>NC_089492.1:71650814-71979981 GCF_036850765.1 Saccopteryx bilineata | reverse complement strand
ATAAAGCGGCACTAAAATGATCATCTATGTTCTAGCAAGTTACAAGGTACAAAACGCAAAGTAGAGAATATTTGTAATTCTTGTATATAAATATAGAAAAATGATTTCAAAATTCATCCTGAACGAAAATACAATTCGGAGAAGTCTTTACTTGTTGTAAAAAATAATTTAAATTTTTATATTTTTAGTTCAAATTCATGACACTTTCTAAATTATTTAAATATTAATATACTAGTCTGTCTGAAAAAAGTTGATCAAATTTTTTTTTTTTTTTTTGTATTTTTCTGAAGCTGGAAACCGGGAGAGACAGTCAGACAGACTCCCGCATGCGCCCGACCGGAATCCACCCGGCACGCCCACCAGGGGCGAGGCTCTGCCCACCAGGGGGCGATGCTCTGCCCCTCTGGGGCATCGCTCTGCAGGGACCAGAGCCACTCTAGCGCCTGGGGCAGAGGCCAAGGAGCCATCCCCAGTGCCCGGGCCATCTTTGCTCCAATGGAGCCTTGGCTGCGGGAGGGGAAGAGAGAGACAGAGAGGAAGGGGGGGGGGGGGTGGAGAAGCAAATGGGCACTTCTCCTATATGCCCTGGCGGGGAATCGAACCCGGGTCCCCCGCACGCCAGGCCGACGCTCTACCGCTGCACCAACCGGCCAGGGCCAAAGTTGATCAAATTTTGATTAGACATTGGGTTGTAGTATATTTGGGGGAAAAAGAAATGATAGTTTTATAATTGCTCAAATTCACATGAAGCTTCATGCAGGAAGGCATGGAGATGTCCTTCTACTGGTCATTGTTTTCCTACTTTTCACAGGCTTGCTGATCTTATCCTTCTTTTCCAGCAGGTAACTTTATCTTCCACCAGATTGTGTGGAGCAAAGCAAGACTCACCTACATTAGCATTAATAGCTGTTAGTTCACTATGTATTATAAGCTTTCAGCCAACTCATGGACTGCTTGCCCATAACAGTAAAAAGGTATAATTTTCCTCAAGGATAATGGGATACAGAGATTTATTTAATATAACAATGTATGTAAGTAAAAGGAAATTAACTTAGTGACTTTGAAATAAGATATGAAGGAAAAAAAAATAATAGATGAACCCTTTGAGAGACATTTCCACGCGAGCAAGCGAGGGCAGCTGCTCTCAAGAGAGATTGGTTAGTTACTCAGAAGTCATCTAAATGTGAAAAACAGTCATTTCACAAATACTGATCTAGAATGACATTAAAATAAACTCACTCACAAAGTTTATACAGAATCGGAATTATTTAGAAAGGATCTGGGATAATTCTAAAGTGACAATGGCCACGTCTTCTTTGCCCATGGATGGAGAAAACTTACTCAAGAAGCTGTAGAGCAAGACGCACTGTTAGTTATCAAGAATATAATTTGCCCATTTTGTGTATTAAATGTGACAAAGTATTACATAATCCCATTTTAATATATAGGTAATCAATGTTAAATAAAGCATCAAAATTAATAATACTCAGCACTGGCTGGGTGCCTCAGTGGGTACAGTGTTCTCCCTGGTGTGCCAAAATCATGGGCCGATTCTGGTCAGGGCACATATAAGAAGCAACCAATGAATGCACAACTAAATGGAACACCAAAATGGAGCAACAAGTTAATGCTTCTCTCTCTCTCTCTCTCTCTCTCTCTCTCTCTCTCTCTGTCAAATGAATAAAAAAATTTTAAATGAATAATACTCACTCTATAATATTTTCAGTGTCTATGTATTCTTCTCTGATTGATATGCTCTTTTCCAATTATTAGAAAAAATTTGTACTACGTTTTCCAAAGTTAATACTTAGTTCATTAAAATAATTGTTATTTGACAGAAATTTTATGAATGATTACTTCAAACTTCTCCTTTGCTTTGTTTGTAAAAATTGGGGCAAAGTATATCAACAATACAAAATAAATTTATAATGAAAATCATAGGATCTTAGCACTAAAATTAATGTTTCAAAGCATTTGTTTGGTTGTGGTAAATTTATCTATTATTTATCCTTCAGCTGTTTTTGAATAAAATATGGATTTATGACATATGGGTCACGGTTCATTGAAATACAAAACAATGAAAAATTAAGTAACAAAGTAATTCCAGATGGCGTGACATCAACCCATTTTGTCTCTTGAAAATTCTTAACTGATTTTAGTCACTTGAGAAACAAATACATCTAAGTATTATTTACATATTGAAATGTAGTGTGCACTCAGATCAATAACTGCTAAAAACACCTGAGTAGTCTTGTCCTGAAATATCAGCTCAGCATGGCACAAATAACATTGACCTAAGCATAAAATATCTTGTGTTCTAACCCTGATTCTACTGCGAAGATCTTCTGTGACTATGAGCCTGTCAGTTAACTTGTCTGTAAAATAAGATTAGATGAGGACATCTCTAGGGTACTTTTCATCTTCAGCTTCTCATAACTTAATTTACTTGACTAGCTCCACCACAGAGCCAGGAAGATCTCTGTTCTCTTGGTCTTCTACAACTTGCTCAGTTCTAGCCCATTCCATACCAGAAAAAGAGTAAAACTTCTTTTTAAAAGTACTAAAAATGTTTAAGGCAGTTAAGAATTTGAGAAAAAATTAGCATATATAATCCTACCTTTATAGTCATTCATAGAAAGGCAGTCCCTGGTTACAAACAAGATAGGTTCTGTAGGTTTAAAACTGTTTAAGTATCTATAGGCACAGAATGTAAAAATAAATATTATGTTAAGACAAACATCTAAGTTGCATTTAGTAGGTAAATGTACCTGTTTCAACTTACATGCAAATTCAATTTAAAAACAAATCTACAGAACCTATCTCATTCACAACTTGTATTTAAAAACGAAGTATTGTATATGTTAAAAAGATAAACCAAAAGTTTATGCCTGAAAAATATCTTAAGTGAGCATTTGTTGTTAACTATGATAAGGATTTTGACAGAAAGATAATGTATTACTACTGACACCTATGCTTTTTAGGTGTTTTTATGTACAAACATCACAATTAAAATTTGAAAGAAGGTAGTGATGAGGGAGGAGGAATAACCCTTTCTGTCTCTGTGTGGTGCTTTTACTCCAAGGGAACTGGTGGGAGGGATTTCTTCCTGTCTCCAGGTCCCTGGAGGAAGATGCTGGAGAGGCTGAGGGGGGCTGGCCAAGTCCCACACTGAGAATGGGTCACTTTGCCTCCCTGTGAAAATGATCAACTGTCCCGTTGATGCCCACTATATTGTAAGTCAGAAGGTCCTGTACCCTTTTTTGCTTCTCTGTTCCCAAGCAGGACTCACACCCATCCTGTACAGAAGGGACTATACAGCTTGATTAGAGACAACCTGAAATTTGGGAATTATATCAATCACATCTATTGATGAAATTAAGAGCTGCATCTGCTGTCTGTATTCATTGATTACAACTCCCATGAGAAGATGGGTAAATTATTTATCCCTGTAATCTCTAGTAGCATTTAAATGTATTAATATGATGAGATGTCTTTGAGTTTTGAAAATAGCAAGCAATGATTACTTTATTTAATAACAACAGGAAATTTCAGCAAACAAATTGGGGGCTATAGAAAGTGGCCCAATATGAGTTATCTTTCCCAATCAGAAACTCTAAATTGCTATGACTGTCACCAGGGTAAACACTTGAAAGAAGTTTAACAACTTATCAAAGGTCAGGGAATGAAGACGTAAATTGCTAAGCATTTAAGTTAGTGTGTATATTTCTGTTGCTTAATGGGCATCTGCTGAGTTTCTCTGAGTATCTAGCATTTATTTGAAATGACTTTAATATTATTCCCTAAAAATACAGCAACAGAACAAAGAAGGACACACATGCACATTACTTAACATTCCATGGAATGCCTACTAAATATATCATTATAATAGATTATCATCTGTTGTTAGAAAAACTGAACACCTGATACATACTTAGCTTTTGTTCAACCATATGTAACATTTTGCCTTCCCTCTAAACAGATAAGATACTTTTAAAGATAATTTACTTGTAAATACTTAAAAATCTGATATTGCCTCCTAAAAACAAGGAAAAATTAAAAATATGCATGATACAAAAAAAAAACAAAACATTTACTGGACCCACTAGAAGTTGTATGTAATGATTAAATTAGATAAATAATAAAATAAAGATAGCTCATGCATATGCTTGTAGGTGTGCCCTATTGATCCAAATGGTTTCTTAATATTCTTTATTGTGAAAAGCCATATAGTTGGTCAGCTCTTAAACTGATTGAATTAGCTTTGGACTCACATGTTCATCATGAGCTATTCTGCTTGTAAAGTCAGCACCTTGTCTGTGGCAACCACATTACTGGACTAAGCCATGAGAGAGATGCAGAACTCAAACTGATGTCATTTAAATATCTGAAAGACTTGTGGCTCCAAGAGATAGGAGGGATATGACAGGAATGCAGATTCTCATCAAGTTCAGAGGTCTTTAGAGCTTGAGCCCAAGAAATACAAAACAGAGTCAGAGAATGATGCAGCAGGGGAGAAGGTTGTTGACTTTCCTAAGTAGACAGGAGAATTAGAGAATGATCCACTCCAGCCAGGGATGAGGTGGTTTTATTGCTGTTGCTGTAAGTTTTGGTATCCACAACAGAGTGGCAGCCAGGTCCAGGGAGCGCAATGACATCGGACGCTCCCTTCCTAAATCCCCGCCAGTATCCCTGGACAACAAGGAATTCAGTCTAACGAGATGGCAACTGAAAACTACTCAGAAGTATATCCCCAACATTGTTTGAGGTGACATGACACTTTTTAAAAAACGGGCAACATCTTTAAATTCCAAACATAAGAATTTAATATAGAAGTGTTTGAAAGAATCAAATTTAAGATATTAAAAATGGATAGCCATTTCTAGATAAGGCACTTGTGCATATTTGATATTATTAAGATTTTTAATGGTTAGGAGAATGTAGCCTATTAAAGCAATAGCTTAGCCTTGTGATTTCAACATAAATATATCAATGAGTAATTAATGATATTTGTGATTTGAAGTTAAAAATGAAAAAAAAACTTGTTAAAATTTTAAAACAGATTTGCAATATTTGGAACTTAAGAGTCACTGTATTTCTGAGACTTTGAAGACATTGAATATGGCCCTGGCCAGGTAGCTCAGTTGGTTAGAGCATCATCCTGACATGCCAAGGTTGTGGGTTCAATCGGTCAGGGCACAGCATGAATAGAGAGAACAACAAATCAATGTTTCTTTCTCTCTGTCTCTGTCCCTCTCCTATCCTCTCTCTGAGAATTAATAATTAAAACAATTTGAAAAAAATATTAAATACATGGAAATTTTTCTTTTTAATAAATCAATCGAAATACTTTTAAACAATCAAATATATTAAAACTATAAATGGTGTTTAAGACATTTATTAAACTTACTAGTAACAAACATTAAAGAATGTGATTGTCAGAACTTGCTAAATTGATGAGTAGGACCAAAGATTAGAAAATGCAGGCGAAATTAAGGAAGGACCAGTAACCTTATTTTTAATAATAAAAATCAGCTCTTGAAAAATCTGTTATGCATTTGGAATCCATCGTCAAAGACATGAAATGTTAAATGAAAATACTGCACTTTGAGTTTTTGGAGATGTATTTTTAAACTGGCCCTGATGGCACTGGCATTGGAGACAGTGTGGCATGTGCTGTGGACACTTACTTTCTTGGACATTTATGTGGCCATTCTTTGTACATTACAATAAAAAGTAAAGTCAATTTAGATAGACAAGTTTTGAAGTTCTTTAAAAATATTTTAGCTAGGACTGTTTGATCTTTTTCTGGTTTAGTCAAATGGGGAAAGGAGTGTTGACTTACAGAAGTGAGAAAGACCCATTAAAAATAAATTAAGTGATGACAAAATTATTTCCCCTGAGGCCAGCCAAAAGCTTTTAAAACACTTTAAAACAGCTTTAAATCATGGGCATGATTGCGGTTCTATTTTGAAATTGGTGGGTTTATTCCCATTAGGTAGAAATGCATGTGAGATGCCAATAAAGAACACTCAGAGCTGGATATACCAGACAGTAGGGCAGAGCTGGGTGTTGGGGAGGAAAGCTGGAGAGGGATGGGGTGGGGTGGGAGGAAGCAGGGCGGAGGAGAGGAAAGGAACTATCTGGCACTGATTAATTAAATGGTTTGAGAGAAGCAGAGAGTTAAAGAAACTTGTTTAAAAAAATTCTCTATCTTTGAATATATGTATCCTGATTTATTGATGTCACCCCATTAAAAAATAAAATTATAAAAAAAAAAATTCTCTCAAGCCACAAAAATAAATATAAAATATGGGACCACATTATGTCATAAAATATCAAAGTGGGATCCTAAGCATTTCTTAAACATTTAAGAAGCTCATGAAGACTCCCATCAGGTAAGGCAAATGCCACCTTCCATGCAGGTAGGACAGGTAAACTCTGTAAAGAGATGATGGAAAGTGTGCTGTTCTGGAGAAGACCATTCATTGCCAACAGCGTACATTTCTCAATAACAAGCAAAAAAGCCCTTTCTTGATGCCTTTTCATCTTCTGATTATTGCACCATTTCTTCTCCTTTCTATAACAATAAAATTCCTTGAGAATTTCCAGGTTTTTTTTCCTCCATTCTTTCTGTAGACCCCCAGCCCGACCCCGGCAGGCTTCCCACTCAGCCTCTACTCTATCCGGCTCCTCTCACCAATACCCATTTCCCGGTCACTAATTCCCTCATTCTGTCAGCAGTCTATGACATGCCTGGCCACTTGCTCCTCCTGGATGCATGCCCATTCCTTGGCACCTTGACCCCACACTTGCCTTGTCCTCTGGTTGCTGATTCCTCCTAATTTCTTCAACCTCTGTATTCTCGGGGTTCTCAGGGTCCAGGCCACATCCATTTCTCTCTCTCTTTCTCTCTCTCTTTTCTGTTTCATCCATGTTTATTGCCTACATAATTTCATTCAGTCTCATGAATTGACATACCATTTATATGCTGATGGTATTCTTACTCCAAATTACATCTCTATACCTCTCAGTTGAATTCCAAACTAATTTACCCACCTAGCAACTTTAAACCTCCATGTAACTTGTCCAAAGTTGAGCTTTACTCCCCACCCATAACCTACTGGTCCTGCAGTCTTCCTCCTGTCAGTGAACGGCATTGCCTGCCTTCTAGTTCAGGAGTCACCAATCTGTTCCCTTGCCTCTTCATGTATTAGCTATGGCTATTCCCATGCTACAAAGGCAAAGTTTACAAGTGGCAACATAACCATAAGGCCTGCGCAGCTGAACATATTTACTATCCAACCCTTTACAGAAGATTACAGCCTGCTATTCTAGCTGCTCAGGCTAAAAATCTAGTTGTCATCTCCGTCTTTTCTTTATTTCATGATCTTTATTTGCTCCACCAGCAAATCTTATTGATCTTACCTTCAAACTCCTGTATATTCAGAAGATAAGCACTAATTGTCACCACTATTTGCCACACCTGGCCAAAGCCACCACCCTATGATATCTGGATTACTGAAAGAGACTTCTTTTTTTCTCCCCTTCTTTTCCAAATGAGAGGAGGGGAGACAGAGAGACAGACTCCCGGCAACTCTGTTTGCGGCCGATGCTCTGCCCATCTGAGGCCATGCTCACAACTAAGCTACTTTTAGTGCTTGAGATGAAAGCTCCATGGAGCCATCCTCAGCACCCAAGTAGATGCACTTGAACCAATCAAGACATAGCTGTGGGAAAAGAGTGGAGGGGGAAGGGATGGGGTAGAGAAGCAGATGGTCAGTTCAATTCCCTGACTGAGAATTGAACCTGGGACATCCACATACCAGGCCAACTGGCCAGGGCATGAAAGAGAATTCTAGCTCAGGGAGTGCTTCATGTGAATAAATAAATAAAGGCATGAATAAAAGCAAAAAAAAATCAGAATTTGAGATAAGAATGTTTAAATAAGATTGGTGATTAGAAAATAACAGGAAATTCTCAATGCTTTAAATCTATGCATGGCTAACTGAAACTTTATCTCAGCCAAGTGCTTTGAAAAATGTCAAAACTCTATGTAAATATAATCAAACTAAATGATTGCATTGGGGCGATAGTCTAGTAATGAAGACGAGTAAGGTAGTATTGGATATAAGATGACAATGTGCACCTGCTGCTTCATCTGGACAATTCTATGGGGAGAGAGAGTGAGAGAGAGAGATAAGTGAGCATGCTTGTCCAACCCAAAGAGGCTACTCCTCTCTAACCAATTGTGAAGAAGCTGAAAATGGGCTCAATGTCTATAGAAGTTACTATTTTCAGGATGATCTAGAAATCCTGATATACATATGAAACATCTCAATTTTTACATGTTGGCAGTTAACTTTTAAAAATGTAAATGTCTGGCGCTGGCCAGTTGGCTCAGTGGTAGAGCATCGACCCAGTGTTTGGAAATCTTGGGTTCAATTCCAGTCAGGGCACACAAGAGAAGCGCCCATCTGCTTCTCTACCCTTCCCCTTCTCACTTCTCTCTTCTTCTCTCTTTCTCTCCTCTTCCCCTCCTGTAGCCATGGCTTGATTGGAGCAAGTTAACCCCAAGCACGAAGGTTGGCTCCATGGCCTCTTCCTCAGGTGCTAAGAAATGGCCCCGCTTGCAATGGAGTAAGGGCCCCAGATGGGCAGAGCATTGCCCCCAGTGGGCTTGCCAGTGGATCCTAGTCCAGGTTCATGTGGGAATCTGTCTCTGCCTCCCCCACTTACTAAATAAAAAATAAAAAAAAAAAAAATAAATAAATAAATAAAATTTTAAAATATAAACTTCTGTACAGTTCAATACTGCAAAGTAAATCACACATACCTACTAATTAGAGAGGTTGATAGGGCTACAGTTTATGAACTCTAATGCAGGCTACCATTATCACCAACACGCCTACACATGTGTCATTTTCCTTGTAATATTCATGGATGGTGGCAGGAAATAGTGACCCTGGAACTACATTTGCCTCAAACCTCCTTGCAATAAGCTGACCACATGAGGACAGCTGCTCTGTCCTCAACAATGGAAAATGCAAGCATTGCAAGTTTTCCTATTAACCAATAGGATTCTAGGTAAGTCCTTCATACAGGCAGCCAGTAAATGAATAGTCATTGGGAGGCACTGGGTGCTGTGAATTTAACAGTCTGCACGACTGACATGGACTCCACCTTGCAGTTCAGGGAAAAGACATGCAACAAAAACACTAGCAAATAAATAACCGACTAATTGCAAATTATATAAATATAAATCCATTATTATATAATACATCATATATACACAGGGTAAAAAGAGGGTTATAGTTGTAATACAAATTAAGAATACAACAATTAATAAATAATAATACAAGAATAAACTGTTTCACAGACTCACAACTGTAAATCGACTTTCACCCACCCCTGTATAATGTGAGATGCATTATATAAACTACAGAAGAATTGTGTGCTACTAAAAGATTGTTCTTTTGCCATGTCCTTTGTCAGTCAACTCTACTCCCATGTAAGAGATGTTCCCTGTACAGCCATCTGCAGTTCACCCACGATGCCGACATAATGTGTTCTGGAAGCAGGTGTGGAGTGAGTCTTCAGTGCCATTTTGTGGTAATATAGAGGTTGTCTCTGAAATAATTCTTTGGGGTTAGCCTAGTATTCTATATATTCTGCTGATAAATAAATGGTTCTTTGAGCCACAAAATATGTTTCTTAGCTCAGTTTTGTGTCCTGAACCATGACCTACATGTCCTGAACCATGACCTACAGTAGTTCTTAAAGCACATTGTGGGGTTCTCATGAGAAAATTACTCCAGGATAACTTTTGAGAAGGTCCAGCCTAGCCCTGGATCTCCTGAATCCAAGTTTACCAGTTGGGGACCTTGAATGTGTTCTTATAGAGTGAGTTTGTGTTCTTCTGGTTAACACGTTATCTAAAGCCTAATCTGGCGGTGAGTCATTCTGATCACAGAGACCCTGGGCCTCCATGCTCCTCTCTGCCCCCTTCCCACACCTATTCACCTTCTCCAACCCCATTTAAATCCACACACTAATGGCAGGCTTTGGAAGAAGGGACCATTTCTGGTAGATAACATCTGTTAATTTTCACTTATAAGCACTTACATTAGTATTTTTCCTTTAAACTCTGGTCTAATTCAAGGCTTGATAACCATAAAATTTCATGAGGAAAGTGTCTCATTGTCACAGACACTGGGTACCAAACTCTATGAAGATGTTTTCTGCCTGTAAGCTTGATGGACAGAAGTAGGGTGAGAGGGGTAGAAAAACAGTCCTGTGTGCTGCTATACACATAAGCCGGCTTCACGTGTGCTGAGAATGACACGTGTCCTGGTAATGGAGACACGTAGTCTGTACTCACAGGGGTATAAACACAAAGGTAATGGATGGTGTTCATAGTGCTTATTTAGAAATCACAGGAGCTCTAGATGGCTTTATTAACTGAGGTATCAAAAGTAACATGTGAAAGAACTGTATATGCAAGTTTCTGAAAGTCTAAAACCTTGAAAAGAAAATCAAGAACATTTTAAAGTAAGGCAGCCTCCATAAAAACATCAATCCTGTATTTAAAACATACATTGGACCTACATAGAACTTAGTTGATGAGACTGTGGTACGAATCAACAGAACTTCAGCCACCACATCTGCCAACCTCACCTTAGAATGTGTCCACAGAAGAAGAACAAATGGGGGAAATTTTGTCATCACCACCCTGTACTGGGAAGGCCACATCAATTTCAAGCACCTCAATATTAGAATAACCCACACATGTCAGAAGAAAACCAGGGAGGACCACCAGGTGAAAGGTCTTTCTTTTACCATAACCACTCTGCTTCCCAGGGGTAACAAGTTAGAGAGTACCTCCATTCTCCAATTCCTTAATGACATAATTCCTACTTTTTCAAGAATTTTCAATAAGAAAATCTCTTTGTGCCTAACAGGAAACACTCAGGATCCTGGCAGAGGTATATACAGGTATTTAACACAAAAGGGCTGGAGGCTAAGAAAGATTTGGGTAACCAGGGTCAGGGGTCTAAGACATAGATGTTCACAGCTTTCAAAGACCTGAAGCACTATTGTAATGCAGCATTTTCCTACATGGTGTCCATGAAAGAGTATAGGGAGCAAGGCTGGGTTCCACATGAGGAAATGCTTTCTCATATTCAGTGATGTTCTCAGATGCAATGCATGTAGGGAAATTCCCTAGAGCAGGAGATGAACACATGAAGGGGACTGTGTATTGTACCCTCTCCAAGTGTGGGCTTTGGGGTCAGAGAGAGTCATGTTCTCACCACATTAACTTACTTGCTCTGTGACCTGGGCTAATTTACTTATGCTCTCCAAGCTTCAGGTTTCCTGTCTCTCAATGAGGAAATTGTTGCCATCTCTTGACTGTCGTGAAGGTTATACACAAGATAGTGACTAAGAGTAGTACAGTAGCCCTACTCTAGCAGCACAAGGGTGTATGCAATGGTGGGTATCATTAGTTAGACCCTGGATGGTAGTGGTGTCAGAGAACTAGAAAGCTGCCTACCTTGGGAAGCAGGGTAAGATGCCCTTCGATCATGTTATCTATCAGCCTGAAGTTTAAGACATATCAAGCTTTAATCTCAACTAAGAATACAATCAGATCATGTGATAACAGAAAACCCTAAAAGCAACTAAATAATCAGAAACAGAATTGTGTATAGATAACAAGAAGCTTGCTTCCAGGAACAAATTACATCAGGCTGTGGAAGATAAAACTTAGGGAACATTTTAGAAGTTTTAAAGCTTATTAATTTCCCCAACTTACATTCCTCTTTCACATATGTTTTATCTTTAAATCTTAAGATCATTTGTTGGTGGATTCTAGCACGAGTCCTCCTCTCTAGGAAAACATAATACCCATCAGCTATCATTTCATACTCCTAGTTATGAGCCAGGAAGGCATTTTCACCTGTAGTTTGTTTTGGTTTTATTTTTTCGCGAACTCAGTGCTGCAATAATCTAATGACTGATTTCCTGATGGTCCAACTCTCCTGTGACACACATGCAAACCCCCATCTGGCCATTGCCCACTTGGTTGGAGGGATTTGAATGCCTTTCCGCCTACCTACTGCCTGCTGAAAACATGATCTCCCTGGAATGCAGAGACATAGAGTTGGGAGAATGTTCATATTTAATGAAATTATGAAATATGAATTTGATGCATGTTTTAGGAGAAAAAAAATGTGTCCTTAAGTAACATTTCTGAGCTGTTTCAGTTTGGAGTATGTGGTGTGAAATTTTAAAAGTCATAATAAGTTTAGTCTGAAAACAAACTTGTTAGGCATTCTTTCATATTTGTATAAAAAAAAATGCTTGATACCTGACTTTAGACAGTATGGGTAGCACAGACTGGAAACATTGGAACCCCGTCCCCTGAACTTTATTGTAGGATATATGTTGTGCCAAACACTTTTCTTGACTGGTTTAAGCTGTTAGTCTTTCTCCGCCTTGCCCTTCCCCACTATTCTTCAGAAATGCACATAGACAATTAAACATCTCAAGTTCAGGATTATTTAATGGCCACTGACGAACTAGTCAATGGTTTTCAGATATACTAAATGCAGGACACCAGACCAGCCAGCTAGTCAGCTTCTATTTCTCTGAAGTCCTTTGATTCATTTCCAGAAATACCTTATTCTGAATGTGTCAGAAGGACTAGATGGGCCTGGTGCTATTTAGACCCTGAAACAGATTTGAATTCATGTTGATTTAAGTCTCAGCACTTATTCTTATAAACAAAACACATGAAGTTTTCTTGGAAAAATTCTTGAGTTGATTCCCAGACAGAAAATCATCCATCCATGCTGTCTCCATGATACATCTCTGCCCCTTATGCAAAGTGGTCCATTCTGATTACCAAAGCATATGCCCACCCAAAATTTTTTGTAGAATGTCAGCGATTTTTAACCTTTTTCATCTCATGGCACACATAAACTAATTACTAAAATTCTGCAGCACACCAAAATATATATTACTTTTTGCCAGTCTGGCAAAAAAAAAATAGGTATAATTTTGATTCATTTATACCAGATGGCTATTGTTGTGTTGGCGGTTGTCATTTTTTTTTCTTTGACAATCTAAGAGAAAAGAGGTTAGTGCCCCTGAATAAATAATCAGGTATTGCATGTTTTAAAAATTCTTGCAGCACCCCGGGTGAAAATCGCTCTAGAAGAAAATGCCCTCCTACACCCTAACTGTCCTTTCAACCACTGTCTGTGTGTCCCTGGATGATACGCCTGCAGCCACTGAGAAACCACGTGACGGCCTCTCTACTTTGTGTTTTTTTTTTTAAGATTTTGTTTGTTTGTTTGTTTGTTTGTTTTTTATTTTTTATTCATTTTAGAAAGGAGAGAGAGAGGGAGAGAGTGAGAAGGGGGGAGGAGCAGGAAGCATCCACTCCCATATGTGCCTTGACCAGGCAAGCCCAGGGTTTCGAACCGGCGACCTCAGCATTTCCAGGTCGACGCTTTATCCACTGCGCCACCACAGGTCAGGCCTACTTTGTGTTCTTCATCTTAGAGAAACTTAGTTGTCCTGGTCGAAAACAAAGGCATTGTCCTTGACTGCTTCAGCAGATAAATCACTTACCCTGTTGATTCGATCCCTAAATTTACTTTGTCATGTTCCTCTGGCCTTAAGCTTTATGGAGGCTTCAGTTATTGCTCAGCCAGACTGACAAAGTAAATAACCCATCGCTGAGCTGGACCATGCTCCCTGCCTTTACTTCCACTTCTCTCCAATCCCTACCTCCTCCTGGAGCCAGGATGACCTTTCTGAAATGCAAATGAGTGATATAAATAACCTGCTTAACAACCTTAAATTAATTACGTAACTTTGATCTTAGACTAAAACTCACACAAGTTTTTGAATGCCTTCCCTAGCCTCGTCAAACATTACTTTTTCCTTCCTATTCTCCAGCCAAGCCACACTGAATTTTTATCCGTGCCTTCAACGCACCATGCTCTCACACTTACACGTTCTTTTTTTCCTTAACTCCCTCCTGTAGAACTTTTTTAATTTTTAATTTTAAGACTTTATTCATTTTAGAGAAGAAAGAGAGAAGGGGGAGGAGCAGGAAGCATCAACTCCCATATGTGCCTTGACCAGGCAAGCCTAGGGTTTCGAACGGGCAACCTCAGCGTTTCCAGGTTGACGCTTTATCCACTGCGCCACCACAGGTCAGGCCTAGAACTTTTACTTTTTTTTTTTTATTTAGTATTTGAAATAGTTTCCCTCTAGACGCCTTCCCAGACTCTCCATCCAGAGTCCATATCTAGGCACCTCACGTGATCCCAGCCGCGAGCTCCTTGCTGCGCCTGCATGCTAGTCTGTGCACAGAGCTGCCAAAGAAAGGTGTCTCTGCACTCCCTGCCAGTCCCCTCTGCAGAATGCCCAGCACTGGGGCCCTACACTCTTTATACAGAGGCCCAGAAGAAATTAGAACACTTCATTTCTTCCACAGATACTTGCTGAGTGTTCTCTGTGGAACAGATATGGTGCTACGTCTTACCAAAACTCAGCAGGAACACAATGAAATTCTTTTTCTGCATTGTTGTATTTAGTTAAATATCATTTAACACACAAAAAAAAGAGTATTGACTATTGGGAAATACAGTCACCATCAATGTGGTCTCTGTGTGATTCACAGCTTCTCTGTCTGCCACCTAATGGTGATGTTCTGAAGCGCACCCTGTCCGTGTGTTTACATTTGCGCTTCTTGGAGCCTGTACGCAGAATGGTCTCAAACAGAATGTTCTGAGCTTTCATTCAGCTGGCTCCATACGTGGAAAGCTGAGCGTTCGTGTACAACACTCAGTGATACTAAGCAACATGCACCTTCAAAGAAAATTCCTACGCAACGTGCCCAGTCTCCATGAGAGGCCAAGACACTGGAAAGGTTCTCCATCGAGAACAGGAATGTGGAGTTCCGAGAGAGCGCTGGCTAAATGCCTACCTGTCAGCAATCTCTCTCAGCTCCCTGCTGGCTGGCTAGCTGGCTGGGCTTGTGGGAGGCTTTATAGGGGTCATAAAAGCATTAATTGAAAAGATTTAGGTTAGGCACATCAGATTACTCATGTTTATAACAGGAAAGTTGAGTTATCCTTCCCAAATGAGAGGAAATATGCTATCTGGGACAATATATGGTTTCATTTTTTTTCCCCAAAAATAAGCATTTGGTTAACTATTGAATAAAGAAAAAAAAGCAGTTTCCATTATTTACATTCTCCTTTATATGAAGCCCAAATAAATAAAATTAGCATTTTTTTCATTATTACCAAGCTATAAACTATTGTAGACAAATCGTTTATTGACTGTTTTCGAGGGTGGATTAATGTATTCTGCATTTATTCATTTGAGTCATGCTTTCAGTTTTGTTACTACCTGCTGTGGCTTGGTCACAATTCTTTTTCCCTGTTCCAGGAAAGCCTTGCATGCTGTATTCCTTTGGCTCTGCCAAGAACATCTGCAGGCACCACACAGTGAAATGAGCCATATTATCACTATAGCTAGTTTGGCTTTTTGGAATGACATTGCACCTACTCTTTTATTTTCAGTGTTGAGCTGTCCAGGTCATAGCCATCCTTATCTTCATGCTGCCCTTCAACTGCCTTTCCACCATTCTATACTAGATATGAAGACGGCTATCTATCTCATGCACTGCACCTCACCTCGCTGTTCACACCTGTCACTGGGTATAGATGTAGGTGCCTGGCTCCCCCTACCTGTGCCTACTAAAATGCCATCACTGACTCAGTGCCACTTTGCCTGTCACTTTCTCTGTCAGTCTGAACACCATCAATTGCCAGGATCATCTTTCTAAAATGCACTGCTCACTCTGCTCTGTACTTACACAGGCTTTCCAGTGCTTTTGTATTGAGTGGTCCTCAATCTTTTCTCAAACTTCTCAAAATTATGGTAGATGTACTGTGCTTTCTCCTTCGTGCCTCACTTTACCTACCATAACAGCCAATCCTGTATCCCAAATGCTCCTCTTCCAAGGAGCTTTTTAGGATTTTGCCAACTAGCGATTGTTAATTCTTTCTTTGACTTCTCCCATGGTATTTTTCTGGACCTCTTTTATTACATCGATCTTAGGCAGCAGTGTATTATACTGAATTATATACTTAGTGGGAGTATTTTTTTGTTTGTTTTCTTTTTTACTGTTTTGTTTACACTTTAAAGACACAGAGTTCTGCTACCTTTGGAGCTCATATTCTCATGGAGGGACTTCAAATTTTTTAAATTTAATTTATTCAATTGACTTGGATTCAAAGACTATTCTACAAATTTTACTCCATGTGTGAGTCTTGTAATTTCATTCTTTTGGGGATAATTCTTACCCTAAGAAACTAGTGTGGTTTGTGGTTTAGAGTCATGGTTTAAGCTGCCCTTAGGAAGAATGAAAAGCAGTTGGTGTCCAAGGAGCTCTGGAAATTTGTCAACAAACTAATTGGAGAACAGAAGCCAAGAGTAAAGAAGTTCAACTTGCATATCTTAAGCTCTATCTATATTATTCCTCTTTGAACTTATGAAAAGCTTTTATTTTGGGTGTATGGAATAAAATCTTATTATAAATGATAAGACCTTTTCTATTAAAATGTAAATAATACAGTAGTTACTCAGTATCTGTGTGGGATTGGTTCCAAGACCCCTGCAGATGCCAAAATCCATAGATGGTCAAGTCCCTCATATAAAATGTTCTCATATTTGCATAGAACCTACACACATCCTCCCGTATACTTTAAATCATCTCTACATTGCTTATTATACCTAATATAATGTAAATGCCACATAGATAGTTGTAAGACTCTATTGTTTAAAGAATAATTATAAGAAAAAATGTCTATACATTGTAGGTCTGACTACCGAATACATGTTAGCAACAACATAACAGATTGTTTTCAGATATATTTGATCTGTTGTTGGTTGAATCTACAGTTGGAGAACCCGTGGATATGGAGGGCTGACTGTCATATCAAAATTAATGTGACTTAAAAACAGAGATATGATGATGACTAAGCATAAGCTTAGCATCCTGAAACTTAAAATCAAGAAGTTTGCAAGAAATATAGAAATAACTATAAACCCAGTTTGATTCTGATGAGAGCAGTCCAATAAACATATGGGTTATGGGGCTTCAAAAGAAGAAGAAATCAAATGTGCTTGTGATCGTAAAAAATATCAACAAAGGATCAACAAAAGACACACATTTGGATTACAACTTGAAGGGTAGGATTAGACAGACTAGCAGACATCAATGAAGTGACATTAGAAAAAGGAGATGGCATGGGACAGTCAGTGCTCAGAAAGAAAAGCTAGGGAGGGATGGAACTACAAATCAGGTGTGTGCAGTGAGGAAAAGCCCCACGGAAGGGCATCTTCCGTGAGACCACATGGTGACTCACTCACTGAGGGGAAAATGTGAGCACCTGGCTGGTGACCACAGTGAGCCAAGTGTCTGAGTTTTTGAGATACATAGTAGAGTTAGGAACTGAACTCATTTTCAAATCACTCACAATCCAAATCAATGATGAATGAGTTAAAAAAAAAAAGTGAGCCTAACCAGGCAGTGGTGCAGTGGATAGAGTGTTGGACTGGGAGGCACGGAAGAGCCAGGTTCGAAACCCCAAGGTTGCTGGCTTGAGTGCGGGCTCATCTGGTTTGAGCAAGGCTCACCAGATTGAGGCTAAGGTCGCTGGCTTGAGCAAGGGGTCATTCAGTCTGCTGTAACCCCACCCCACCCCCCGGTCAAGGCACATATGAGAAAGCAATCAATGAACAACTAAGGTGACGCAATGAAGAAATGATGCTTCTCATCTCTCTCCCTTCCTGTTTATCTGTCCTTATCTGTCCCTCTCTCTGTCTCTGTTACCCCCCCCACACACACACACACAAAGGTGACAGTGTTCAATTATGAGCTGTATTTTTCACCTGACCTAGAGAGGAAAGTGGCTCACATCTGCACTGTGACCTACAAGCTACCTGTTATGATTACTGAGGGAGTTCTACCATTTCACTATATTAAGCATATTTTTCTAACTGAACTAATCAATTTAGTCCTGCCTCCAGGCATTTGCCCTTCCTTACTCTCTCCTCCCCTGTTGGTATGAATCACTCCCTCCCCTCTCTTCCAGACTCTCTCACTGAGCTCTTCCCTGATCACCTTACTATATTTCACAAACTTACCACACCCTGTTTTATTTTGCTTCAGAACCTTATTATCTTCTAATGTGCTATGTATTTTACTTGTTTATTGTCTGACTCCCCACCCCAGATGGAGTCTTTTTTATTCATGAATGTTTCCCTACTGCTTACAATAGTGCCTACCATATAGTAAATGCTTGATAAATATTAAATTAATCAATACTTGTGTGGAGGAACTATTACGTAATATTTACATGACAATTCAAGTTGCTTTGTAGCAACTTAATTGTAGCAACTTAATTGTTCTAATTACTATCTCTCATTAACTTTACTGAGTTAAGGGGGATTTATAGAGCATCTACTATCTAACAAGCACTATATTTGGCTCTTACAAAATAAATCAAATATAATAGCACCTGTATTTGAAAACCAAATAAGACAGAAATAACAAATAGAATACGAATGCTATGGGGCATCAGCTGGTAATCTAAAGAAGGAAATAAAGATACCCTGACATCTCCAGGGCTTTCCTCCAATAGAACATTTGCTAGATCTAAATGAAAAGATGCTCCCAACACAAGCATGGGCTTGAAATGACACAGAACTAAATTCTAATTCCAGTGATCCTGGTCCATACAAATGACAACCCATACCACCTTGGCCTATGCATGAACTCCTATAGGTCTCAGTAATTTCATTTATAAAATGAAGATCACAATCTTAACCTCATAGGGAAAATGTGAGCTATCAAATGAGGTCATCTATGGAAACAATTAGTCAAGTCCTTGGCGTGTAGAAGCAATTAGATAAATACATGTGGAATGAATTAATTCTTGATCAGTGGAAAAAGATATAACTAGAAAAATGTGACTTTCTTCAATGTATTTCTACTGTGTTGGACCCCCCCCCATGCTTTCACTCATGATGGTACCTCTTTCATCCATATCATTAAAATAGTGAATTGAATTATATACTGCTGGGTTATTATATAAATCATCATACCCATTTTAAAGGTAGGGATATTGAGTCTCAGCACCTTAAATAGCTTGCACGAGGCCATAAAGTCAGCAGCAGGGTTAGAATTTCATCCCTGTGAGCTTGTCTCCAAAACCAGTTCAGCTGCCTCAAGTCTCATCTTAGTCTGTGTGAGAATATGGTCCCCTGTAGGCATTCCTCCCTAAACCCATAATCTGGATCTTACACATTTCTTAGCTCACATAGAATCTTGGGCACATTACTCCATAATTTATGGTCATTTTGAAAACATTTGTTTCTCTTCTTTCTACGTCTGTATATCACCCTCTAGAAATGCCTCTACAATGTACATAACTGCTTCTGCTGTTTTAGATCTTGAATAGGTTTTCACCGGCCACCTTCCGCAAAAAGTTCACGGAAACCCATAAAAGCTCATTTTCATGAACCATCTATTTTGCGGTAGGCTCTGGTCTAATTGCTCTACCACTCAACTCATACATGCCTCATGACAGCCCTGTGGGGCAGTACTACCATTCTCTTCATATTAGGGACAATGAAAATGAATGAGGCTGTGCATCCAACTCGGTTTATATTTCAGGTCTGGGGTTCAAGCCTAAGTATTTACATCCCAGAGCTTATGTGCTTAATCATGAAACTACAATGCTCCCTATACATTAGGACTGATTAGATCCTCTTTTTCTCTTTTTTTTTTTAAAAAAAATATCCTAGGAACATGCATTTTTATAAGGTCTAAATTGCACTTCTGGGATCCATGACTTTCTTACATTTGGCAAGTCTTTGTACTTCCTGAGACTGATATCTGCAATTAGTCAAACTTGAAAAGCTCATTTCAATATAATAAGATTACTTTATAATCTGATAGAAATCCCAAAATATTAAATTGGCCCTTACAGAAAGTTGTTAGTGGGACTGCCACCCTCCCCCACCCAATCTTAGAAATACCATCTTGGTGGTCTCTGTTGCCTTAAATAGGCTCCAAGCTGTGCTCTTGAAAGGTGCTGGAATTTAAACCATAGCCTTGCATAAATTCAAAACCAAAAATAAAGAAACTTTAAAAAGACATCCATCCTTTCAACAGCAACGTTTTCAAAAACTTTCTAAGTAAAATGATTTAAACACAGAGAGGCTATTTTTAAAAGAGCAAAGAATGTGTTCGTAGCAAGTTTGGAACAGTGTGCAAGTGAGCGCACCCTGGCTTCACTGCTAACTGAGGGACCAGGCATAGAGACTCACCAGGAGGAGAGAGTCAGCATGTCCTCTGAGGATACGGGGAGGTTAGTTCAGAAAGAGCTTTGTCCAAGAAAGGGCAAAGACACCTACCCAGAAAATGAATCATGCATGTGAAACCTATAATTTGAAAAAATAATTTTCAAGAAATCTTTTAACTGATAACTATGACTAGTACCTAAACAAAGCCCCCTACCCCAAGTTTTCTATGTGAATTTTTTTAAAGTGGACCTTCCAAGTGTGATCCATCAACATACCTCACTTTTACCTATGTTTCCTATAGGAGACTTGGTTCATCGGAGTTATGGAACTCACAAAAGACAATCAGACCCACTCCCCTTGAAGTCTACCCTGAAACAGGGATGAAGTTTCTCAAGCACACTAGACCTTCTCTTGAGTTCATGTGTTAAAAAAAAAAAAAGCCCCCCCCCCTCAGTATCTCCTAACATAGAAATACCCTTGAGGTTCCTTCAAAGTCCACGTTAAAGAAAGAAATCTCACGCTGAACATAAAGGAAAGGGTCTCTCTTACCATGTATTCCATGTTTGCGGCCGGTGGGAACACTTTGCCCCGGACTTGGTTGTGATAGTCAAGAATGGCGATCATGTCATTTTGCGAAATGTAGCGCTTCCGCCTGGCTTTAGGGATGTCCGCAGAATCTAGCTGCGCGTTCAGGGCTGCTTCAATATCAGTGAAATTATTGGTTGGCGAGGATGAGTCAGTGGAATTGAGTAAGACAACAGCACTGGCTTCACAGAGAAGGGAGAGCAGGAGAGCGCTGCGGACGGCAGAGGCTGCTCTCATTTTGAGGGTGGAGGAGAGCCACCGAATTCACTTTGCTTTAAATCAGAAAGGGAGAATTAGGGTCTATGAAAAGAGGGGGGGAAATGGGGCCAGAAGGGTAAGAGATTTACAAGTGATCATTTGGGAGCATTGCTTGATTTGGTTAAAAAAAAAAATCCAAACACATGTTGAACTCAAGCCTAGGAGAAAACCTATAGGAGTCTCCTTACATTTTAGTTGGTGTTTTGCGGCAGTTTCCTAAGAGGAGTTTTCCTACAGCTAGAGAGAAATTCACAGCATGACTGCTAACCCTAAAATGAATGTGAGCCATTTGTCCCACATGCCTGGACCACAGAAGGTATTACTGCCAATGTATTGTCAGAGGGAAATATTTAGGAATTAAAATTCACCTTAAGAGTGAAGAGGGGGAAAAATGCATCACAGGTAACAACAGAGAATGTGCTGAGAAGGTCTCCCAGACATATGAATACCAAGTGATAGAAACATACAAAAGTGCCATAATCATCTAATCTCATTTCTAAAAGTTAAAAAAAAAAGTGAGCTACTTTAAAATCAATGCATGCAAAATAAACTTGTTGAGCTAAAGAGCTTACCTCTGCACAATGCCAAAATGAATATTTTGTTCTTCCAAAAATGTAAAGTTCTTTGCTAGGTTGTAGTGAACTCTTGTAAGAGGAGTGTGTCTTATTACAAACTCTGAGAGCAAAAGTCTGCAAGGTTTGAATGCTGCTGGCTACAGGAGCAGCTAACAGCTTTTATATGTCACAGTCAGCAACGTCCAGAAAGGGCAGTCTTTCTTAGGGGCTCTCCTAGCCAAAATCAAAGGGGAGGGGTTTTGGAAAGAAAAAAAAAACCAGTGATTGGGTGGCAACCTTTTTTATGTGGGTGGTGAGGAAATTGAGTCACACCCACAGCTTACAAAGTACAAACCATAAAAGACAAACCCCTTTTTCTTTGGGTTTCCACCTTTTCTATGAGTGGTTAATTCCCCCCATTTAATAGTTTCTAGTTCCTGGTTCCCATGCAAAAGGAAGAAGAAGAAAAAATGTGAGTTCTTGAAAACACAGATGACTGAGGCACAAGGAGTTCTTTTTTTTTTTTAAGACAGTAAATGACATGGGAGCTGGAAAGAGCAGGATGGTATTAAATCAAGATCAGTTCACATAGTTAATCTGGGTGGCCACAAATATGATTCAAGAGGGATGCCAGGCAAATCAGTAGTAGCCAAACTATAGCATATGATATTAGGATAATAGATGCTCAAGTGGTTGTTCTCTGTCTCCATGTGGCTTTATTCCTCTAATTGCTATATTTATTCTCTTTCTTTCTCTCTTGTTTCATCCTCCTTTGCCCTCTTTTCTTTCCCTACAAAGCAGAGCTGCAAATTACCTGCTTTTTTACCTGCCTTGTATGTGATGCAAATAGACAAGCCCATGAGAAATGCCGGCAGCCAAGATAACATCTGTTTCAGGTTTAGAACCATATAGTTGAAATTTTAAGCAGAGAGTGGCTCAGCTTCTCAGGAAGAATATTGGAGAGCACAGCACAGAGTTCATGAAGAATTTAACAGCAGCAGCAGCAGCGGCGGCGGCAGCAGCAGCAGCCAACAGTCAGAAATGGCTTCTTAGAAAGATGCCATTGGAGCAAAATCTGTGTCCGGCAAGACAGGAGCCAAGAATGTGAGTATGAAGGCAATCTGTAATAAAAGGACCCTCAAAAAAGTCATGTGTTCTGGTAAGATTAACAAAATGTGGCCCATTCACAGTGAATGGCAACAAGAATCCCAGAAAATGCACATTATTTGGTTTAGAAACTCACTGCAAACAATGCTCTGACTTATCCGGTGAGTCGATGTGCTAGTCTCCTGCATATTTCCGCAGGAGGAGTACTACGTGAATTTACAGTCATCAGAAATGATGGTCATGTGGTTAGAAGTACACCAGATTGAGAGCCAAGTTTCCTGGGCTATATTCCCAGTTGGATCTCCAGCAATATGTGTGGCCCGATGCATATTGTTTAACTCTTTATTAGTGCATCTAAAAATGGGAGGAGAAAGGTGCATATCCTGCCGTGAGACTGACCTCATCAAATTCTTGAGGAGTGCAGAAACCAGAAGTGCCCTGAAGTTCAAAGTACTCTGACGGGATGCAGTCAGAGCAGTTGATAGCATGTGTCAAAGTTCAAGTTTTGCTATACGTGGATGAGTATCAAGCTCTTAACTAAGGTGAAGTCTTTTAAGGAGAACTCAATTTGCAATACTGAGAACTGCAAATAAGACTTAACACTGTAGCCTTGCAAAGGCAAGACCATATAAGGGCAAGAGGTGAGGAGAGAGAATGTGAAACATCAGAGCAGCTGGAGGAAACGCAGAGGACCTCCCCAGCTGCAGATGTTTAACCATTGGAGCTGTCCAGCTAGGGTGTCATCCCTGCAGAAAGGACTCAGGGTGCCTTGAATGAATCTCAAGGACACTGTGTTAAGGATTTCTGAATCAAATAAGAGGTTAGACAATGTACTCTCTGTGCATTGTTCAGCTCAAAGATTCCAGGACCTTTTGAGAAATTAGTGACAGCACTGATTAGCCTATGATAGGTATATAAAAGTATACAGCCTATACTTTCCAACATATGTCATATAGTTGTCCAGCATATAGGGGACAACTGGACTTTTAATGCCTAAGCAGTGGACATGAGCTTTTCTTTCTCCAGGGTGGCTGAGTTCTTGCTTAGAATCTCATAAATATCAACCATTGCTTTCAAGATTAAATCTTTATCATGCATACAAAGAGGTATTGTCTATATCTTGGGATTTGACTTGAGGGACTTCCTTACAAATAAAAAAGCGTTCTTGAGAACCTTGTCTGAGCCATAAATGGGTTTCCTCAGAAAGTAGAAGAAAAGAGGAGAAAGAAAGAAGGAATTTCTCAGATAGACCAAAACATGCCCAATTACATGAGGGCAGACCTGATAGTTGCTTAATCTTAAGACCCTGAGGCATGTCAATGATTTCAGATGTCTTTCAACACACATGGATTATATTGTGGAATTTTGGACTATTAAGGAAACCCACAGGCTATGGAATCATTAAAAAAAAAAAAAAACAGACCTGTGGGAGGATAGTTAAGAATTCTGCTTCCAAGTAGATGTTATTGCCAGAAGAAGCATTTAAAACGCCTTGAAAGTAATTTTAATTTTAACATACTTGCAAAATAAAGAGGCATGCATCCAAGTTGTCAGTAAAAGACCTATTAATGAGCGAGTAGCAATGAGGTGGTTCTTTATGAGAACTCTTCTTGAAAAAGACCACTGACATATTTAGAAACCTTCAGAGGAATGCTTGCCAACAGAGACAGAAGTGGAATGCAGTTATATTACCAAAAGGAAATACGTATACGATTTGAAGCAACTATGTCCATCCACCTTGAAGCCTGTGAGAAAATTATTGGAATTCTAAAATTGAAATCAGAGACATTTGTAATTGTCTCAGAATGCCATACCTGCTTTAGCAAAGATAGTTAGATGTATGTATGTGTGGGAGAGAGAGAGTGTGTGTGTGTGTGTATAGATGTGCATGTGGCTTTAGTTGAAATCCTTTCTAGTCAAAACCTGTCCCGTGGACTAATAGCATTGACATCATGGGAAGTTTGTTAGAAATGCAAAATTTCATCAACCCCCCTCCCCCCCACACACACACACACCACCTGCTGAATCTGAATCCACCTTTTTTAGAATTTTCAGATGGTTCAGATATTCAAAGTTTGGGAAGTACTATCTACATTTCTTTTCAGAGACACACAGATATGACCTACTACACACATGTGCATTAAATAAGCTATTTGTAAAAGTCCATTTATCTAGAATTCTGAGAAGAATCAAAGATGATATAAGTATCTTTGAAGAAGGAAACACAAGTCACCCTGTACTTCATAAGAAAAAAATAAAAAATGCAGACAGCTTCTCGCAGCATGTATCAGAGTCTTTTAAAAATTACTGTAACTCTATTTGTTATTCAATACATATTAATTTATCACGAGGTTGTTGAAACAATGGAAAGTGGTACAAATAAAAGTGTTTCGTAAATTCTAATGTGCCAGATAAACAGAAACTATAACTTGGCTTATCATCCCCATGACAAAGCCTTGATTGTCCCCTGTTCCTCACTCTTCCTCATATTGTTTGATAATAAATCCACTGGCTCTGCAAAAGATGGGGATTTTTATCCCTGAAATGTCTTGGCAATTTGCCCCCCCTTTTTTTTATCATTATTATGATTGCTTAAAGTTAATCCCGTTATCTTTTCTAGGGTTACTCTAATGTCTCTCCTCTCACTCATTATCAATCTGGTCTTGGCTACCTTCCTAAAAATTGAACCCAATCATTTCACTCATTTGCATATAACTCTCTTTGCCTTTCCGTTGCCGATAGGTTCAAGTTCAAGTCCATTGATTGGCCTTTTAAGGTCCTTGAGAATATAACCAGTTTACCTTTTAAGCCTTATTTGCTGCAACCATCCTTTTCTATTTCTCTACTTCAGTCACACCTATGCCCCCTTAACCACTCTCTTTTTCCCATTAGCTTCCATAAATTAACAAGCTTATGTGTGTCTGTTCATTGGATAGGGCAGCAGGCTTTCTTTTCTTTCTTTTTTTCTTTTTTTTTGCTTCTGATAGTGTATGTTATTATAAAAGAGCTTAGCAAACAATAAAACAAAGTTAGGTAATTTTATTACTTAATTACAAGCCTCATAGCATTCTAGTCATCAACTTATACAGATGTCTAAAAGATCTTTGCAAACTCTTTTTTAACCCTATATAGTCATTTAAACCACTATAGCATTGATTATAGCCATCTATGATCAATGTAGAGTATATATAGCGGGTAATTTGATGAAAGGTGGAGGCTTTACAAGAATGGTAAAGAGTTTTTGTGTCTAATGTGTATTTCTACTGTGTAACACTGTAAGGGGTCATGAATTTATTTAAATCAGAAAATAGGCAGAATGCCTGACCAGGTGGTGGCACAGTGGATAGATCACCAGCCTGGAACTCTGAGGACCCAGGTTCGAAACCCCCGAGGTCACCAACTTGAGTGCAGGATCATCCAGCTTGAGCACAGGCCCATCAGCTTGAGTGTGCGATCATAGACATGACTCCATGGTTGCTAGCTAGAAGCCCAAGGTCGCTGGCTTGAAGCTGAAGGTCGCTGACTTGAGCAAGGGGTCATTGCCTCAGCTGGAGCCCCCATCAGGAAACATATGAGAAAGTAGTCAATGAACAGCTAAGGTGTCACAACTATGAGTTGATGTTTCTTATCTCTCTCCTTTCCTGTCTGTCTGTCCCTCTCTTGCTCTTTCTCTCTTGCTCTCTAAAAAAAAAAAAAAAGAAAAAAGAAAAAGAAAATGTGCAGAATAAACATCCAAAATATTTTCAAATTTCAAGCCCTTTTTCTAATTAATGTTATGTAGAAATAGATGCTATATATAGATAGTTATATACTATATATACATGTAGTTATCTGTTTATATATATATAGTATATAAACTTTATATACTACATAATAAACATATAATTATGAAACATAATACCAAAACACTCTATTTCAAAATATTTGGGAATTTTATAAAATACATATTTAATACCATCTGTGCATATATTCTGTTATAATTTATTTTATTATGTAATATTGTGAAACCAGATTCAAGTATCTGTATTTTGATTCACCATTATCTCTTCTTTTTGTTTTCTTTGTTTTGGTTTTTACAAAAAGTGATTGTAACTAAATATCACATAATGACATTTGTGTGATTATTCCAATTTTTCTATGTTTATTTTTATTCAAGTAAAAAAAATAAATAAAGAAATACTTTTAGGTTTTCTGCACTGAAAAAACATAAAAATTAGCAACTTTAAAAGTGTGACCAAGTGTATTTTCTCACTGGAAATGTTTCTGAAAAGTATGTTTCAAAAGCAGTTCTTTAAAGTCTCTGACACAGTTTGATTCTAAAGTAAACAAATAAATTCAAAATAATAACAATTGTTCATTGAAATATTTAATGTCAGAGTAGAATAAAGTTTTATATTCAGACAAGGTTATCAAACCTTGCCATTCAGGTACTAGTTTTGGAAAGCTCTTGAAAAATTTGCTACAACACTACAAAGGGACAAATCAAGAAGGAGGTAGATAGGGAAGCCAAGAAAATGGTGCTACAACATGGGAAGGGGGAGGGTTTGATATGATTGATATGATGTTGCGAAGGGACTTCTCAAAGCAAAAGCAACATAGTAGCCTAGGAAAAGCCGGTCTATAGTGGAATAGAAGCACAAAGAGCTTCAATGTAGAGTGTTTCCAAATGAAATAGAAATATTTCATGATACTTTTTAAATACATAACAGATTGTTTATTTAGAAAATATTACAGTAGTGTCTGACCGGTGGTGGTGCAATAGATAGAGCTCAAATCCAGTAGCCTGAGGGCCCCTGTTGGAAACCAAGGTCTCCAGCTAGAGTGTGAGTTTGATGGCTTGAGTACGGGCTCACCAGCTTGAGCACAGGATTATCAACCTGATCTTAAGGTTGCTGACTTGAAGCCCAAAGTCATTGGCTTGAGCAAGAGGTCACTGGCTGGGCTCAAGCACCCCTCCCCCAAGTCAAGGCACATATGAGAAACAATCAATAAACAACTGAAGTGAAGCAACTATGTGTTGATGCTTCTCATCTCTTTCCCTTTCTGTCTCTCTCTCTCTCTGAAACAAAACAAAAACAAAGAGAAAAAATATAATCACAGAATAATAAGTAGCTCTGTTATAAATATTTATATACACATAATATAAATAATAAAGAATGCTAGAACCTAAAGTTATAAATTTTTTTCTATTGGAAGGATGTAGAAAAAAGTGAAAGTTTGTATGTTTTAGAGACTGGGATAGGGCTTAAAAGGAAGCTAAATACTTACCTTCTATTATAGGAAATGTAGCATAACTTGTTAACCATTCCATAACAAATTATTCCAAAACTTAGAGGTTAAAATGACAATAAATATTTATTATCTCCAAGTTTTCCTGGGTCAGGAATTTAAGAGTCACTTAGTTGGTGTTCTGGCTCAGGGTCTCTTATAAGGTTGTGAATGTTGGCTGGGTCTTAAATGAGGCTGAAAGTTTAGCTTTCAAGATGGCTCATTTAATTGGCTGGCAAGTTGGTAATGCTGGCAAAAGGCCAACACACATAAACCTCACCCCATAGACTTATCCATAGAGCTGCCTGTGGGTATCTTCATAACACTGAAGCTGCCTACCCCCCAGAGTGAGAGATCCAAGAGTAAGCAACATAGAATACCCCATGTTTTATGGCCAACCTGTGGATGACTCACACCAACATTTCCACAGTATCCCGCTGGTTACATGAGACACTCAGACCTGTTCAGTGTGGGTTCATAAGGCCATGAACCAGTAGGTGAGAATGCTTATTGAGGGTTATCCTGAAGACTGGCTACCATGAGACAGTTTCAGAAAATAGCTAATTTTTTGAAATCGGGAAGTTAACTACCAAAAAAGAAACTAGAAAAAGAAGTGAAAGCAGTTGCTTCCAGTGAGCAGAAATATAGGTGTGAGTGAGGGACAAGGGACAACTCTATTTATTATTTTAACTTCATAGAACTGTTTGACTTTTACAAGTATAGACATTTACAGCCTAATTAAACTAAAATTTAACTAATTAATTAAAATTAATTTAGTACACCATGCAGAGTAAAGTGTATCTACTGAGCAAACAAGAAAATGCAAAACGGGAGATGGAGATAAAGTGGAACCACGTTCCGTTTTCCTAAAATCTCTCCCATTCGGGTGGTTGTTACAACAGTTTCTGACTAGAGCCTTTCTCAATAATGCCATTACCACCCTCCAGAGTAAACCTCCCATGTTTTAAAGGGTCCTCGTCTGCCTTCCTTTTCTTAGTGAGTTTGAGGCTATGGTTTCATCTTCCTATGATTCAATGAGGAAATGAGATCGAGTGGACATATGTGTAGCAGTTGCTACTACAGACACAATTGATTAATATCCTGGATATTTCATGGTCCTGAATAGCTCTCACCTCAGGGATTGTGTTGTTGCCTCAAAACCAAGTACATGAACATCAGAGTCAATGGATTCTTTAGGGTCAGTAAAAGATGAAGGCTTCCCTTCAATGATATAACAATCCTTAAAATGGGCACAAACTTTTCTCTAACTCCTATAGACATTATTCCAAAATGTTGGATATTAATCTCAGGCCTTTAAGATCAAAGTGCTTGTTTGATCAAGACACATCTCATAGTGTAACTAGACTTTATCCCTATGTGGACTTTGCCAGCCCTGGGGGAAACAAGCATGGAGGAACTCTTCAAACAGCTAGTGTGGGTGTCAGAAAAACAGCCAGGACCTGGACAGTTGGATCAGTGGATAAAGCGTTGGCCCAGGATATGGATGTCTTGGGTTCAATTCTCTGTCAGACCACTCAGGAGAAGTGATCATCTGCTTCTCTCCCCCTCCCTCTCTCACTTCTTTCTTTCTTCCACTCCTGCAGCCAGTGGCTCAATTGATTCAAGTGTGTCCGTAGGTGCTAAGGATAGCTCAGTTGGTCTGAGTGTGTCAGCCTCAGGCACTAAAAATAGATCAATGCTGGAGTATTGGCCCCAGACAGGGGTTGCTGGGTGGATCCTGGTTGGGGCACATGTGAAAGTCTGTCTCACTATTTCCTCCACTCTCACTTTAAAAATAATGAAAAAAAAGAAAGAAAAAAAGAAAAACACCAGTCAGAAAGCTCTGTTTTTCTTTACTAAGAGACTTGTAGAGCCACTGGAATATATTGGTTCTGAAGATTATATGATTGAATGTATCACCATTTGTCTCCAGAAGCTATACAAATCACATTCATGCTAAGCAGATAAGACATACAATTACACTGATAAATTCTAGTGTAAAATATTGGTTATATATTGTGATACACATGAAAAACCAAACCTACTTTACAGGTAAATGGTTGGAGTTATATATACTGTATTTTTTGCTCCATAAGACACACTTTTTTTCCTCCAAAAGTGGAGGGGGAAATGCCTGTGTGTCTAATGGAGCAAAAAATATGGTATTTTATTAAATATTTTAACACACCATTTGGTTCAGAATATTTTTTTCTTATTTTCCTCCTTAAAACCCTAAGTGTGTCTTATGGTCAGGTGTGTCTTATGGAGCAAAAAATACGGTATATGTTATATACATATATATGTAACATTATATATTATAATAGTATATATCATATAAATTACATAATATTATATATATATAAAATATTTATTTATTCCCCCTAATATTTAGAACAAAGTTGATAGATAGAAGTCCAGGACTGTGATTCAAGGGTAAGACATTTATTTTCGATTGCCAAGAATATATCAAAATAAAGCCCAGGAGGTCCATGCTGTGGTCAAGTAGAGTGAGAGATTTTAGTGCACTTATTCATGACATCATTTTAGACTGTGCCTATAGTAGGCATTCAGAAGATGTTTGTGAAATGTGATAACTAAGCAAATGCTATATCAGCATGGCCCTTTTCTAATCCAGGACCTCAGGACCTGAGCACACAGCCAGAAAAAACTTGGGCTCTCCAAAAGCCAGCTGCACTCAGGCCAGAGTCATCACTTCTCTTTGGTCCTTTCACTGTGATGAAGGTCTGGGTCAACTTTGTGGGAAAATCTGGTTAACTGCCCAGTAAAATTTTAGAAATTCAGATAAGAGATGGTGGTATTAGGATGCCTGGAACCACTAGGCAGATGGTCCCTCACAGAGCCCATCATCTGTCATTCACAAAGGCTGTGATCAGAGGTGTGCAGTCAGGCTGCCCTTGAGGAGGGTGACAGAAAATATTCTTAGAAGACTAGAAATAAATACAGATAATATTCAAAATGGAAATGCTACTGAAATCCTTGGAAGTGTACTAGCCATTTAAGAACACAATGTTTGGGAGAGAGATACACAGGCCAGAGGACAGTCTTTGGAAAACTAGAGGTATTGGGAAGTTTAAGGAAGAAAATCACAAGGAAGAGTTGGAGGGATGATGATGAGCATGAGAAGGAACCATGCTGGCATTTTAAAAAGATTTTATTTATTCATTTTAGAGAGAGGAGAGAGAGAGAGAGACAGAGAGATAAAGAGAGAGAGAAGGGAGGAGAAGCAGGAAGCATCAACTCCCATATGTGCCTTGACCAGGCAAACCCAGGGTTTCGAACCGGCAACCTCAGAGTTCTAGGTTGACACTTTATTCACTGCGCCATCACAGGTCAGGCCAAGCTGGCTATTTTTTTTTTAGCTATGATCATACACAGTATGTTTCACGCTCACTTATCTGCTCTTAAATCTCATAGATAAATAAGTAAATATAATATAATGCTATACATTCTAATATGCTAGAAAATACTTCCATTTCGAAATGTTATTGTGACATAAGGCAATGTTTATGCCCATCCCAGCCTCTGCGGCCTTGCTCAGGATGCACCCCCAAAGTCATAAATTTATACCCTCTTTCCCTCTACAAATCCTCACAGGCTCCTGGAATACTTCCGCAAATCATCTCAAATGCCTTTGAGGACAAGATGAAGAAGGCAGACCCACCCTTACCTCATCTATAGCTGATATCATTTTACTCTGTATTTGATTAATGTTCTCATTTCTTCTTTTTCTTATGCAGATTAACCTCCTAACTGCCACCCAATCATAAATTTCTTGAGGACAAAGACTACAGCATCTGCAACCTCACAGCACCCAGAAAAGTAACTTGTATATATGAACTCAATAAATACTTTTTAGTTGTTGAGTTAGATATATAAAAATCAAAAAGAACATAGCTTAGCTTCATGTGAAGTGCATCTCATTCTATGAGTGCAAGATAACAGTATGAAAAGGCTTAAATTGTAAATAATGCAAACTCATAAAAACTTAAAAGAAAAGGTACTGTTTTTCGGGTGACTGCCCTTTAATATTTGCAGTGAAATTGTCTTGCATAAAAGATGAGATGCCTTTTCTATCCCTGACTAACATTGACTAAATAGAAAAAAGAACAATTTCCTAACATTGCGTTGGGAAAATCCTCTTGTAATCACCCCCCCCTTTTTTTTTTTGCAAATTTCAGTTTTTTATTAAACACTTTCTGCTGCGTACACACTCCCACCGCAGTGTAACGTCAGCCATGTAATCCCTAATTCTTCCAGGGCTGTGTTCCTGGCCAACGGCCACATCCTCAAGCCCACTTTTCAGGGATCTGAGAAGTGACAAGCATACACAAAACCTGAACACTGTATATCACTGTATATATTTACTTTTCTTTTCCAGAATATGGTAGGCTTTAAGCCATCAGAGGTATAGTAAATCCTCTTTCTTCTTCTGTCTTCCCACCTCTAACAACCTGAAGCCTGTCCAGGTAGCTAGCACCTCTTGTCTTTCACAGTGTGCCCTGTGCAGTGGAGGGAGGGTGGGCAGGACAGCAGGAGAGCATGTCCTCTGGAGACACAGCTGCCCTACAGACACATTCCCTCTGCTCCGCTTCCCGGCTCTGAGGTTATCTGCAAATTACCTAAACTTTCTCAAGCCTAAATATTAGTCTCTTTAGAGGAGAACTAATAATCTACCCCACAGGTTTCTTATGAGAGTTAAAAGAAGTAACATGTGGAAAATATAACACACACACACACACACGCACACACACACACACTCCATAGCACATTTAAGGCATTTCTGCTGATGCCCAGGTGCCCTTAGGGAGGAAGTTGTGGGTATGGGAAGAGGGAAGGCAGGGGAGCTAAGGAAGGAGAATGTCTGATTCTTAATAATAGGAAGAAAGACACATGTTCTGACAATACTCTAATTTTCTTTAAGTGGTACAGAGTTGAGAAGATAATCATGAGAGTTTTAGAAATAAATTTGGGTTCACTGAGTGTGAATTTAATGTAACAGAAAACAGAAGAAAGAGAGTCAAATGGAGATCACTGTTGCTATGGGCCAGTCTCCCATGTCTGCTCGTAAGGGCCTTCCTCAGCCTCCTCATGAGCTTTTCAGACCAACTGCCAAAGCAGTACCTGCCAACCCTGAAGAAGTCTTGGATTGGAGAAGCTGGAGAAAAGAACCAATAGGAAGAAAATAGCAGGAGTGTGCTGGGCACATGGGCAGTAAAGTGACTCACCTGGACTGTCTGGGAAAGCCCAAAGGTGCGGGCACATCAGCAAGGTCTTTGTGTCACACTGTCCTAGAACACTGCATAGCATTGAAAACTGGACAGCCTCAAACGTCCTTTGATCTTTCTCCTTGTTTGATTTTCCCACTGATAGTGATTGCCTCTGTGCTTACAGAATATCCATGCATTATCTGAGCTACAAGAGTCCATTGAATGATGATGCACTTGCTCAGAAAGAGATACATGTGACTGTCCAAATGCTCGAGCCAACTTGAGAGGGCGCCAAGCAAGATCCACTTCAACAGATCATAATTTATCCTGGCAGCTGGACAAACAAAAGCAGAGTGACGCATGAACCAGCTTAAGGAAATTGCCAATCCTCCACCAACTGCTTGTTATATTACTCTTAAATATTTCTAAATAGGTCAGTTAGAATAACATCATGTAAGTCAAGAGAAAATAAATGTCACTTTTAGTAAGTTGAATTCTTCCTCTAAATGCCTTCTCTTCAGTCCTTTTATTTAACCATCATCTGGTTAAGGGTAAAAAACAAAATTATCATGGTTTTGTAGTGGTCAGCAGTTTCAATAATTCACATTACAACGTGGCCCTGTGACAGCAGTGGGTCTTTTCCAGGTGGTTTTTGGCATGGCCCATATGGCTGGTCACATGATGTATTTTGCCTTGGAGGCTGGAAGAGTAATAACAATGACCCCATCTCTCAGACAACCACAGCCTCACTCTGGCAGATGTTCTGAGCCAAAAGCTCTGAGATTGTGAGCTCTAAGATAGGAAGGAGTTCCAGCACCTTGGGCCACCCAACCTCCCCTTCCTCAATATTCAAAAGACAAGATAATCCCTGGAAGTGTCCCAAATCAGTTCTTCTGGCTGAGGTTAAGTCTCACGTCAGATGTGTTCTCTCATACAATGCTAGCCAAATGGGGTTGTGTAGATGGCGATAAATATCTGGAAATGCAGCCAGAGGAAATTTGTCAGCAATGGTGACTGTAAAGGGCAGTTGACTTCTTTTTTGCTTGTGTATGCTGTTCTGTTGATAATGTTGTTGGGGAGAAACTTACCAAGGGCCATCTCTGAAGTAAGGAAATAGAAAAATTACAAATAAGGAAAGGAGAGCTGATGTACTCTGATGGTATTAAATAATCATGTCTTCTTTTCAATGTGGGCAATAGTTTCTTCAAATCATTCCGAAATACCATGAATTCAAAGTTTCAATTTTCAGGGTGTAAAATTTTTCAGTTCTATGTTCTACAACTTGCCAAAAATATGTTTTTATGCCTGAGCTCATAAATAACCACAGAATTAGTTCAGAAGCTGTGTCATGGGCCTGCCACTGCATAGATACAGTAATGTACAATAGATAGTGAATCGTCCGTTCCTCACAAGTCCTTTCAGGTAGAGTCAAGATTGCTGTGTGGCTGTTTTTCAGTAGATAAGCTGTCCTTTAATATGTGGTTAGCAGAAATACTTAATATGCATTAAGAGTATGATACCTTGAGAAGTATCACTTAAATGGTAATTGGGCTTGACATGTTGTGGTGCAGTGGACGGTACATTGACCTGGAATGCTGAGGTTGCTGGTTCGAAACCCTGTGTTTGCCTGGTTAAGGCACATGTGAGAAGCACCTATTATGAGTTGATAATTTCTCTTTCTTCTCCTCCTCCTCTTCCTCCTCCTCCTCTTTCTCTCTCTCTCCTCTCTTTGACATCAATAAAATAAAATCTTTCAAAAAAAATTTTTTGTTCTTTGTTTTGTTGATTTGGTGTATTACATTACGTTAATTGATTTATGTATGTTGAACTGTCCTTGTGTTTCTGGGATGAATCCCATTTGATCATGATAAATTATTTTTTTGATGTGATGTTGTATTTGATTTGCTAGTATTTTGTTTAGGATTTTTGCATCTGTATTCATTAGAGATATTGGTCTGTAGTTTTCTTTTTTTGTGTTGTCCTTGCCGGGTTTTGGTATGAAGGTTATGTTGGCCTCATAAAATGTGTTTGGAAGTATTGCCTTCAATGTTTTGAAAGACTTTGAAAAGGATAGGAACCAATTCTTTGAATGTTTGGTAGAATTCACTAGTATATCCATCTGGCCCCAGATTTTTATTTTTGGGAAGATTTTTGATAGTTGTTTCTATTTCCTCCCTGCTTATCTATTTAAGCTTTCTACTTCTTTGTGACTCAGTCTAGGAAGATTGTATTGTTCTAGGAGTTTATCCATTTCTTCTTGATTGTTGAATTTGGTGGCATATAATTTTTCATAGTATTCTGCGATAATCCTTTGTATATCTATGATATCTACGGTAATTTCTTCTCTTTCATTTTGGATTTGGTTTATATGAGTCTTTTCCCTTTTTTCCTTAGAGTGCCTTGCCAGGGGTTTGTCAATTTTATTGATCTTTTCAAAGAACCTGCTGATTGTTGTATTAAAAAACAAAACTATATGATCCTATCAATAGATGCAGAAAAGGAATTCAATAAAATACAACTTCTTTTATGTTTAAAACACTCAACAAAATGAATGTAGAAGGAAAATACCTCAACATAATAAAGGCCATTTATGACAAACCATCAGCTAACATCATTCTGAATGGTAGAAAAATGAAAACTTTTCCTCTAAAATCAGGAACAAGACAAGGTTACCCACTCTCTCCATTCCTGTTCAACATAAGGCTGGAAGTTCTACCAGAGCAATCAGACAAGAGAAAGAAATAAAAGGCATTCATATTGGGAAAGAAGAAGCAAAGGTTTCACTTTTTGCAGATGATATGATCCTGTGTATAGAAAATTCCAAAGACTCCACAGAAAAGCTATTAGAAACAATAAACCAATACAGTAAAATCACAGGATACAAAATTAATATACAGAAGTCTATTATTTTCTTATATGCCAACAATGAAACCTCAGAAAAAGAACTCAAAAAATAATCCCTTTTACATTAGCAACAAAAAAATAAAATAAAATACCTAGGAATAAACATAACAAAGAATGTAAAGGACTTATATACTGAAAACTACAAAGCATTTTTAAAGAAAATTGAACAAGACACAATGAAATGGAAAAATATTCCTTGTTTGTGGATAGGAAGAGTAAATATAGTTAAAATGACCATACTACCCAAAGCAATATACAAATTTAATGCAATTCTCATCAAAATTTCAATGTCATTTTTTTTAAAGAAATGGAACAAAAAATTAATAGATTTATATGGAACCATAAAAACCTCGAATAACCAAAGTAATCCTAAGGGAAAAAAAATGAAGCTGGAGGCATTACAATACCTGACTTCAAACTGTACTACAGAGCCACAATAATCAAAACAGTATGGTACTGGCAGAAAAATAGATACACAGACCAATGAAACAAAATAAAGAGCCCAGAAATAAAACCACATTCATATGGTCAAATCATCTTTGATAAAGGAGCCAAAAACACACAATGGAAAAAAGAAAGCCTCTTCAATAAATGGTGCTGGGAAAATTGGAAAGCCACATGCAAAAGAATGAAACTTGACTATAGTTTATCTCTTTGCACAAAAATTAATCCAAAATAGATCAAAGAACTAAACATAAGATCTGAAACAATAAATTACATGGAAAAAAACATAGGTACTAAACTCATGGACCTTGGCCATAAAGAACATTTTATGAATTTGACTCCAAAGGCAAGGGAAGTGAAGGCAAAGATAAATAAATGGGACTACATTAGATTAAGAAGCTTCTGCACAGAAAAAGAAACTTTCAACAAAACAAATAGGCAACCAACTAAATGGGAGATGATATTTTTAAACAACAGCTCAGATAAGGGACTAATATCCAAAATATATAAAGAACTCACAAAACTCAGCAACAAATAAACAAACAAACCAATAAAAAAAATGGGAAGAGGACATGAATAGACACTTTTCCCAGGAAGAAATACAAATGGCCAACAGATATAAATGCTCATCATCACTAACTATTTGAGAAATGCAAATCAAAACTACAATGAGATACCACTTCCCTCTTGTTAGATTAGCTATCATCAAAAAACAGGTAATAACAAGTGCTGGAGAGGCTGTGGATGAAAAAGGAACTCTCATTCACTGTTGGAGGAATGTAAATTAGTGCAACCATTATGGAAGAAAGTATGGTGGTTCCTCAAAAAATTAAGAATAGAACTACCATATGACCCAGCAATCCCTCTACTGGGTATATACCACAAAACTTGAAAACATAGGTACATAAAGACACATGCACCCCCCATGCTCATCACAGCATTGTTCATGGTGGGCAAGACATGGAAACAGCCAAAATGCCCTTCAATAGAGGATTGGATAAAGAAGATGTGGTACATATGTACTATGGAATACTATTTAGCCATAAGAAATGATGATATAGTATCATTTATGACAACATGGATAGACAGACCTTGATAACATTATACTGAGTGAAATAAGTAAATCAGAGAAAGCTAAGAACTGTATGATTTCATACATAGGTGGGGCACAAAGTTGAGACTCATGGACATAGACAGGGGTGTAGTGGTTACCAGGGGAGGGGAGGGTAGAGGGGAAGGGGGTGGGGGGAAGGGGAGGGGCTTAAAGAGAAACAAAATATAGGGTGACAGAAGATGATTTGACTTTGGGTGATGGGTATACAACATAATCAACTGTCCAAACGATGTGGAGATGTTTTCTTTAAATTTATGTACTCTGATTGACCAATGTCACCCTATTAAATTTAATTGTCTAAAAAAAATTTTAAATGACAATTAGACACCTTCAGCAAACAGGTATTGAGATCTCCCAATGAATTAGAATAAGTGCTGGCCATGGAGACAGACCTCGGATAGAGCTAGTCCCCTTTTTTAAGCCCCTCCTACTCTGGAAAAACAAAAGACACATGAACACCATAGTCATAAATGAAGCAGAGGTCAATTTTTAAAATTGTAAAACTATAACATTATGTGTGATACACTATATGAGTGATAATTTCTCTTATTTTTATTTATTTATTTATTTATTTATTTTTATTAAGTGAGAGGCAGGGAGGCAGACAGACGGGCTCCCGCATGTGCGCTGACCAGATCCTCCAGACAAGCCCCCTACTGGGCAATGTTCTCTGCCTTTCTGGGGTAACTGCTCACAGAGCTATCTTAGTGCCTGAGGGGAAGCCATGGAGTCATTCTCAGTGCCCAGGGCACAAACTATTCAAGTGGAGCAATGGCTGCAGAATGGAGGGTGGGGAGAGAGAAGGGAGAGGGATAAAGAAGAAAATGATGGCTTCTCCTGTTTTCCCTGACTGGGAATTAAACTCAGGACTTCCACACACTGGGCTGAGGCTCTACCACTGAGCCAACTGGCCAGGGCCATGAGTGATAATCTCTGACTAGTACAGCTGGGACAGGCTCATACAAAAGAAGCATTTCATCTGAATCTTGAGAGAAAAATAGAATTTCATCAGGTAGGATTAATAGCAGAAACAGGCAGGAGGCTTTAGTGGAACTGAAGGGTTCTGGGAATAGAAGTTGAATGAAGTGATTAGAATGAAAAGTTCCAATAGAGGAGGAAAGGATGAGGAGTTGAGGAAGGAAGGTCATATCAGGTCCAAAGGAGAAAGGGATCTTATTATTATGCTAAGACACTTGAACTGTTGTCTCTGCTAAGTGAAGAGCCAGTAAAAGTTTTGAGTGAGTAAATGGCATGATGACAATTGTGTTAAAGAAGATAACTCATGTCACAACATGATGGATTGAGAGAGAGAGAGAGAGAAAGAGGTGAGAAGGCATTTTAAAGAATTACTGTCATAGTCCAAGCTGCAGATTATGAAATGACTGAACCTAGACAGTAACACCGTACTGTTCAGTGGGACAAACTAAAAAATACTCGGTTGAAGGTAGAGTTGATTGAACAAAAATATTTCTGAAAAATGAAATAAGAACAAAAGAAGATTTCAAAGAACAGCTGAGTGTAAAGATAGTATGTATACTTTTTAGGTAAAATGTACAAGAAGTAGCCAGTAGGAGCCAGGATATCAGGATTTGGTTTTTATCAAGTTGGGTGTAGTTCGAAAAGGGACAGTTACCCCTAGAAATAATAACTTTTTAATGAACTTCTTTTTATTTTTATTTTTTTTTTTCATTTTTCTGAAGCTTGGAAACAGGGAGAGACAGTCAGACAGACTCCCGCATGCGCCCGACCGGGATCCACCCGGCACGCCCACCAGGGGCGATGCTCTGCCCACCAGGGGGCGATGCTCTGCCCATCCTGGGCGTCGCCATGTTGCGACCAGAGCCACTCTAGCGCCTGAGGCAGAGGCCACAGAGCTATCCCCAGCGCCCGGGCCATCTTTGCTCCAATGGAGCCCTGGCTGCGGGAGGGGAAGAGAGAGACAGAGAGGAAAGCGCGGCGGAGGGGTGGAGAAGCAAATGGGTGCTTCTCCTGTGTGCCCTGGCCGGGAATCGAACCCGGGTCCTCCGCACGCTAGGCCGACGCTCTACCGCTGAGCCAACCGGCCAGGGCCAATGAACTTCTGGAAATAGTATCAGTGAACTAGCAGACAAAAGCCAGAATTCAATGAGTTCAAGTGAAGAACAGAAGTAAAGGCAACAGATGTAGGCTTCTTTTGAGAATGTACAACCAACTCACTGTTCATATATTTTTGGACTTGCTTGCCAAATACATAACTTTTTTTTATCTCCTTTTATCTTAAAGAGAATTATTTTCAGTAGGGTTCATAGGGATGTTTAAATCTTAAAAGGCAACTGAAAAAAGGGAAGTTAGACAAAAGAAGTTAAGAGACAAATTAGTCCAGACAGTAAATTTCAGAAGACAATAGCTGGTTAGCTAATGCCACTGTGCTCATTTGCATGAAAACAAAAGTTGGAAAAGTATTGTACTTTCAGAGAAAAAGAGAGAAAATCTACATTGCATTTGCCTTTAGTAGTGCATATGTGTAGGAAGTAAAAATTATTTTAGAAATTATGTCATGTAGTTTTCTTGGGAAAATAGGCAAACATCTCTACCCACTTTAATTTAAATTTCTCTCCATAATAGAAAGCCCTAAATGTAATGCATACTAAATAAATATTAATAAATGGGATAAATCAACTATATAGTAGCTTCTGAAGGTTTGTTTCCTTTTTATATAAAGATGGGGTGTGAGTGACAGGCAATCATACACTGCAGAAAGGGTAGAAGAAAACCCGAGACACTGCCTCAAGCCACGCCCCACAATGAAACAGCAGTGTCAGATGAAGCAATATGACCTGAGCAGTTGGCGTATAAAAAAGTGCTGAGAGGAGCCTAGAGTAATTTGAGTAACCAGAATTTGATGTCATATGATGTTGGGGTTTAATCTAGGAATATTTGGAAAAAGATGTTAATTTACATATAGTTCAGACTAAGGGGTTGAGGAAGATTTAATGATAGGTTACACTCAGGGACATTTCATATAGAGAAGACTGCATATTTAGGACCCAGAGGGGTAGAAAACAAATGACAAATGTGGGACAGTAAGTTGCTTATCTTTGTTCTAGCTTAGAGTGTGGAATGGAATGTTACTAGATAAAAAGAAATGATTGTTAGAGTGTGAGCATGCAAAAAGTGACTAAGGAGGTTATTGGGTTAAAATCAGATTATGAACATTATCCATAAATTTTCAGCAGAATCATGCTATTTAAAACTGTGTTGATTCCTGACCAGGCAGCAGCACACTGGATAGAGTGTCAGCCTAGGACACTGAAGATCCAGGTCCGAGGCCCCAAGGTCACCCGGCTTCAGTGTGGGCTTATCCAGCTTGAGCACCAGCTCATCAGTTTAAGCTTGGGATCATAGACATGACCTCATGGTCACTGGCTTGAGCAAGGCATCACTTGTTCAGTTGGAGCCCCCGGTCAAGGCACATATTAGAAGCAACCACTGAACAACTAAGGCCCTGAAACTATGAGCTGATGCTTCTCATCTCTCTCTCTTCCTGTCTATCTATCCCTGTCTGTTCCTCTATATCTCTATCCTTATCTCTATCTCTGTCTCTCTCATGTTGAAAGGTTAATTCTGTTTAGGGTAAAAGACTACAAAGCAAATTATTATAGGATGAAAAACATATATAGAAGGAAGCATAAATAGAAAAGTAAATCATCTTACAATATTCCCAATGAATAGATTGAATTAATGAAAGAAATTATTGCAAACTAGGGATAAAATTGATATAAAAACCAAGGGCTTAGTGTCTTGTCCCTTGATTACTGATTCTGGCCTTCTGGTAACTCACCCTCAGTCACTGAGAAATTGATGCTTCATCTATTGTTATTCTTTCTGCTTGAATCTCTGACATTATTCTAGAAGAGTCTATCATCCTCACAGAAAATTTATCCTGGTATCTTCACTAAAACATTCTTACAAATTTGGTGTCTGTTCTCTGATCTTAGCAGCTTTCACCTTCATTTCATATTCTATCACCTCCCATTCCCAGACTTACACTTTGGATCTTGTCATCATTAGAAACTGTTGCATGAAAAAAAAATCTTAATTTCCAATATCCCACTTTGTGACAACAGTTCATGTAGTAAAATCCTCAAAATATAAGAAAAAGAAGTATGGTGGAAAAATAAAGTTAACTCAATCTTGGATTGTACTGTGAATAGCATTAAATTCAGACTAAGAAATATTATAGTCCCACTTATTTAACCATTTAAAATTATTCAGTTACTATTATTAATTATTATTTGTGCAGTTATAAAGTTGATTTTTTGTGGCTTATTCTGGGAAACATTTATTATCAACTAATAACATCCCACTAAATATCCAGAGGAGTGGACCATAGTGGTGAGAATGTGAACTCAAAGAATTCCAACCTCAAGGATTTCCAAGAAAGATAAACACAAAGAGAACCACATAAAGGCATATCATAAACTGATAAAAAGCAAAGATAAGGGAAAAAATCTTATAAACAGCCAGAGGGAGAGGAAAAACAGACAATATTACTTAAAGGGGAAGATGACAATACTAACAGACCAAAAGACAGTGAAATGACATCTTTAAAGTGCTGAATAAAAATATAACTTAACCCAGAGTTCTATGTCTAATAAAATCATCCTTCAAATATAAAGAGGAAATAAAGATGTTTTCAGATTAAAAAAAAAAAAAAACTTGAGAAAATCCAACACAAGTAGATCTGCACATCAGGAGTTAGTGGAGTTGGAAAAATTTATTTTATGAGTAGATCTGTAACAAAGATGATTTATTTCACCATGCAGATGTTCCACATAACTATGAAGTGTTAAATTAGAGTTTGAAAAGTCGATGGGTGTTTCTTACCATGCAGATTGGGACAAAGCCGATCAAAATAAATATAGAAGTCCAAGAACACTGTGTTTTTAGAGGATCTCAAAGATGCCTTCTTAATTTTAGTGTACATTATGTTCAAAGCTTCCAGACTTCAGACAACCACAGTAAATAATTCAAACATAATGCAGATGTCAAAGACTTTAAGATTATTTTACTATGTGATTCAGTTAGGTTAAGATCAACCCAAGTGACTTTCAGAAATCTATAGGAAAAATCCAGGCCTGGTGCAGGGAGCAGCTGCCCTCTGTATTTTAAATGAGTGCGAAAGATGCCAGAAATGTTACCGTGGTCTTTGAGGAGGAAATTTGAACAGTTCTTTTTTTTTAAACAGCTTAGTCACTTTTTTTTTAACATTTTTTTAATAATTATTTTTATTTATTTATTTATTTTAGAAGAGAGAGAGAGAGAAAGAGAGAGAAGGGGGGGGAGGAGCAGGAAGCTTCAACTCCCATATGTGCCTTGACCAGGCAAGCCCAGGGTTTTGAACCGGCAACTTCAGCATTCCAGGTTAACGCTTTATCCACTGCACCAAACAGGTCAAGCCTGAACAGTTCTTGATACCAACAATAGGTCATAACACTTATTTACCACAGAATGTTAAATTCTACTGAATCCTAAACCTAGTTCATCTTTTTTTATTGTAACAAACACCCAGATATCCTAACCAACTCACACATAAACACTGAATGATTATAGTTACAGAATATATATATTTGCAGATGTCCCTTCTACTAATACAATTAAACTAATGTGTATTGTCTATTCATTTACGGGTGGGAAAAAGAAAATTTGCTCCATGAATAATCTATTTACTGAACTAGAGAACCTTGTATTTATAAATTTTAAAAGGTATCTCATGGCAAAAAAATTCTAATTGAATTGTCTAACTATAGTGTTCATAATAATAGATAACCAAAACATTAATACTATTGAAGCAAAACATGAATATCCTAAAAAAATAAAAGAAACCACAGCACATACACTTTTAACAGAGACATAAAGGTCATGTTTGAGTTTTGCTTTGATGGTTGAAAGTTCATTGCTAAGGTGCAAAGATTCATATGAGAATTTAGGTAGCCTATCAGGGCAAAAATGGCCTCGGCAACTCACATAGCTCACTTGCTAATTCTCTCCTTCAATTTAAATGGGAAGTCATCCACAGAATCCCCCAAGTCTAATCAGTAGTGGAATTTCATGATCTTTTTTTCTGCATTGCTTATATTTCTGATTCATCTTATAAACTACTCATTTAAAATAATTTTTAGAACATAAAATACAGGATGAACACTTGTGATGTGTTCTCCCAACTAGGAATATATGTGTGTGTGTGTGTGTGTGTGTGTGTGTGTGTGTGTGTGATGTGTAACTCCAGTCCATCTCTAGACCTACTGGAGGGAACGCAGGGTGTATAGAAGTGTCCAGTTGTTCTTTCCACTTTCTCTCTCTCTTTCATTTACTAACTAAATCCCAGACGTGGATATTTAGTCTTGCTCTCCTTCTGCTGGGAAATTACCTCATACCTTCCCTGACTCATGAGCTACATACACAGATACTGTAGGTCATTTCCCGCTAAAGTATTATATTTTGGGAGCAGAATACTAAAAGCCTTAAAATAAAAATAGTACCACAGTCTAAAAGTCTGAAATTATCCTTGGAAATGTCTGTGATATTTTATATTGAAAAAGTAGAATAAGTATGTTTACTAGTTAATCAAAACTTTTATGTATATTATTAAGTATAATACACAGAATACATAGAATCTTTATGTGTATTATTAAGTATAATTCATAGGCATTATATTTGAGAGGAGCAAAGCTAGCAAACATGAAATGATAATGCAATAATACATAGAAATAAGATCAAATGCAAAGTGGCCCTGGCCAGTGGCTCAGTGGTAGAGCATAAGCCTGGCATGTGGATGTCCTGGGTTTGATTCCCAGCCAAGGCACACAAGAGAAACTCCCATCAGCTTCACCACCCTCCCCCTTTCCTTTCTCTCTGTCTCTCTCTTCCCCTCCCACAGCCAAGGCTCCATTGGAGCAGAGTTGGCCCAGACACTGAGGATGGCTCCATGGCCTCCACCTCAGGCGCTAGAATGGCTCTGATTGCAACAGAGCAATGGCCCAGATGGGCAGAACATTGCCCCCTAGTGGGCTTGCTGGGTGGATCCCTGTCAGGGGCATGCAGGAGTCTATTTCTCTGCTTCTCTGCTTCTCACTTCAGAAAAATAGAAAAATAGAAGAAAAAAAGATCAAGTGCAAAGTGACACAGGTTATAAATGCAATAAAAATACAGATACTACCGAGAATCTAAGTAGTCAACGTATTTATTGAGGCAGAGAAGGATTGGCCTTAATTAAAGATGTAACTAAAAAGATGTAACTAATTGTAGTTAGAGTCTAACTACAATTTGGATTGGGGTTAAAGAGGAAAGACATGGCCAGAAAGTGACATGAGCAATGAAGTGAAAGTCACACTGTGGGGGTAAAAAGAGAAGCTAAGAGACAAATTATGAAGACTATATTGAGAGTTTAAGTTAGGAAGGTTGGAGAGAAAATTGAGTCAATGTCTGATTTTTGGAAAAACTCAAAAAATTTAATAAAGAGATTAGACATATGATGTTAGGCCATGGTAGACCCTGGGTATTTCCTGGGACTGTAAGACTACAGACAGAATCTGTGTTTTAGGAGGTCTGAAAGGCAAATAGTTTGGTAGCAAGAGGAACTAGTGGCACAGTATTGAATTTGGATGCCATCGCAGTAATCCAGATATGGAATAAGAAAACTGTGACCCTAGCATGATGAAAATGGGGATAAGAAAGTACATACAAGAAACATTTTAAAGTACAGTAAAACAATCGAATTTGGTAGTTGTTCAATAATGGGATATTAATATGAACAATATCAGAAGAGTTTGTAAAGACAGAAAACAAAAAGTTTCATCATGCCACTTACAAAGACATTGACAGGGCTTAGAAAGTGATTCTGACATCTTCATTTTTATTTAAACGTAAGGAATTTATGGTAAACAAAGAGTAGCTACATAGAAGTATTTTATAGGAAGTGAGGAACATAAAATTGAAATAGAAGTCAGAGGTCAGGGTTGCTAACATGAATTTGAGTATCATTTATCCAGAACTAATTAATGGATTATGCTTCTTTGCTCATGCCTCATTCTCCCCTACAATGTGATGTGATGGTTAAATTTATATCAACCTGATTAGGTCACATGGTACCCAGACATTTGGTCAAACATTATTCTGGTTGTGTTGGTCAAGGTCTTTCTGGATGAGATTAATATTTGAATTGGTAGATTGAGTAAAGTAGATTGTTCTTCCTAATGTAGGTGGGCCTCAGCCAATCAGTTGAAGACCCAAACAAAGCAAAAAATCTGTTCCTCTGACTAGCCTGACTGCTTTGAGCTGAGATATCAAGTTTTTTTCACTGCCTTTGGACTCAAATCGAATCATTGGCTATTTCTGGGTCTTCAGCCTGAGGGCCTGAAGGCTGGAAGTACACCATCTCCTCTCCTAGGTCTCCAGCTTGCTAACTGCAGATCTTGACTTGCCAGCCTGCATAATTATGTGAACCAATTCCTTATAATAAATCAATCTCCTCTCCCTTTCTCTCTCTCTGTATCTAAATATGTGTATGTTGATTCTCTTTCCTTAAAGTATTTAGGTGCTTTGTCTTATTTTCCCTATCAGACTGTAAACACATAAATAAAATCACACATTCTTAATCTTATTGTCTCTGTCATCGCCTAAAATAGCAGTAATAGCAAATGGTCAAGTCAGCTTTGGAAAACGGGTTAACTACTAAAGATCCATAGTTAAGTGATCCCCGAAGAATAGGCATGAATGGAAATGAAGAAAATATAAAAGAAGTATATGCTATAAAAGTCAGTATAATATAAAATTCTGTGTATTCATTATTAAAAAATAAGAGAAAATAAGAAATTAACTAAAGGGAGTAGGGGATAGAATAATAAAGTTGAACAATGTTTAGATGTTAATTATTGGCTTCCTTACAGTTATTTCCTTGTTTTCATATAGAGCAGTGATGCTGATATTATTGAGACAAAAAAGTAGGAGAAGGGACAAATGTGTGAAGAGGAAAACTCAAATATCTGGATAGACATTAGGTCAGTACATTTTCCCATTTGCTCCTTGTGCAGTTCTTGACCTAAGATCTTCTTTTAAAATGGGTGTTTCTTCTTTTCAGTCTCAGTAAGTAAAATAGATGTTACACTATCTAGTGTCAGCAATGTGTAATATCATGATTTTTACAATCTAATATAATTATGTTATTAATAACACTGGTCCATTTTTTCTAGATGTAAAAAGCAAAAAGTACTTAAAAGCTTCTAGAATTCTGGAAAAGATAATGGAAAGGTTTGAAACAATAGAGATGATTAGTCATCTATCCAAAACCCATGGATTTAGATAAGTTCAAACAAATGCCCACTATTCTTAATTCTCCAAACTAAACATAAATAATATTAATTTTGGAATCAAAATAATTTGGGGTATGAGATTTAATATTCCAGATGACTCAAAGTAAAGACTCATAGTACACAAAAAAATTAGATTGCCTATTATCAAACTTATTGGGTATTTCCATTGTGTCAATAGAGCATCAGGTATGATTAAATTATCATATATTGAGCATGTAGTACATACTAGATCTATACTCCAAACATCCTGACATTGCCCTTTAAGTTAAGTATTGTTATCTTAAATGTACGTTCTGGTACATTAACATTTAAAAAGGTAAATTAACTTGTCAAAATTTAAATGAGCTAATAAATTTGAAGCTGGGATTCCAGCCAAGTTCTTTGTATTCCAAGTTCATTGCTTTTTCTGATTATACTCTCTGGATTGGGTATGGCTGGAAGACTTTTTAAGATGGCTAAGTCTTTTTTGAAGCCAAAAAAGAGATTGCTTTGGTATGTTTTAGATAAGTATGAGAACCTTGCATGCTAACATATTCCAAACATCTTTAAAATCCTAAATTTCTGTTATTAGAAAGTACATTTCCCAACCAGGTTTTTGCTTTGTGCTCACATGTATAGTCTAGTCATTCACAGGGTCACAGAATATTAGTTGCCACCAGAAAAAAAATTTTAGTAAAAAAAACCCAATTACATATTTAATAAATACTTATTGCCCTTTCAAAAATTTAAATAAATTATGAAGTACTAGGAACATTAGCAATTAATTTATACCTAAAATTTCAACATAAGTCAGTTCTACAAGGGTATAGAAATAAAATATTAGGAACAAGCATTTACAACTGGTAAGAAAAAATTGTACCAACTTTATATGGTCTAAATGAAACAGAAGAATTTTCTCAAGTTTTTTAATGTATTGATGGTCATTACATTCAACAGGTTCTAGAAGAGTAAGGAAATTCAAAGTCTAAAAAGCAAACATAATGACCAGACCACCAAAATTACCTCAAAAATTCACTCGTAAGAAATCAAAATATTCAAGCTTATCAGTTATTTAGATATATCAGATTAATCAATTAATGAGTTGTTTTTCTGTGGATTCCATTGAAAAATCAAATTGACTTTTTAAAAAATGTAATTCAGAGACTATAGGAATAAATGACTATAGGAAAATAATGGTAAACCAATAAATGTTTTCTTACTTTCAAAACTATTCCCACACCTGAATACCATGATGCAATTCTTAAAAACAAACAAAAAACCCTAATGAAATATCAGGGAAAAGATTCACACTACAATTTTTTTTTTTAATGATGGTCTAAGGCAGTGGTCCTCAACCTTTTTTGGGCCACGGACCGGTTTAATGTCAGAAAATATTTTCATGGACCGGCCTTTAAGATAGGACGAATATATGTATGACATGACCAGACAAGCATCAACAGTGAGTCTTAGGCCCTGGCCGGTTGGCTCAGCGGTAGAGCGTCAGCCTGGTGTGCGGGGGACCCGGGTTCGATTCTCGGCCAGGGCACATAGGAGAAGCACCCATTTGCTTCTCCACCCCCACCTCCTTCCTCTCTGTCTCTCTCTTCCCCTCCCGCAGCCAAGGCTCCATTGGAGCAAAGATGGCCCAGGCACTGGGGATGGCTCCTTGGCCTCTGCCCCAGGCGCTAGAGTGGCTCTGGTCGCAACATGGCGATGCCCCGGAGGGGCAGAGCATCGCCCCCTGGTGGGCAGAGCATCGCCCCTGGTGGGCATGCAGGGTGGATCCCGGTCGGGCACATGCGGGAGTGAATGTCTGACTGTCTCTCCCCGTTTCCAGCTTCAGAAAAATACAAAAAAAAAAAAAAAAAGAGTGAGTCTTAGACGGATGTAACAGAGGGAATCTGGTCATTTTTAAAAAATAAAACATCGTTCAGACTTAAATATAAATAGAACAAAAATAATGTAAGTTATTTATTCTTTCTCTGAGGACCGGTACCAAATGGCCCATGGACCGGTACCAGTCTGTGGCCCGGGGCTTGGGGACCACTGGTCTAAGGTAGACCCACACATGATATCATCACTGCATTACTTGAGTGTTAAAATGTGTCCCATATCTGGCTCTTCCAACCTTTTCCCTTGATTCTTGCTCCTCTTTCTCATTTCCCCTTCCATTGGCGTCCTTCTTACTTTACATTGTCTTCTGACTCGACATTCTGAAAGCACTTGGGCAAAGGGCGTGCTACTTCCTATTCCAAAGCCAATTAAATATTAGGAATTCCCCATCTAACTAATTTCCCCAAATATATGTGACTTAGTAAAGAGTTCAAGATGAACATCACTTTTCCTTAAAGGTAAAGTCATCTATTTTATTAATCTGAAGACAAAGCAGAGATATCATTTGATATATTTAATTAATTCACATAATTGAAGTGAGCTGTACTGTAACTAATCCATGCAGTGACAGTACAGAAATAATTTACACTGAGCAAATTTACATTTGCTTTTTTGTTTGTTTGTTTGAGGGCATTTTTATAAAAAAAAACAACAACTTATTTTCTTATTTCGTAAACAAGTAATTAAAATTTATGCTTGCTTCCTGAATGGGATCCGCCCAAATAAAAGATTTAGATTTTGGTGCTCTCCTTCCCGGAAGCACACCTGCGCCTTTCCCTTCCCCCTTCCTCTCTTCTTTCCCCACAGGCATGCACCTCCTAATCTCTAAGGGATTCAACAAGACTTGCAACAAATGGAGCAGTGGGCAGTGGCAGCTCATCCAGGGTAACCTCCTGAACCTGTGTCCAAGGCCCCCTTTTCTCTGACTTCCCAGTGAGCCAACACAGCCTCGCCTAGACTCTCCTGTAGCCTCTTCTATTCAAGGCCTTTCCTTGTTTCACTGTCCTCAGCTTTATTAAACTTAATTTTTAAGAATTTGATTTTCCCACCAGGAGGAAAAATCAGCTAATAAACAACTTTACATATTTGAGTCAAATGTGAAAGTTTAATGAAATGATGGTTGCAGAAGTTCTCGAAGAACAAATCCTCACATTAGGAAAAGCACTCTGAGAGAAAACCAAAGAAAGCACGGAAAACAGAGCCTGGAATTTCAGGAGACTCCATGAAACCTCCGGAAGGGGAAAACTTAGAGACTCAGAAGAAAAGCTAGGAGTTGTTTAATATTTCTAAAATCTAGCATGCTCAACTTCACCTGAGCATTATTGAAAACGCTCAAAGGAGTCATAAGGAGACATACATGATTCATTCCTGTTGCTCAGTTACTTATCTTAAATGGATTAGTAATATTCATGGGAAACTCTAGATTTAAAAGTCAGATCCAGAGTTTATCAACCCAAAGATATCTAATGACAGATGGAAAAGCTCCCTTAGATCTTAGATTAGCCTCCTTCTAAACTTTCCAGTGCTACCCAGAACCATTTTTGTTGCCAAATTTGGCCTTTAGTTAGAGTAAAGGGCAATGTTAGGTGTAGATCACAAGGGTATTTGGTCCAACTAAAATATTATTTTTGAGCTGGGTCTTAGACTAGACCCTCATCTATATCTGCTGTTCCCAGGCAGAGTAGCAAAAAACATCTGTTCAAAAAGCCTTGTTTATTTTATCCTATCTCCTAATACTGTGCTTGAAAATAGTATGACAATACTGGGAAAGAGACTGGGCTTTTCTGTTTTGTATTCATAACAAGAAATTTTTTATTTGAATAATAAAGCAAAGGAATATAGGATCAAAAGTAATTCTATTGCTTAGTTTCTATAAGTAGTGGACTTTTAGTTTTAAGTGAAGGAAGGCTCTGTTACACACATCCCTTCTCAAATTTTCTAACCTGTGCCCTCTTCCTTTCTCTGCATTGCCAGGTATCTTTTATATTTTTTTAATTAATTTATTTATTTATTTTTTGCTTATCCAGTTGCCTTCAGTAGGATATATTTCTCAGTTCCATCTGTGGGCCTGAGAACATTCCAAACTGGAGCATTAAATGTACCAGAAGTCTCCCATTCTGTACCTGATGGGTCTTGAAATTACATCTATTGCCTATAGTGGTGGATTCTAGTTAACAACTCTATCTATAGATTTCCATACCTGAGTGATTTCCCTCCACTCCACATGTGACCCAGGGTACAGTTCCTTTCTTGTGTTCTTGATTGACAACCTCATTCCCTTAAAGAATGAAGACACCTTAAACCCAGATTGTTTCTAGTGTTGGTAGGCTCCTCCCCCAGTAAGCTAGATTTTGTGTCCCCATGTATCCTTTTGTGAATGGATGGAATTCTACCATCACCACATGTATAACTTGGAATATAGCATGTTGATTCTATGAGGCTGTCTTGTCACCTAAGGCTCTTCCATGGCCAATGATCTTTCCTATATTCACAAAAGCTTGAAGTAGGTCTGAAATCCCATACTCAACGTGTTCTGTGCAATTGACCATCTGCTGCTCCTATGAGGGCCAGCCACTCAGATAGGTCAGTTTACTAGCTCTTCATAGGTCTAGCATCTTCTTCCCTTCCTTCTCACTTCTTTTTACTAATAGAATCCCTGAGGCTGAGTTTGCCATGACTTATTTCTGTGTGTTCCTATTAACATATCCACACACCTTATCCTTTGGAAATACTGTATCGTTTTTTACACTTGTATTCAGGGAACATGTGTAATCCTATATTTTCCATGGTAACCCCATCTCTCCTGCTCCAGACTCAAAATGGTGTCTCTTTTTCCCCAAAGCCAGCCAAAGGGAATAAAGAAAACGAATCCCCTCCTGCCCATTTCTTTTTTTTTTTTTTTTTCATATTTGGAAAATTTTATTGGTTTTTTTTTATATATATAAATAAATTTTTATTTTAATGGGGTGACATCAATAAATCAGGGTACATACATTCAAAGAAAACATTTCCAGGTTATCTTGTCATTTAGTTATGTTGCATACCCATCACCCAAAGAGAGATCGTCCTCTGCCACCCTCCATCCAGTTCTCTCTGTACCCCTCCCCCTCCCCTCCCCCTCTCCCTCCTTCCCTCCCCCCACCCCCCTTAGCCACCACACTCCTGTTCATGCCTCTCAGTCTCGCTTTTATGTCCCACTAATCTATGGAATCCTGCAGTTCCTGTTTTTTTCTGATTCGCTTATTTCACTCCGCACAATGCTACCAAGACTCCACCATTCCGCTATAAGTGATCCAATGTCACCATTTCTCCTAGCTGAATAATATACCATGGTGTATGTGTGCCCCATCTTCTTCATCTAGTCCTCTATTTTTTTTACAGTGATTAAATGCCTTTAAGCAAACTCTTGGCCAATACAGCAAGAATCCATAAATGAGTAGTGTCCTTAACATGTTCCCCAAGTCCAAGTTGGCCCCCTCACCATGCCAAATCCCTGAAAAATGCAACCCAACCACAGTTCAGTCTGTTAGGAGCTGTCACAGGGAGCAGGAGTCCAGGAAAGTTCCCCACAGGAAAAGTCCGTATGGCACTGGAATTGTTGTCACCATTCTATACTTTGCAGCTCATGTCCAAGTCCCAATGACCGCTGCTTCTAGCTGGTAATGATTCAGGTAGACTGGAAAAAGCCATTTGCAGCATGCGTGGATATGGAGCTTCTGTTCTCCTCTGCCTGGAGAGTTGAGACCAGGTTGCTTTTCCCTGGAGCTCTGTGACTGTGGCCTGGTAAAGAGAACCTTGGGATACACTAAGCTGGGTGGTAAAGGTAAATTCATAATACAAGTTTCCTGCCCATTTCTTTAGGCTTACCTTCTCCATCACCCTTCACAGCAGCAGTTAAGGGCACCACCTTCCTACCAAAACCCACAAACTCTAGGAAGATAGTCTAATAAACAAATGTCTTAAAGAATGCCAGGGTGACTGCAGCACAGCAGAAATGGAGCTGAATTTAGGGAGGCAGATTGAGGCCAAACAGCTGAAAACTTGCAGACCATAGAAACAGAGTGACATGTAATTTGTCACCTGAACAGGAGTTTAAGTGTAAAAGGAACTCTATCAATTATTTTTCCAGAAAAAAATGATGCAACATGAGACTATCTGGATGCACAGTCAACTGGTAAATAATATGGAATTTTGTTTCTAGTCTAAGAACAACAAGGAACCAGTTGAAGAGTTTTTGACTCATTTTGCATGATTTCATCTGTGTTTCAAGATCACATCTGTGGGAAAAAAGTCAGTCAGCACCGCAGCCCAAGCCTTCTCTCTGAAGTTGACCTGAACTGTGGGCAGGTCTCTGAGTAATTGTCACTGAAACACCATGCCTGCTTTAAGTTTTACTATCACCTGGGTAAGACTCTGGGGGCCACCAGGGGATGAGTTTTAATCCGGCACAGATCATGGTGCAATTGAGCTAAACCTAAGCATTTAAAAATGATGTGGGTAGCAATGGTAGTGGGATCTTATAATGCCTAATTTTCAAGTGAAATGTGTTTTGTAAAATATTATTATTAATGATTATTTTTCCTTAGTTTTTAATGCTACAGATATCTTGAAAAGAATTTTTTAAGTATAGCTAATTAGACGTTATTTTTCCCCACACTACATTATTTTCCCATATCACTGAAATATCTTGGCAAATATTATTTTAATTTCTGCATACTATGCCATTATCTGGAGATATCATTTCTTAATTATTTCTCAATTGTTGAACTTGTTGAGAAACATTTGGGTAAAAATATGTATTCATCTGTCAGACCATTGCATTATAGTGGTTTCCTAGAAGTGGAATGGATCTATACACCAATAAAAAAATAAATAGAAATTTAAAAAACTTGCTGAAACCTCTTGAGCCATATTGCCAAACTGGTTTTTAGAAAGCTTAAAGTGATTTCTAATTATATCTGCATTGCTGCTCACAAAAATTAGGGGATCAGGGAACATGCAGATACTCCAGTACTTTCAGCCTTTTGTATAGTGCATTTTCACCAATGAAATAAAAGTTGCTTTTGCATCTCATTTGCATAATCAAACAATTTTTTTGACTTGTCATTTGCTTTTCTGATGTTCTTGTTTAATAAAAAAAAATCAAATGCTTTTTTTTATTGCATCATATTCATCTTGAAAAATCCCCTAATTTTTGTAAACAGTATATTAGAAAGCCCATGTCACCATAATCTTGCCACCATTGAATATTGTGGTATTAAAAAGTTGGTCAATCCAATAAGAAAACATATGGCATGTCATTACTGCTTTAACTTGCATTTCTTTAAGTTATGGTAAGTTGAAACAGGATCTCACATATACTACCTATTTTCATTTGCTCTTTTGTGAATTGCATTGTCATGATTCTTACATTTAGTTCTTATTAAAGTCTGTGTGTTTCTTTTTTAATCAATTTGCCCTTTATGTAAACTTTTTTTAATCTTCCTTCCTATGTGTTCTTTGGGTTTGTATTTTTTTCTCGACTGTTAAATTATTTTTCACAGTTAAATTGTCTGAACATAGAAATCTTATTTTTAATTTAATAACTTCAAGTTTAATTAGTTCATTTAGCAAGCATAACATTGGATTTAATTTATCAACATAGTCTGGCAATCTTTTACTTTTAATAATCTAATCCTGTCATATGTAATAGTCATGTTTGTTTCTGTCATTTTGTATTATATTCTCATTTTAGATGTTTTCTTTTTCTTAATTTTTTTTTAGTTTCTTGTGTGTGTTTGTATGTGTGCTATTAGGCATCTTATCTGTGGGAGCATAATTTTTTCAGACATTTTACAAATATGTGTTTTACTAAATGTCAAAGCCAATAACATGAAATAATTTTAAAATCGCTTTTGAAAAGGTATAGTTTTAATAATTTTGTTTTGCTCCTCTCCTTTACCAGATGTTATTAATCAATTAAAGTGATAAATACCACCATTTTTTAAAATCAAAAACATTGCTCTTAAAAGAAAAATAAAAAGTAATTTTGTTACTTATCTCTATGTGGTTAATTGGTTCAACACTTATTCAAACCATTCCAAGCATGACTATCTCATTCCTGGCTTCCTTATTTTGTTTTCACTTTTCATTGGCCGCTACCAGACACACCAGGCCTTAGGTTCTGTGGTTGAGAAAAAAAAAAGGTTTGCCTCTCATTCCATATAAAATCATTTTCTCCCCCATTACCTCCTGCCCAGGCTGATACTAAGACTGCGTACTCGCTTAGAAGACATCTTGACTATCCCCCTGCCCTTTCCAGGGGTGTGACAGACCACAGCTGTGTGTCAAGGCCATTTTCTCTTCCTTGGGGTTGCAAATGTGATGGGGACTTGCCATTAGAATCTCAGCTGATATATTTCTTTGGATTAGAAAAATATTCTGCATTTCTTGTGCTGTTTTTGTTCCATTGTGTCTATCTTTGTATCTGTATATTGGTTTTTTGAGTTCTTCATATTTACCATTTTAACTCTATTATCCTATTTTGGTTTTTGTTCTAGAAAATAAATTATTGAATTTGTCTTCTTGCTTACTAATATATTTCCCACAACATCCAGCCTGATTCACTGTTGTTTTAAATTGTTTGGCCGCTGTGTTTTTCCTATGTCTTACTCATTTCTTATCTGTCATGATATCTAATTCCAGTAGGTTTTCTTCCTGAGGTCCCATTGCTCTGCTGCTGTCTGTTTTCTCGAACTATTTCTAACAGAAGATTCACCTCCCATCTTCTCAAATCAGAGTCAAGTCCTTCAGACACACTATGAGCTGCACTGTGCCAGTGCTACAGGCTGGGCTTCCTACTAAGTGCTGTATCTTCAGGGGTAGATGTTTTTGTACATTATTTGTGCTTTTGGTCAGAACCTGGAGGTACTTCTTTGAATGTTTCTGGCCAGGCTCTTCAGTCACCCCTAACAGAACTTGGCACATTTCCTGCGGAACTTTAAGAACAGTCTAAATAATTATAGATTTCCTTTTTCAAATAAAACATAATCAGCCCAGGTGCTTCTCATAACAATGAGATTCCTAAAGAGTGGTCCCTTGCACTACACAGTTTTCCACACAGGATTGACCACTTTATGATGCTAACGCATGCTGCGTGGTACTAGGTCTGCCAGTCAACACTGGCCAGAGGGAGTCCATGGAGTGAGTCCCCCATTTGACTCAGGATATTCTCACCCCTAATGTCCACTTATCCAACTCAGATGTGATCTTGGAGATAGAAAGGGATTGCTCAGGTTTGGCTCCCACTTTTTCTCAGAAGTATCAGGGTCATGTATCCATCTTCCAGAGTGATTATTTCCATCCATACTGTCTGTGATGGCTGCTTTTATGTGTCAACTTGGCTAGGCTGTGGGACCCAGTCGTTTGGTCAAACACTAGTCTATATATTGCTGTAAATGTATATTTTTTTTAGATGTGATTAACATTTATGGTCAGTTGACTTTGAATAAAGTGAATTACCCTCCCTAATGTGGCAGGATCTCATCCAATCAGCTGCAGGCCTGAAAAGCAAAGACGGAGGCTCCGCAGAGAAGAATGAGCTCTTCTCGAGACTGCCCCATAGAAAAGGCAGGGCATGGAAATTCTGCCTGGGTCTCCAGCCTGCTGGCCAGCTTTGAGGATTTCAGTTTCAAGAGTACAATATCAACCCTGAACCCCTAGCCTGTACGCCTACCCTACAGATCCCAGGCTGGCTACCCCTCACACTTGCAATAAGTAAAGCCACATTTTAAAAATCTCTCCCTCTCTACATTCACATACATATGCCTGTGCATTATATAAATATTGTACTAGTTCTCTTTCTCTGGGGAACAGTGACTAACATACCATCAAAACAGCTGAATTTTTTTTGGTATAATGGCAATGACTAAAATTTTACCAGAACTTTAAGTCTTCTCCTCAAATAATATTTGGTGTCTTATCTCTGCAGAATACTACGTGTGACCTGGAACAGATAAGATGATTTTGAAGTAGACCATGTCCTCAAGAAGTATAGCACTAAATAGAGGAAAACATGCATGAAGGAACATTGCCAAGACAAAACTGTCGAGGTCACATGTCAAAGGAAAAATGTGTATACACTGTGAAAGGATTTCAGAGGGAGGAAATACTAACTTGGCTGCCACAAGTCAGGGAATTCTTTGTGATGCTAGTGTCTGAGCTAGATCATAAGGAGTGGACAAGATCTTAGTCATATAGAGATGAGGAAAATGTAACAAATATGTATATAATATGGAACAGGGACTAGTTTAAGAAACAGGCATGGAATATAAATACATAAAACAGTGAGGAATATAATTGGAAGGAATGTAAGCTTTTTATAGAAAAATAATGGTAAGTGCATTTGGAAGGTAAATGGAGGCTAGTTTTCTGAACAGAAAAGGAAAGGGAGAAAGCCAGAGAATAACAATCTATTGCATGCATCATACGTATTGGGCACTTCTGTGTTATTTAGTCTTTGTTCCTTTGGTGAACATTCATTCACCAAATACTTATTTTGACCTCTTTCTATACAAAACATAATACTGAAGCCAATGGAAATATAATAAATCAACAGATTAGAATTGTCGTTTTATAGCCAGAAATGTCAGTCTCACAGAGGTTGAGATGTGCACCTGAGATAGTACCCTGCTACTGAGGGTCAAGGTCATGCTTGGAAGCTGGATACTCCTGACTCTAAAACTGGTCTGTTGTTGGTTTGTTGTTTTCCACTGTAGCCAGTTTCCTCAGACCATTTTTAAAATTGCATGTCATGATCTGTCACCTCACAGGACAGGATTCATTTTCCCTTTCCTTACCCCTCTTCTTATTTCAGACTCTCATTACTCCCTCTACCTGCTGAGCTGTCTCTCTGAGAGCCCAGAGTAAACATCACTTTGTTTTGAACATTTCCCAATTCCCCATTATCTCTGACATGGTGGCCATCTCTGAACTGTAATTACACTGTCTGGCCACACCACTGACGGGACTTGATATTTCCTAACTAGTGTCATGCTTATTAGCATAATTATTTAATTGCCCTAAGTCCCTGGAATCCGAGGCTTTATAAACCAATAAATGTGTCTTGAGTGATGGAGACAACAAGTGAAATAGGTCCTTCTTTGCCCCAAGTGAGCCTTACCCAATGGAATAGTCACATGTATACACAATCAATGACAAGAGAATGAGGTAACTCTATAGAGCAGACACAAAGCAATAGCCTCCCTATACCTGCAAAAATACCTCATATTTAAATAGATAATTAGTAACTAATTTTTGAACCAAGAAGATGAAAAACCCATGTACTTATTTAGACAATATAATTTCTAATAAATTACTCTGGAGGCATACATTTTAAAAATACAAAAGGTGATATATTTCATTTTTAAAGCATGTAAAGAGACGTTACCTTAGACTTTCCCTATTGGAAAGCAGGAGAGTTTTTCCCCCCTGTACTCAGCTGGGCTAACACCTTCCTCCTTCAGGGGTCTATATTTGAGATTAGCATAAATTGGCTTTCATTCTGTTTGCTTTTTCCATGCCATGAGAAACAGCATTTTCCTGGTATTTCTATTGAAAATACTCTTGGCTCATAGTGTTTGGCTCTCTGGCCACAGGGTGCATGTACCAGGAGGTGGAGGGGGAGAGGAAGAAAGGGGGCAGCTTTACAGGCTGGCAACCAAATCCTAGAGAATGCATTAAAACAAACCACACATGGTGTTTTCCCAAGCCCCCAAGTGTCTGGATTTCATCTCAACTGAAAATAGGGAAATAAAGACCAATGTCAAGCCTGATTGCCTTTAGAAAATAGCATACCTTGGTGGTCTCAGAATGAAAACTTTATTTCTAATGCTTTAGAAAGAATCATTGTTGATAAATACATTTAAGGTCCCTCCTTGCATCTGTCAAGTGACTTATGTCCACTTATTTCCAAGGAAGGCCTTTGAGTTTCACAAACTGGTTTCCAAGATGTTGGTGCCTTCAAGAATTTGGCAGAGAAAGGGAAAAAGTGTATAGCCAGAAAGACCTTTGTCATCAAACTCTACTTTGTTTATATTTACAATGGAGAGCAAAGCAGATAAAACATAGATATGTATCCTTTCTTTCACTTTTAGAATCTTCTGCCATGGCTAGAGAAACATACACACCTGACCCTTCTTTTTAGCTTTTGGAACCTGGTCTCTCACCCCTGGGTGTGTTTTTCCTTTGGCTTTGATGTGTCCTATAATTTGACAGCCACTCCAAGCCAACAATCCCGAATAGTTTTAAGTATTATTTGGTGACATGCTCCAATTTTGAAAGCTTGTAGAAACCCAAAGCCAAAGATATAAAAAGATTACATGGTCAATTAGCATCAGAGCTGCAGTGTTTGTCTGTCTTAGTACATTAGGCCATAAAACCACATGTAAAAATATATACACACATGTATTTATATGTACATGTGTATAAACATACATTTAAACAGAGTTGTGTCAAGGCAGTTTCTTTTGTAGAAGATAAAGTCTGCTATTGAGTCTTAGCTTTGTTATTTACAAATTGTTTACCTTGAGTAAGCTGTTTAATGTTCTGAGCCTCACCTTCCTTTTTCTATAAAATTTGCATGATCATATTCACCTAACTCTTATTATTAGGATAAAATTTAATAACATGCATAGCAGAAAACTGCGTTCGGAGCATGACCTGATATTACTCTAGCTGTTGCTTTTGTGAATGGCCCAGATTTACCCAAGGAGACAACTATAAAGGTTATTATCCCAGTTAAAACAACCCAGGAGGATGCAAAAGCTTTCCTGGTATGTTTTCATATGAGCATTTTAATTTTTTTCCCATCCCCAGAATGACTTACGTGTACTTACCACCAGTAAGATTCCAAGCTAAAGATGATGGGAAAATAAGACACCAGGAGAATAAATATTATTTTATTGGTTAACTGGTGCGGTTTTTTTTTCTGAAGTTAAAAGTGGGGAGACAGTCAGACAGACTCCTGCATTCACCCCACTGGAATCCACCAGGCATGCCCACCAGGGAGCAATGCTCTGCCCATCTGGGGCATTGCTCCGTTGCCACCATGGATCTGTCCTCAGTGCCCAGGCCAACTTTGCTCTAATGGAGCCTTGGCTGAAGGAGGGGAAGAGAAAGATAAAGAGGAAGGAGAGGGGGAAGGGGGGAGAAGCAGATGGGCGCTTCTCCTGTGTGCCCTGACCAGGAATTGAACCCAGGACTTTCACACGCCAGGCTGATGCTCTACCACTGAGCCAACCAGCTGGGGCTGGTGCTTCTTCTTAATGTTGTTCTTTGTGTCTCTCTGTATCATAGTCTTTGGTTTTACAAACCATTCACACTATGAAAAAAAATAATCCATTTAGTTCATCCAGTTAATGAGCAAGTCAGTTCCATCTTTAAAATCATCAATTCTATTGCTTTATAGAATTGGCTTTCTTCTCTCCCACTGGACCAATCAATTAGGTTATAATAATACAGTTTGTGTGGTTCGATTACAGTGAATTTCTCTGCCATTTACTATCAAAACAAAAACTGTATTCTTTTCTTTAACAAGTATGGAAAACTATTTTCTTCACTAGTTTGGTTTCCTAGTAACATGGAATTATGATTTAAGTGTTCACAATAGTGACTTAATTTTAAGCAATTATCATAGTAACATTACCCAAGCATGAGTCTTGGGAGAAGGTTACGAACTCCCCATGACCTTCTGGTAGCAGTGCAAACAGCATTTGGGGGATGATCTTTTTGGCAGAAACCTGTTATGGTCTGTTTCAGCTATATACCTGCATCACCCAGGAAGTGTGAAAGCTCTTGCCAGTTTACTATAGTAACAGGGTCTTCAAGGTTATGTTCAGCATTTGACATTTGAGAGAAAGATGTTGGCACAGGTCTTTTCTAGACTTATGGAATGATTTTATAAGAATTTGCCATTAAGAAAAAATAAATACTGGTTGAAAATGAGTATTTTCATGTTTGCCTTGTGTTATAGGCTTCTTTATGAATTTTTCTAACACTCTACAGGTTGTTTATGCTTTGGAGACTTAACACTCTCATTATGTTTGAGATAACTGACTTGTTCTTTCTGTAACCTCTCTACTTTACGTTTAGTGTTTGAGTCTACAGTTTGTGCCCAGAAATCACCCACGTCTCTGTCATCTATTCTGATGGCTCACAGCCAATCGACATAAAGGTTCAAGCTCAAGACATAACATTCTTTTTCTCATTAGTATAATTGGATATGCTCGATGGTGGCACAAAATTTTCTACCTTCCTAACTTTTTCTTGGAAGAATAAACTTACAAAATGCATTAGACGTACTTGCGCAGTGGTGCCAGCATTGTAGCTCTTGTTATTTCAGTGAGAAAAGGCGAGCTTGTGGAGGAATACTTCCAGGAATGGGCAGGAAAAAAAATAATTAGTATGCTCCTGGCTTTTAGTTGGCTCAGCTGGGTAATGCCAGTAACTCTTTTTGTTCCTCTGTAATATATTAATCATTTCCTTTCTACAGTATTTAGTATGGCATAAAGAATGGCACCACATAGGCTAACATTTCTTGCCCTAATTTCTTGATGCTTGGTATGTAACAAATATTGTTCCTTACAATAATAAGAGCTTGGAATCTCTTGATTTAAAAAATATGATGCCCCCATCATACCTAATATCCAGAATAATATATGTTATCTCTGAATGCATTAACTGGGTTCATGGGGAAGATAAAGGAGGGGATATTGTAAAAACTGTAGCATCCTGCACGGTTGATTTTTTTTTACCTGATAGCATTTACCATGTTATTATCCACAATCACTAAAAGTAACAAGAGATCTAGAGTCACCTCATATTTAAGGACGTCTGATTAAGTTTTTTGATGACATAAGTCCATGTGAGATCCTTTTTGTTTTGGGATTTTTTTTTTGTTTGTTTGTTTTTTAGCCTGAGAGAAAGACAGGAAGGGAGAGAGGTGAGAAGCATCAATTCTTCACCGTGGCACCTTAGTTGTTCATTGATTGCTTTCTTATATGTGCTTTGATTGGGAGGCTCCAGCTGAGCCAGTGACCCTTTGCTCAAGCCAGCAACTATGGGGTCATATCTATGATTCCACACTCAAGCTAATGACTCCTTGCTCAAGCTGGCAACCCCTTGCTCAAGCCAGTGACCCCTTGCTTAAGCTGGTGAGCCCACACTTAAGCTGGTGACCTTGGGGTTTCAAACCTGGATCCTCAGTGTCCCAGGCTTACGTTCTATCCACTGTGATACCACCTGGGCAGGCATCAATGTGGAATCTTGAAGGCCATTCTTGAAGACTGCCTAACACAGCCTACTATCTGCCAATCAGCATGCAATCAGTTGTCATCATCTAACTTAGCCTGTAAAGGTGCCTTAGAATTCATATAACATTATATAAAATTCTGCTTCTTTAATGAAGTACAAACAGGAGATTTAAATGAAACACTTCTTCATTAACTGTTAAATGAAGTGATTTTCTAAGTTGAAATGGGAGCTCCTTTTGGACTTGAGTAGTTATGGAAATTTTCATGGTTGTAATACGATAGTGAGTGAATACTTCTGGCCTCATACTTCTCTACTGAACAGCAAAGCGCACCGCTTAATTTCCACAACTTGTGAGAGTCTTTCACATACTATTATATTATTATTATACATAATTAGTATCAAGCAAATAATATGTCCTTTTTTTTTTCTTTTTTTTTTTTTTTTTTTTTGTATTTTTCTGAAGTGAGAAGCAGGGAGGCAGAGACAGAATCCCAAATGCACCTGACCAGGATCCTGGGATCCACCCAGCATGCCCACCAGGGGGCGATGCTCTGCCCATCTGGGCCATTGCTCTGTTGCAACCAGAGCCATTATATGATAGCACCTGAGGCGGAGGCCATTGAGCTGACTTCAGCGCCTGGGCCAGCTTTGCTCCAATGGAGCCTTGGCTGCAGGAGGGGAAGAGAGAGACAAAGAGAAAGAAGAGTGGGAAGGGTGGAGAAGCAGATGCGCACTTCTCCTGTGTGCCCTGAACAGGAATTGAACCCGGGACTTTCACATGCCGGGCTGACGCTCTACCACTGAGCCAACCGGCCAGGGCCAAGTATGTCCTTCTTAATGTGACAAAACAAAGGTTTGTTATAATTTAAGCAAACTTTCTCAACTGGGATGATGCTGCTCACTACTCTGCACTCCTCTCTATCCCAAGACATTTGGCAATGTCTGAACATATTTTTAGTTGTTACACCTGGGAGGGTGATGCCATTTACAGGACAGAGGCCAGGGACACTGCTAAATATCCTACAATGCACCAATTACCCCACCAATAAACTATCAAATGATAATGTTGAGAAACTCTGAATTAGAGTCTTATAAAAGAAGAAAGTAGTGGGAGAGGGATTTATCCCTTACAGCTGTTGTACTCATTTGTAACTCTACTGTCTCAGTAGGGTCGATGGTCATTCTATTCGTTGGTTTCTATCATTCATTAAACAAGATGCTTTAGTGAACCTACCATGTTACAGACACTTGTCATATCATTATGAGCAAAGATAGACTGTATCCATGCTCTTTCAGAGTTGAAATTTGTTGGTGGGGGAGTCAGATCAAATTATGACACTAATGAATATACCACTGCAAACAGGACCTTTTAAGAAATAAAATTTGATTCTATGAGAAGATGTAACATAGGAAACAGACACATCTATGGTGCCTGGTGGCTAGAGTACAGAAAAAGTAGGAATGGCTCCTCAGGTGGTAGAAGAAAACAGGCCAAACAATGCCATGCCTGTGAGCGGTGCTAAGGCTGTCATCTTACAGGAAGAGCAATTATACAGGATCAGGCTTCTTTTAAGATGGTTGAGCAGTGGGACTCAAAAACATTTTCTCAATAATAAAGAAGACTGGTGGAAGGAATGTCATAGTGCTCTGTTGTAGTCCTTTCCTATTCAATAATTTATCAATAACTTTAATGAAAATATAGACAATATACCAAACTAATAAGTAGCTCAACTCTAGAAGGAAACTCTACTTTCATAGACAACAAAATACATTATTTATTTTTAAATTTTATTAATTTTAATTTATTGTGTTTACATGGATTCAAGTGTCACACTGAATATAACTCCCTGATCCCCACCGCTGTGTCTCTTTTTATACTTCCTTTGCCTTCCTCCCCCCTTCCCTCTAGGACTGGCTGTCCTGTTATCTATATCTCTGTGTTATTTATATATAATTTCACTAATCCCTTTACCTTCTCTGATCGCTTCCCCTAATCCACCTTCTCTCTCACTGCTGTCCCTCTGGTTCCTGTGACCCTGCTTCTGCCTCTATTCCATTCCTCAGTTCCCCTTGTTCATTAGACTCCACATATCAGTGAGATCACATGATATTTTTATTTCTCTGCCTGGCTTATTTCACTTAGCATAATAATCTCCAGGTCCATCCATGCTGTCGCAAAAGGTAAGATTTCCTTTTTTTTTCATGGCCACGTACTATTCCACTGTGTATATGAACTACAGCTTTTTAATTCACTCATCCGCTGATAGACACTTAGCTGTTTCTAGATCTTGGTTATTGTAAACAATGCTGCAATAAACATGAGGGTGCATATCTTCTTTTGAATCAGTGATTTAGTATTCTTAGAATATATTCCTAAAAGTGGGATAGCTGGGTCAAAAGGCAGTTCTATAAATATTTTAATTTTTTGAGGAAACCCCATACAGTTCTCCACAATAGCTGCACAAGTCTGCATTCCCACCAGCAGTGCAGGAGGGTTCCCTTTTCTCCATGCCCTCGCCAGCACTTATTGTATGTTGTTTCATTAATGAGCGCCATTCTGACAGGTGTGAGGTGGTATCTCATTGTGGTTTTAATTTGCATTTCCCTGATGATTAGTGACATTGAACATTTTTTTATATGCTTATTGGCCATTTGTATATCCTCTTTGGAGAAGTGTCTATTCAGTTCTTTTGCCCATTTTTAAATTAAATTTATTACCTTCCTGGTGTGTTGAGTTTTAGAAGTTCTTTATAAATTTTGGTTATTAACCCAATATCAGACATATTGGCGAATATGTTCTCTCATTGTGTGGTTTGTGTTTTTATTTTGTTTATAGTGTCTTTTGTTATACAAAAGTTTTAATTTGATATAGTCCCATTTGTTTATTTTGTACTTTATTGTACTTGCCCGTGGAGAGGAATCAGCAAAAATATTGCTATGAGAGATATTAGAGAGTGTATTGCCTATGTTTTCTTCCAAGATGCTTATAGTTCCATGACTTACATTTAAGTCTTTTACCCATTTTTGAGTTTAATTTTGTGAATGGTGTAAGTTGGTTGTCTAGTTTCGTTTTTTTGCATGTACCTGTCTAATTTTCTCAACACCATTATTTTAAAGAAACTGTCTTTACTCCATTGTACACTCTTACCTCCTTTCCCAAATATCAATGACCATAAGGGTGTAGGTTTATTTCTGGGTTCCCTGTTCTGTTCCATTGATGTGTATGCCTGTTCTTATGCCAGTACCAAGCTATTTTGAGTAGAATGGCCTTGTAGTATAACTTGATTTCAGGAAGTGAGATACCTCCCACTTTATTCTTCATTTTTAAGATTGCTGAGGTTATTTGTATTCTCTTTTGGTTCCATATAAATTTTTGGAATATTTGTCCTATATCTTTGAAGTATCATTGGCATTTTGATAGAACTTGCATTGAATTTATAGACTGTCTTGGGTAATACAGACATTTTATTTTTTATTTTTTTATTTTTATTTTTTTTCATTTTTCTGAAGCTGGAAACAGGGAGAGACAGTCAGACAGACTCCCGCATGCGCCCGACCGGGATCCACCCGGCACGCCCACCGGGGGCGACACTCTGCCCACCAGGGGGCGATGCTCTGCCCATCCTGGGCGTCGCCATGTTGCAACCAGAGCCACTCCAGCGCCTGGGGCAGAGGCCACAGAGCCATCCCCAGCGCCCGGGCCATCTTTGCTCCAATGGAGCCTTGGCTGCGGGAGGGGAAGAGAGAGACAGAGAGGAAAGCGCGGCGGAGGGGTGGAGAAGCAAATGGGCGCTTCTCCTGTGTGCCCTGGCCAGGAATCGAACCCGGGTCCTCCGCACGCTAGGCCGACGCTCTACCGCTGAGCCAACCGGCCAGGGCAATACAGACATTTTAATGATGTTCATTCTTCCTATCCATGATCACAGTATATGCTTCCACATGTTTTTATCTTCTTTGATTTATTTTATCAAATTTTTATAACTTTTTGAGTACAAGTCTTACCTTCTCAGTTAAATTTACTTCTAGGTATTTTATTTCTTTGTTGAGTAATGAAGGAGATTGTTTTCTTAATTTTTCTTTCAGACAGTTTATTGTTGGTGTATAAAAAGGCCACTAATTCCTAAATATTAATTTAAAATCCTGCCACCTTGCCAAATTCATTTATCAGGTCTGGTAGTTTTTTGACTGAGACTTTAGGGTTTTCTATGTACACTATCATGTCATCAACAAATAATGATAGTTTTATTTCTTCTTTTCCAAGTTGAATGCCTTTTATTTCTTCTTCTTGTCTGATTGCTGTGGGTAGGACTTCCAGAACTATGTTGAATAAGAGTAATAAAAGAAGGCACTCATACCTTGTTCCTCATCTTAAGAGGAATGCTTCTAATTTTTGCCCATTGAGTATGATGTTGGCTGTGGGTTTGTCATAGATGGCCTTTACCATGTTGAAATATGTTCCCTGTATTCCCATTTTACTGAGAATTTAGATCATAAATGGATGCTGGATTTTATTAAATGCTTTTTCTGCATCTATTGATATTGTGTGATTTTTCTCCTTCCTTTTGTTTATGTGATGAATCACATTGATTGATTTGCAAATATTGTACCACCCTTGCCTACTCAGAATAAATCCCACTTAGTCATGATGTATGATTTTTTTCAAGTATTGCTGTATGCAGTTTGCTAATATTTTGTTGAGAACTTTAGCATCTAAGTTCATCAGTGATATTGGCCTATAGTTTTCTTTCTTAGTATTCTCTTTACCTGGTTTTGGAATGAGGATTATCCTTGCCTCAGAAAAGGAGCTTGTATATCTTCCCACCTCTTGAATTTTTTGAAATAGCTTAAGAAGTATCAGTGTTAGTTCTTCTTTAAATATTTGGTAAAATTTACCTGTGAAGCCATCTGGTCAAGACTTTTGTTTGCTGGGAGATTTTTGATAACTGTTTAAAATTTATTTGTTATAATCTGTTGAGGTTTTCTGATTTTTCCAGATTGAGATTTTGAAGATTATATGTTTCTAGGAATTTATCCATTTCACGTAAATTGTCCAATTTTTGGTATACAGATCTTCATAGTATTTTCTTACAACATTTTGTATTTCTGTGGTGTCAGTTGTTACTTCTACACTTTCATTTCTAATTTTATTTTTTAAAGTCCTCTCTCTTTTTTTCTTGATGAGTCTGGTTAAAGGTTCATCAATCTTGTTTACTTTTTTAAAGAACCAGCTCTTTGTTTCATTGATCTTCTGTGTTTATTTTAGCCTATATGTCATTTATTTCCACTCTGATTTTTTTTATTACTTCCTTCTACTTCCTCTAAGTTTTATTTGTTGTTCTTTTCTAGCTCTTTTAGATGCAGGGTTAAGTTGTTTATTTGAGCTTGTTCTTGCTCCTTAAGGTATGCTTGTAATGCTATGAACTTCCCTCTCAGGACTGCTTTTGCTGTGTCCCATAAATTTTGAGTTGTTGTATGTTCATTTTCATTTTTTTCAAGAAATTTTTTTATTTCTTTCTTGATCTTGTTGTTAATCCATTTGCATTTAATAACATGCTATTTAGCTTCCAAGTATTTGAATGTTTTTCAGTTTTTCTATTGTAATAGATTTCTAGTTTCTTGCCATTGTGATGAGAGAAGATGCTTGATATGATTTCAATCTTCTTAAATTTATTGAGACTTGTTTTTTTATCCTAACATGTGTTCTATCCTAGAGAATGTACCATGAACACTCGAAAAAAAATATATATTGTGCTGCTTTGGAGTTAAAGGTTCTGAAGATATCTATTAAATCCAGTTGATCTAGTGTGTCATTTAAGGCTGCTCTTTCTTTGTTAATTTTTTGTCTGAAGGATCTATTCATTAAAGTTAGTAGGGTATTAAAATCCCTTACTATTATAGTATTGCTGATGATCTCACCCTTTATGTCCATCAAAATCTGCTGTATATATTTAGGTACCCCTATATTAGGTGTGTAGATATTTACAATGGTTATATCCTCCTGTTGGATTGTTTTCTTTATCATTATGTAGTGACCTTCTTTATCCCTTACTATTGCCTTTGTTTTAAACTCTATTTTCTCAGATATAAGTATTGCTACCCCAGCTTTTTTTTCATTTCCATTTGCATAAAATATTTTTTTTCCATCCTTTTACCTTCAGTCTATGTGCATCTTTTGTTTTAAGGTGTGTCTCTTATAGACAGCATATGTACGGGTCTTGTTTTCTTATCCATGCAGCTACACAATGTCTTTTGATTGGAGCATTTAATCCATTTACATTGAAGGTTATTATTGATCTGTACAATGGTACCTTGAGATACAAATTTAATTCGTTCTGTAACTGAGCTCATAAGTCAGTCAACTCATATATCAAACTGCCGATACAGTACCCGTGCACCAACAAGCCAACTAGTGGCAGCTTCCCAAATCACCACTCGTATCTTGGAATTTCTCTCGGATCTCGAACTAAAATATGGACAAGTCACAGCTCATATCTTAATAAATTCGTATGTTGGTCTGTTTGTATCTCAAGGTACCACTGTAGTTATTTATTGTCATTTTATTTTTTAAATCTACAATCCTCTTTTTCTAGACTTTTTTTTCCCCTTTGCTCTTTTTACAGCAGGCCCCTTAACATTTCTTGAAGTACTGGTTTGTTTGTAATGAATTCCATGATCCTTTTTTTTGTCTGTGAAGCTTTTTATTTCTCCTTCTATTTTAAACAATAGTCTTGCTGGATAGAGAAGTTTTGGTTCTAGGTTCTTGATTTGCATCACGTTGAATATTTCTTGCCAATCCCTTCTGGCCTCAAGCATTTCTGTTGACAAGTCAGATGTCATCCTTATGAGGGCTTCTCTGTAGGTAATTAACTGCTTTTCTCTTGTAACTTTTAGTATTCTTTCTTTCTCTCTTAACTTTGACACTTCAATTATGATGTGTTTTGGTGTAGGCCTCCTTCGGTTCCTCTTTAATTGCACTCTCTGTGCTTCTTGAACTTGTGTTACTTTTTCCTCATTCAATTTTGGGGAGTTTTCAGCTATGATTTCTCTAAACAGGTTCTCTATCACTTGTTCATTCTCTTCTCCTTCAGAAATCCTTATGATGCAGATGTTGTTTCTCTTCATGTTGTCACAGAGCTCTCTTAGAGTTTCCTCAGAATTTTTGAACCTCTTTTCTTTTTGTTCCTCTGCTTCTGTGCTTTCATTTATCTTGGCCTCAGAATCACTGATTCAATCCTCTGCTTTATCCAGCCTCCTGTTAATTCCTTCTAATGCAGTCTTCATTTCTGATATTGTATTTGTCATTTCTGACTGGTACTTTTTTATGATTTCAATGTCCTTTTTGATGCTTGCTATCTCATTATTTATGTGCTTATTATGTCCATTGATAGTTGCTTGAAGATTTTTGTGCATCAAAAAAAATCATTGTTTTAAACTCTGCATCTGATAATTTGGTTACTTCCATCTCATTCAGTTCTTTTTCTGGGGATCTCTCTTGTTGATTTCTTTGGGCTGCATTTATCTGTCTGCCCATTTTTTCTGTCTGTGTATTAGGCAGCGCTGTCTGACTTTGAAATTTTTTTGTGGTCTTTATGAAGAAGATAGACTTGCTGGTACTGACCTCCAAGCCACTGTTTTCCTTTTTGTAGGATTGCTTCTAGAGGTTACTATTTTCCCTCTTGTTTATGTGAGTATTGGATGCAGTTGGTCCTTTCATGGGTATGGTTATCTTTTCAGGCTGCTGGCTCTGAGGGTCAACCTTGATCATGTGCATTATATATTGTGCAATGTTTGTCCTGTTGGGTGTATTTATTCTCCACAGTGTCTGGTGTCTGCTAGACTCCACCTTTGGGTGTGCTGCTTGTGTAGATAGTTGAGTCTATGGTTGGTGCTGTCTGCCAGCCACTACCAGTAGGCTCTAGTTCTTCTTGGGTTGGCATCAGCTGTTGTTTATAACCCGCTGTGGGCTACAAGTCTGCAGTTACTGCACTTTTTGCTGTTTGTGTCTGTGCTTTTGCGCTTTTTCTGCCTGGATATTGTGGGAAGGGCCAACTTTTGTTTAAGGATCAGTTTCCTTCTGCTTAGGATTGATAGCAGCTCCATAAAATTTCCAAGCTCTGGAAAATTTGTCTCCACTTTTCAGCTGCTCCTCCTCCTCTTGCAGTTGCCTGGTCTTCCCACAGTGTCTTCTGTAGTGAGACCATAAGTGGTGCTCAGATTAGCCTCACCCATCCAACCCCTCTACAGTGTGCACGCTTGTTGGGTTAAGACAGCTGAGGTTTGTTAATACAATGTTTGTGGGACCCCCTACTTCAGGGGTCTCTGGATCAGGAGCTCAGTATGGGGAATGTGGGCCCTACTCCAGAGCTTGATCCCCAGCCACTGCTGGGTATTTAAATTTTATTTTTCCTCAACCAGGTTAGCAGCAGGTTCAGACCGAGTGTAGCTGACAGTCTCCTGTGCAGAAGTTATTTCAGCTGGTGAGAATCCAGTCTCAGGGATGAAGACTGAGAGAGTCCTCTCTTTGAGCTGACTGTGCCCCTCCCAAAGATGGCTAAGACCCTCTACCAGATCCAACAATAGACTCACAGAGACCCACATGTTAAATGTTCATGCTCCAAACTCCTCTCCCTTCCTACTGTTAAATTATGTCTCAAAGGACAGAATATCCAGTGCCTAGTCCAGCTAACTGTTAAACTCCACCCTATCTAATACACATGAGCCACTATGCTGGTGCTGATCACAGAGAGTGGAACTTGCCTCAGCTGGGCCAGGTGTGAGGAGCTTTTTTTTAGGATTCCACTCTAGCAAGCATTACTATGTCCTGAATCAATGCTTTCTGGAGCTGGCCCCTGGATGTATAGGCCCTAGGCCTCCCTAGAAGGAACTCAATGCAGACCAGTGGGAAAACACTACCTGTGACTGGCCCTCAGCAACCTTTTTGGAGCTATGAGCAATTCAGAGTTTGTGGTTGCCTCTGATGGGCCCAGGTGTACATGAAAATACCAAGCTACACTCCTAGGCTGGGTTTTACCCACACTGGGTGTGAGAGAAGGGCTGCTCAAACAGCATAGTTTTTCAGAGTTCCGCCTTCTGCTGCATTTGTCTGCTGGTTGCTTGTTAGTCTCAGCCGTTGAAAAAACCTCTGCTAGAGTCTACAGCCTGCAGCAATTCAGGGATTAGGAAGGGTGGTGGGTGTGGCTCCACCCCTCAGCCCCAGGTGTCAGTCTGTCCAGACTCTTTTCACAGACCTCAGTAGGGTGTGGCTTCAGGAGTCTGGTGGATGTTGCTTCTGAGACCCAAAGTTGTGGTCTGCCCGCTCTCCGGACAGTTTTAACTGAGTCTCCTTTAAGGTAGAAACTCCAGTCATAGACTTGGGAGTGTGTGTGTGTGTGTGGGGGGGGCAGTCTCAACACCAGAAAACTGAGTCACTGACACGCTCTCCATTTCCTGGCCTAATAATAACCCATTGCCATGACTGGGGTAGGAGAGACTCCCAAGGGAAGAGCACCTGTTTTTCCCCAAGCTGATGCCACTCAGAGTGGATTGCTCCACCTAAGGAAGATGGTGACTGCAGTACTGGAGAATGACTCAGCACAGGGTTTCCGGTGGCTGTCCCCCACAGTGTCTCTCCCTGGGCCTCCAACTTTACACTCTCATCCTGCAACTCCAGTCCTCTCAGCTCTTCTCCACCAGAGCCCCGGGTAAGTGGCTGTGAATGAGGTTTTCTATGTGGGCCCTTTAAGACAGAGTCTGCCTCTGAGAGCTATGTCTCTCTCTCGCAGACAGAGACCTGGCTCTTTTCACAGGTAAATGCTGTCTGGGCACCTCTTCTAGGCTCTGGGGCTCTAGGCTGAAGCTCCTGGCCTGGGGCTGAGGACCCACACCTCTCAGGGTGAATGTCCCCACAGTGAAATTTCCTCAGACCCTCAGCTGCCACTTGCTCCTAGGAGCAGGGCAGCCTTTTCCACAACTTCACCCTTCCTACCAGTCTTGGTGTGGCTTCTTCAGTGATCTTTGGTTATAGAGTCTTCTTAGTTTAGTCCAAAGTTGGTTTTTCAAGATGACTGTTCTTAAATTAGTTGTATTCCAATCTGTCCTGGGAGGTGGCAGTTAGAATGTCTGCCTACTCCATTGCCTTTTTTGTTCTCTCCATTATTAATTTTTAATGAAATAATAATGGGGGCATTCTGAAGGGCAGACTTGAAAAATATCTGAACTTTGATTAGAGAACTGGCTGTCCAAAGGGCTTCAGTTTGTGAGCTATTGTGAAATGATGGAAGAAGTTATTTCTGATCCGCCCTTGGGCCGCGTCTGTCCCCAGGAGTGTCTTGAGCCCAGAGGCAGGAGGGGGGCCAGAAGAAAGCCTCTGAACTTTTCAGCACCCTCCCAAACCTTCGTGGGCCACCCAGTCTCTGTCCGCACCCTGCTGCAACGAAGTGATCTTTAGAACAAACCCAGCGCCGACCTCGTGCTTGCCAACACCATCTTGTCCGCCGCTGCTAGTGAAGTCTTGACAATAAAATACTTTAAACCCCAAATTATCTCAACAAACCAGATCATGAAGTTGAAACTAAGTGACATGAAATCTAGAGAGATTATGTAAAAACCTCAGTTTGGTCTTTAAACTAGTTAAGTTTAGAAACCTATTTATAAAACTGGCTTCGGTAATAGTTCATGTGAAAATGTTTAAGTGTTTTTAGCTTAATATGAATTATTATTATACTATGGATACACAAACAAGTCAACACATGCTCAGGTTAAATTAATGAAATAAATATCCCCTGTGTTTGCCAGCCCCTGTAGAGATGCTGTAGTCTTGTCTGAATACCATACCAACAGCAGGTCAGTTAGAAACTACAATTCATCTCCAGTGGTAGTCAACCTGGTCCCTATCACCCACTAGTGGGCATTCCAACTTTCATGGTGGGCAGTAGCAGAACAACCAAAGTATAAATAAAAAGATAGATTTAACTATAGTAAGTTGTTTTATAAAGATTTATTCTGCTAAAACTTATCAAAAATCAGACATAAAGTACTTGGTAAGTAATTATTATTATATGCTTTAACTTGCTGTAACTCTGCTTTATAAATTTTATAAATTAAAGTTACTTCCTTACTTTATAAATCACCATTACTGTGGAACTTGTGGGCGATTAGAAAATTTTACTACTAACAGAGATACAAAAGTGGGCGGAAGTTATAAAAAGGTTGACTACCCCTGATCTAGACAAAGACCAATTGTATGCTGAAGAAACCAAAAACAAAATGACTCCATAACCTGGAAATCGTAATAAAATCTTATGAACAAGAACTCTATAGAATCAAGATATATTATCTGGTAGTCTGAAAAGTTTCCTATCATTTGAAAATCCAGCAGAGGCTAGAAGATTACTGTCCAGAGCATTCTGAAGGAGACATCTTAATGGCAAAGGAGATTGAACAAAGTAGATGAGTTTGGCATCTTCTCCAATTCTAACAGTCATTAAAGTCTATAAGCATGAGTCCTGTGTGTATTTGTTTTTTTCTGGATGCCAAATATCTGATCCCTTTTTCTACACATTGTTAGTGACTCACTTTCTGAGTCTTGGTGGGAGACAGAGCCTTCCTCCCTCTAAAGAAACTGAAAGTGCCAAATCCTTGTTTTTACAACCTTCCTTGCCTGGAGGACGTAGAATTCGTAATCTCCCATCTGTCAGTCAGTCAGAGGTACCTGCTCTGGACTTTGTGTAGTGAGCTGTCAAAGTAAAAGAAGAATCCCTGTTGGGAGCAGGTGGCCTCTTCAGATCCAGAAGCAATGAGCAACAGGCAATGGCGGCAGCTCCGCCATATTGTTCTCATTTGCAGCCTCCTCTATGGTCCTGGCTACAACCCAGACTTCCTTGCTCCTGCCTATTTTCTAAGCCAGGTCCTGAGCCTTCCTTAGGATTCTGTATTTTTCTCAATGTCATTTTAATAAATGCATTTTTAGTTTAAGTCACTAAGATTTGGTTTTCATCCCTTGCAATGGCAAACCCTGAGTGATACACTCTCAAATGTGATTTTGAAAGACAATAGATGTCAGATTCCAAAGGTCTCTTTCCTGACTCTGGGAACTTTAAACCAGATCAAGAAAATAGAAATTAAGTGAGGAGAGTGTTTGGTGAAGATACTGTTGAAAATATTTTATAGTCAATTCCTGTTCTTCATGGGCCCTTGTTATTTAAACATTTGAAAACTTGCCTACTCACTAAAATTTATTTGTAACCCCAAATTGATACTTACTGCACTTTTATGTTCATTTCTGGACATCCAAAAAGCAGCAAAAAAATTTTTTTTTAGTTAAATGATGAGCACATTTCCAGCAGAAGTAAAAGCAGCTCTTATTCTGTAAACAAGGGCCTTTTCATATGTAGTACCATGTTTTTCCTCATTTTTGTGGTTTTTTGTTGGAGCTTTCACTCTTAAGAAAGACCAAAGCATGGCACCAAGGTGCTGTCTCATGTTCTAGGGGCAGGAGAGCTGTGCTGTGCCTACTGGGAAACCATGTGTTAGGTAGGCTTCTGTTCGGGCACAGTCATGGTTCCATTGGCTGGTGAGTTCAATGTTAACGAATCAACAACATACATCAAATAAGGGGTCCCTCAACAGAACCACACATCAAATGAGGTTATGTATGGATGGGTGATGAAAATGCCATTAACAGAGATCCAGGAACCTAATTCTGTATTTTCCCCAGGAGCAAGGGTTCAGTATTGTAGCAAATTTACAGAACATGGCTGCAACACACAATAAAAACTGGCTGTATTCGGGGAGAAGTTTCTCTGCTGGGAGTGCTCATCACACCCCCATGGTGAGAGGAGAGAGCCAACTTCCTTCTCATCTCAAGGTTTGGAAAGAGCCACCAGGAACCGTCTGAGAGTTTGCTATGTGTTTCCCAAAATTGGGGGCATGATGAACTGGTGTCCGACCCCAGGATGCCTTGACAATAGGGAAGGAAGGCTGGTGACTGCAGTAGTGACTGCCTATGCTGCCATAGTGACTGCCCATGCTTCCACTGGAGAGAGAGGCACATGCTTCCTCTGGAAGACCCTACAAAGTGCCCTCAGACAGACAGACAGACAGTTTGCCAAGTCCAGAGAGTACAAAGCCCTGCTTTTATTGTAGCAGGAAGAATTGCCTATCCCCAATCCCCCCCCACTTCTATCATGGTGGGGGTTTGGAAAATCAAAGAGGAGGCTAGGATTTCAAATGAGGATACCAAGAAGCCAGTACAATTTCCTTTCCTGAGAATGGTCTCCAGCCCAGAGTAGGACCTGCTGGGGAGGAAAGATTTAACATCAAGTTTGTGGTTTGGTTTGTCATGTGCATGGAAAGAGGTGTTTGAATTTCTGAATCAAGATCGTGTTTGTGAGTAAATGTGTCTGTAGCCCTGGTTGTAGATCTATAAAATCTTTCACCAGGAACATGCCCACTGATGGCGGGGGGGGGGGGGGAAGGGGGAGGGACGGGGACGGGACAGGGCTGACTCATGATTTGATTGCATCACCAGTTCACGTTGGTGCAGCTGTCTGCACTGATATAAGGCTTTGCGGCCATACCATGAGATACTTGCGTGCTGGCTCCAATGCTGCGTTTGATCTTGCTCCACCATGGGATGACCGTGACCAAGGTAGTCAACCTCACTAAACTTGAATTTAGCCATTTAGCCATGCACAGAGTGGAGATAATAAGAATATTTTAGGAATATAAGGTTGTAAGCATTGTCCTTGGACCAAACCCCAATAAAAGGACAGTGGCATAGCTGGAATATTGCTTTCTCAAACCCTGTATGATGAATAGGGCGCTCAGGAGCAATGTCACCGAAAGCGACATGCTTATTAGGGAGGTGAGTGCCAAGTCAGGTTGAGATAGAGCATTTCTTCTATGTAGTCACCTACTTTCAATACGTGTCCTATGTTCTTGGCTAAGTAAAAGGGGAAGTAAGTCTACTATTACCACAGATATACATGGAGTTTCTTCCCAAGAAGTCTTGACCCACCTGAACTGTGTCAAGAAACCATTCCATAGGTTAGTATGAATATACAATAAAATATAATAATGCATATACCAATTCATAGCACTTATAAATGAGTCATGTAATTATTTATAGCAATACTAAATTTATAGTTTAGTATATAATAATCTAAAATTTATCTAAGGTTACTGATACAATTAATATGATTTTGGTATATTATGTTTCCACTGTTTAAGACATTTAGCTCTTTTTTTCCAGTTCATTGGTTATCAGAAAATACAGTCAAAAGAGGCACCTAAGGATTATTTATGATAACCGCCCTCCCATGGCCAAGTTCATTCTCCATTTGTCCAAGGTGTTTACCACACTTTGTAATTTATTGTTGGTACACCTACAGTGGTGTTCCTTAATGATATACTCGATTGCACAAGGAGATATTTTGTATAACTATCTAAATTTTCTCTTGATAAAATTTTAACATATATTATGTTTTGAATACCTAGAGAGATGAAAAATTGAATCATAATTGAACATTGGAGCCCCCTCCCCCACCATGGACTTACAAACCACCGCTACACGGCCACACCTCTTCTTTTTCAGGCTCAGAAACTCAATTCTTTCATATGTTACTTTACCTGGTTTTCCATCAATTATCCTTTTTTATTCCAGCCTTTTCACCTTTAATTTTATAATTTGTTGCCCATACTGAATACAGTACTTTAAAGTAAAATAAAATTATTTTTTAACATTTAAATAGCATAGCAATTAATACAATACTGTACTATATCTTTTAATAATTAATTTTGTAATAGTATTTTTTTATAAAGCATTCCTTTAGCAATCACTGGTTGACTACCAAATCATGTGGGTTCCGTTAACTTTCCTGAAGGGTCGATAACAAATAGCCAATATCAGTACAAAGGATTTATCAGTGTAAAAGGTTTCACTGAATTGAATATTTGAGTTGAATGTTTAATATTTACTTAACTGAGTATACAACTAGGGTACAAAGCAAAAAAATATATATAGGCAAAGGAGAGAGTTAAAAACAGAGTGAAATGACTGAGAAGAAATAAAAACTGTAAACTTGAAAGTGTCCAAATCCTGCTGTAAGAACACAGATCCACGAAGGGAAAAGAGTCTAATGGGAAAGTATTCATCTAGATTTCTCTGACCTGTGGCAGTTTTCCTGGAGAAGGAGAAGGTTGAAAGGAATTTAAATATCAAAATACTTAATTTGCCCAGTAGTAAGATGCAGTAGAAAAATAAAATTTGAGAAAAAAGAACCAAACTTTGACCTTTTTGCTGACCTAAGGACAACTTAATATCATCAATGCATTTGAGTTTCAAATATTTTAATTTTCCCAAATGGTATTTGTCTCTTAAAAGAGGGAGAGGGATCAAATAATAATTCTTAAGAATATGAATTGTAGTTCTAATGAGATGTGATCCAGGAACTTGAGTTTTTATCTGAACCCAAGGATCCTCCTATAGTCGTCAAAATCCAATCAGCTCCTGACAAAGAAACACATTCGGGTTTTTTTTTTCTTTTAAGTCAAAATTTAAAGTGGCCTGAAAAGAAAAAGTTAGAATATTCATAGTAATTATAGAAATAAATTTAAAGACACTTCAAAATAAATTTTTTAAAACTTACAATATATTCCCAGATCACTAAGGAAACAAAATAGCACCATTGTGTTTTATTACTGAATTGGTCAAAAGCATTGGAGAAAAATATTTTATATACTCAACAGGCTCACCTCAATCCTATTTGCATGGCAGATCAAATGCACTTGACAATGAGCATGTCTAGAGGATGCCATCAAAGAAAAATGAAAGGCATTTAAGAGCTGATGTGCAACTCGGTGTGTGTCCTGCCCTGGTCCTCTAAATGAGGGGACTGTGTGTTGCTTGTGGTTCAGCACAGACAGCAATTGTCACTCAGCCCAAGTTCACTGGGAATGAGTGCTGTGGGGAAGATTTTTGACCTGGAGAGATGCCGGGTCTTACAGAAAGCCTTCCATGAGCCTTCCATGAGCAAACAATAAGCCTTTGTTTGGGTAAGCTACAAAAACATGGTGTTGTCTGACTATACAACTGAGATGTGTCTGATTAACATAGTTGGGCTATGTCATAGCCCAAAATACAAAAAAAGCTTGAGTTGAGTATGAGCTCTTTGTAAACTGGCTATGAGCTCTTTGTAAATCTATTGAGAATAAAAGATTTATGTCTTACCTGGCATATTGAGCCAGGTGGTACAAGCTCATATTTAATGAGTCAACATTTTTATTTCAAATGTCCATTGTAGAGGAAAAGTAAAATCTTGAGCCTATTATTTACTTCACACATTAGTTATTCTCTCCCAAACTGAGAGATACTACAAATCGCTAAGTATTTCTGGGAGTCAATAATGGCACTTGCCAATGCTTCAGACACAATGATAGTCATTTACAAAATGCTGCTGTACATTAGACACAATCCCTGAATATTGGCAGAAAGCAGAATTCATAAAAAGCATGTGATGTTGTACCTGCCAATCAAAATCTTTTTCTCAAACAAAACATTAGCACTTAAGAACATAGGGATTAAGGCAGTTTTTGAAGACTAGACTTCCACATCATTAGATCTGAAACATAATCCTCTAGTTGAGCTCATTCATTATTGAAAATTTCTAAGACTTTAAAATAAACTTGGGGGAAAAAAATCACACACAAAAAAAGAAAATCATTAGAAACTTCAGTAAATATGTCCCATGTCTATACTAAATATGGACATTAAAGCAATAGATAAGATATATGGTTGAAAATTGCAGTATTATTATCTAAATCCAATGGAAACAGACTTCTATTAAAATAACTAGCTTTGAAGATTGTTTCCAAATGATATTAGGTCCTAAATAAATAAATAAATAAAATCATGATTTGGCCACAAACCATGTAGTGCTCTTGCCCACAGCTGTGATGAGTATTACAGGCTCCTCACCCTCTCCACCCTCCATCTACCATCTGGGTTTTCTTTACTCGTTCCCCACATCAAGAGGTTAATGTAACTAGACAAGAGATTCTGCATTGCTAAAGACAGTTCCAATTTCAGATTCTTTCTCCCTTTATGTTTTTCAAAATATCCTCAATTGACATATTTTAAAAATTATTCTGACATCTGATTCCTTTATTTCTCACTCTTTCTTCCTCTTCTCCTCTCTCTTTATCTCAGCTCAATAACTTTATTTATACCTGAACAGTAATGGCACATGGATAGCACATCAACCTGAAACACTGAGGTCACTGCTTCAAAACCCTGGGCTTGCCTGGTCAAGGCACATACAGCACATAGGAGAAGCAACAATGAGTTAATGTTTTCTCCTCCGCCACCCCTGTCCCTATCTTTCTCTCTCTCTCTAAAATGAATAAATAAAATGTTTTTTAAAAAATGTATTTACTTTCAATTCTAGTATTTGCTTTTTTGAATCTTAAAATTTCTATTTTCTACCTTGATTTCATGTTTTCTTTTTTTTATTGATTTTAATTTATTGTGTTTATATAGATTCTAGTGTTACCCCATATGCATCCCCCCTCCCCTCAACTTCTCCCTTACCCCCCTCCCCTGTATTCTTCTCAACTTCTCTCTTAGCCCCCTCCCCATAGCGCCCTCCCCCCTTCCCTTCAAGTTTATCCCATCCTATCATCTCCTTTCCCTCTGTTCTCTTTTTTTCTGGTCCCTTTGATCTCTCCTCTGCCTCAATTCCGTTCCTCAGTTCACATTGTTCCTTGGTTTCTTCAAATGAGTGAGGTCATATGATATTTTACTCTTTCTGCCTGGCTTATTTCACTTAACATAATAGTGTCCATCCATGTTGTCACAAAAGGTAAGATTTCCTTCTTTTTCATGGCCCCATAGTATTCCATAGTATATATGTACCATTGTTTTTTAATCCACTCATCCACTGATGGACACTTGGGCTGTTTCCAGATCTTCGCTATTGTGAACAATGCTGCCATAAACATGGGGGTATATTTCTCCTTTTGAAACAGTGCTATGGTGTTCTTGGGGTATATTCCTAAAAGTGGGATGGCTGGGTCAAAAGGCAGTTCGATTTTTAATTTTTTGAGGAATCTCCATACTGTTTTCCACAGTGGCTGCACCAGTCTGCATTCCCAACAGCAGTGCAGGAGGGTCCCCTTTTCTCCTCATCCTCGCCAGCACTTATTCTGTGTTGTTTTGTTGATGAACGCCATTCTGACTGGTGTGAGGTGATATCTCATTGTGGTTTTAATTTGCATTTCTCTAATGATTAGTGATGTTAAGCATTTTTTTATATGCTTATTGGCCATCTGTATGTCCTGTTTGGAGAAGTGTCTATTCATTTCTTTAGCTCATTTTTTGATTGGATTGTTTATCTTCCTGGTGTTGAGTTATACAAGTTCTTTATAAATTTTGGTTATTAACCCTTTATCAGACGTATTGTTGAATATGTTCTCCCATTGTGTAGTTTGTCTTTTTATTCTGTTCTTATTGTTTTTAACTATGCAAAAACTTTTTATTTTGATATATTCCCATTTGTTTATCCTGTCTTTTATTTCACTTGCCCATGGAAATAAATTGGCAAATATATATATTGCTGCGAGAGATGTCGGAGAGCTTACTGCCTGTTTTCTTCTAAGATGCTTATGGTTTCACAGTTTACATTTAAGTCTTTTATCCATTTTGAGTTGATTTTTGTGAATGGTGTAAGTTGGCGATCTACTTTCATTTTTTTGCAGATAGATGTCCAATTTTCCCAACACCATTTGTTGAAGAGGCTGTATTTACTCCATTGTATGCTCTTACCTCCTTTGTCAAATACCAATAGTCCATAAAGGTGTGGGTTTATTTCTGGGTTCTCTGTTCTGTTTCATTGATCTATATGCCTGTTCTTATGCCAGTACCAAGCTGTTTTGAGTACAATAACCTTGTAGTATAACTTGATATCAGGAAATGTGATACCTCCCACTTTATTCTTCCTTTTCAAGATGGCTGAGGCTATTTGTGTTCTTTTTTGGTTCCATATAAATTTTTGGAATATGTGTTCTATATCTTTGAAGTATGTCATTGGTATTTTAATTGGTATTGCATTGAATTTATAAATTGCTTTGGGTAATATAGACATTTTAATGATGTTTATTCTTCCTAACCATGAGCACAGTATATGCTTCCACTTGTTGTATCTTCCTTGATTTCTTTTATCAATGTTTTATAATATTTTGAATACAAGTCTTTAATCTCTTTGGTTAAATTTACTCCTAGGAGTTTATTTTTTTGGTTGCAATAGTGAAGGGGATTGTTTCCTGCTTTTTCTGCATCTATTGAAATTATCATGTGGTTTTTCTCCTTCCTTTTGTTTATGTGATGAATCACATTGATTGATTTGCAAATATTGTACCAGCTTTGCCTTCCCAGAATAAATCTCACTTGATCATGGTGTATGATTTTTTTCATATATTGCTGGATCCAGTTGGCTAAAATTTTGTTGAGGATTTTAGCATCTAGATTCATAAGGAATATTGGCCTATAATTTTCTTTTTTTGTGTTGTCTTTGCCTGGTTTTGGAATCAGAATTATGCTCACTTCATAAAAGGACCTTGGAAGTCTTCCTTCCTTTTGAATTTTTTGAAATAGCTTGAGAAGGATAGGAGTTAGTTCTTCTTTGAATATTTGGTAGAATTCACTTGTGAAGCCATAGGGCCCCAGGCTTTTGTTTGTTAGGAGCTTTTTCTTTTTTTTTGCATTTTTCTGAAGCTGGAAACAGGGAGAGACAGTCAGACAGACTCCCGCATGCGCCCGACCGGGATCCACCCGGCACGCCCACCAGGGGGCGACGCTCTGCCCACCAGGGGGCGATGCTCTGCCCATCCTGGGCGTCGCCATGTTGCGACCAGAGCCGCTCTAGCGCCTGGGGCAGAGGCCACAGAGCCATCCCCAGCGCCCGGGCCATCTTTGCTCCAATGGAGCCTTGGCTGCGGGAGGGGAAGAGAGAGACAGAGAGGAAGGCGCGGCGGAGGGGTGGAGAAGCAAATGGGCGCTTCTCCTATGTGCCCTGGCCGGGAATCAAACCCGGGTCCTCTGCACGCTAGGCCGACGCTCTACCGCTGAGCCAACCGGCCAGGGCTGTTAGGAGCTTTTGATAAGTATTTCGATCTCATTTGTTGTGATCGATCTGTTTAAGTTTTCTGATTCTTCCTGATTAATTTTTAAAATATTATGTTTCAAAGAATTTGTCCATTTTATTTAGGTTGTCTAATTTTTTGGCATACAGTTCTTCATAGTATTTTCTTACAATATTTTGTATTTCTGTTGTGTCAGTTGTTATTTCTCCACTCTTATTCCTAATTTTATTTATTTGAGTCCTTTCTCTTTTTTTCTTGGTGAGTCTGGTTAAAGGTTCATCGATCTTGTTTACTTTTTCAATGAACCAGCTCCTTGTTTTACTGATCCTCTGTATTATTTCTTTAGCCTCTATGTCATTTATATCCACTCTGATCTTTATTATTTCCTTCCTTCTACTACCTCTGGGCTTTACTTGCTGTTCTTTTCCTAGTTCTTTTAGATGCAAGGTTAAGTTGTTTATTTGAGCTTTTTCTAGCTTCTTAAAGTATGCCTGTAATGCTAAAAAGGAAATCTTACATTTTGCGACAACATAGATGGACATGAAAACTATTATGTTAAATGAAATAAGCCAGGCAGAAAAAGAAAAATATCTTATGACCTCACTCATTTGAGAAATCCAAGGAACAATGTGAACTGACGAACAGAATTGAGACAGAGGAGAGATCAAAGGGACCAGAAGAAAAGAGAACAGAGAAAAGGAGATGATAGGATGGGATAAACCTTCCTTCTCAGTACTGCTTTTGCTGTGTCCTATAAATTTTGAGTTGTTGTATGCTCATTATCATTTGTTTCTAGGAATTTTTTTATTTCTTCTTTGATCTCATTGTTAACCCATTCATTATTTAATAACATGCTATTTAGTTTCCAAGTGTTTGAGTATTTTTCAGTTTTTCTGTTGTGGTTGATTTCTAGTTTTATGCCATTGTGATCAGAGAAAATGCTTGATATGATTTTAATCTTCTTAAATTTGTTGAGACTGCTTTTGTGCCCTAACATGTGGTCTATGCTAAAGAATGTACCATGAGCACTTGAAAAAAAATGTATATTCTGCTGCTTTTGGGTGAAAGGTTCTGAAGAGATCTACTAAAAGAGTTGATCTAGTGTATCCTAAAGTCTACTGTTCCTTTGTTAATTTTCTTTCTTGAGGATCTATCTAGTGATGTTAGTGGGGTACTGAAATCCCCTATTATATTATTGCTGTTAATTTCACCCTTTATATCCATCAAAGTCTGCTTTGTATATTTAGGTGCTCCTATGTTAGGTGCGTAGATATTTATAATGCTTATATCTTCCTGTTGGATTGCTCCCTTTATCATTATGTAGTGACCTTCTTTATCTCTTACAATAACTTTTATTTTAAAGTTCATTTTGTCTGATATAAGTATTGCTACCCCAGCTTTTTTTCATTTCCATTTTCATGAATTTTTTTTTTCATCCTTGTACCTTTTATGTGCATCTTTTGTTTTAAGGTGTGTCTCTTGTAGACAGCATATGTATGGATCCTGTTTTCTGATCCAAGCAGCTACCTTATGTCTTTTGATTGGATCATTTAATCCATTTACATTTAAGGTTATTATTGATATGTAGTTGTTTATTGCCATTTTGTTATTTAAAGCTGTATTCCTCTTTTGCTGTATTCTTTTCCCCCTTTGATCTGTTTATAGGCCCCTTAACATTTCTTGCAGCATTGGCTTGGTTGCAATAAATTCCTTTAGTTTTTTTTCTTTTTTTTTTTTTTTTTTTTTGGTCAGGAAAGCTTTTTATTTCTCATTCAATTTTAAACAATAGCCTTCCTGAATAAAGTAGTCTTGATTGTAGGCTCTTGTTCTGCATTATTTTGAATATTTCTTGCCATTCTCTTCTGGCCTCAAGTGTTTCTGTTGAGAAGTCAGATGTCATTCTTATGGGGGCTCCTTTGTAGGTGATAGCCTTTTTTTCTCTAGCAGCTTTTAACATTTTTCTCTTTATCACTTAGCTTTGTTATTTTAATTATGATGTGTCGTGGTGTAGATTTCTTTGGGTTTCTCTTTAATGGAAATGTCTGTGCTTCTTGAACTTGTGTGGCTTTTTCCTGCATCAATTTAGGTTAGTTTTCAGCTATGACTTGATTGAACAAAGTCTCTATCACTTGTTCTTTCTCTTCCTCTTCAGGAATCCCTATGATGCGGATATTATTTCTCTTCATGTTGTCACAGAGCTCTCTTAGAGTTTCCTCAGACTTTTTGAGTCTCTTTTCTTTTTGCTGCTCTACTTCCATGCCTTCATTTATCTTGTCTTCTAACTCGCTGATTCAATCCTCAGCTTCATCCATCGTGCTTTTAATTCCTTCCATTGTGGTCTTCATTTCTGATATTTTATTTGTCATTTCTGACTGATTCTTTTTTATTATTTCAATGTCCTTTTTAATACTTGCTATCTCTTTATTTAATTGTTTGTTATGAACATCTATTGTTTTTCTAATATCTTTGAGCATCCTAACTCTGCATCTGGTAATTTGGTTTTATCTGACTCATTCAAGTCCTTTTGTGGATTTTTCTTTTTATTCAATTGGGTTGCATTTCTTTGCCTTCTCATTTTGTCTGTGTATAAGAAGGGTATAGCCACTGGAATCCAATGGGTGTGGCCTCTGTGTTCTCTAAGTGTGGTGTGTCTGCAGGCCTGCCATCCCCTCTGCCACTGCCTTGGGCTTTGGGGTATGTGTGTTGTGGGTGCCAACCCACTGTGGCTGTCGCTGAGGTTTCTGCCTCTCCTCCACGGGAGGGGCTGTGTTCATGTGCCCGGGGTCTAAAAGCCTTGACCTTTACCCCACTGCTGTAGGTGGGGCTGTGTGCCACACCTAGGGCCACAAGCCTCATGTTTTCTTTTATTTTTTTTTCTGTGATTCTCCTTGTCTGGATTGGTCCCTGGAATTTGTATCTAACTGTTTTATCTCCCCTCGGCCATGTTTCTCATCTGATCTTAATACTACTGAATATCCATGAGAATCCCACCACTTCTAACCTTTGGCATGTAGCTAACATTTTATTTGGAGTAACAGCAACATAAGTCTATGTTCATAAAGCTCCACCACTAACTCTAACAGAAATGAGAATGCATGGATGAGCTTACTTTATGTAAGTTAGGCTCTTAGCCTATTTCTGTTAGCACAGCTCCTCTTTGTTTTATGCTTTATGCATTTGGACCAAAAACAATATTCATGGGTATACTAGCTGCAGCTTATTAAAATTCAATGCAGTACATCTAGCATCCAGATCTTGGTTTCTAAAACCTTCTCAATAAAAGGAACAGAGATTCTTGGAGGAAGGCCAAGATTCTAGGAACAGGGCAGAAAATATACAAAGTGAACCTGGAGAATTTGTGGTGTCAGAAAATAAGAAAGAGAATACCTATATTAATATGGGTCTGTCAAAAGAACACAGAAGTCAACTGAAAAAGTTCCCAATGGCCAAAGCTGGAATACTTTGAACAACAAAATATAAGATGTAGTATTGAATTATAATCCCAAGTATAAAATAAATGTCCATTAGTAAAAACTGTTACAAATAGATTACCAACTAATAAATAAATGGGGAAAAGAGATAAATCTTTGAAGCAGAAAAATTCAAAATAATGTATGTAGACACTTTTAAGGAGGAGCATAACTCTCCATTGTGTCAGTATGGCCTACGGAAAGTGACTTCCTACGAAAGAGCACTGTATGGAAAGGGGAAGAAAGAGTAACTCTACAGTGGAGAGAGCTGACAATCACTACTTCAGCCAGGATCAAGATCAGCATCAACAGTGATGTCATGTTGATGTTATCAGCCTACACTTGCTGTGACATGATGAAATGGCTCCTCACCTCTACTGTCTTTTTCTAAGAACATATTATTCCAGTCTAATCATGAGAAAGACACCAAGTTCCTACAGAAAGGCACTGAAAAAAGTACCTGCCAAGTACTCTCAAAATGGTCCAGGTCATCTAAAATAAGGAAAGTTTCAGACACTGTCACAGTCAAGAGGTACCTAAGAAATGTAACATCTAAATGTGATGTGGTGTCCTGGATAACATTTTGGAACAGGAAAAGGACACTTTGTAAAAACTAAAAAAATCCAAATAAAGTATGGATTTTATTTAATGATCATGTATCAAAATTGATTCCACAATTGTCATAAATGTACTATACCAATGTAAGATATTGATAATAAGGGAAACTGGCTGTAAGGTATATGAGAACTCTGAACTTACAATCCTCTCAATTCTTCTATAAATCTAATATTAATCTAAATCTAAACCTAGGAAATAGTATATTTGATAGGGTACAATCAACAACATATATATATATATGATAGGGTACAACCAACAACATATATATATACATATATATATATATGTATATGTAACCTATATTTGAGATTTTCTTTAGCACCCTCACTCAAGAATGCAGGAGAACTACTGAAGCCAGATGCTCCCATACCCCTGAGGAGAATTACTGAAGCCTGACTCTTTCATAGCCTTAAGGAGATGATTGGAGCCCAAGAAGCAGTAAAGACTGTGATTAGATCAGAAAGCCATGGAGAAGAAATTATAGTCCTGGGAACAGGCCATCCTGTTTGATGACTCTTACAATGCTGGGAACCAGCTATCCTACTTTATCACTAACTGCATGCCCAGCATTGTACTAACCTTATGTGAAAAAGTAATAATCATCCCTCGCAACTGAGATTGTAAGGCAGGCTTTGGGCTATGATATGCTGCCTATCTTCTCGAGTTGCTGGCAATCTTGGTTACCTAATTACCCAAAAGATGCCTGTTACCCTCTCAGACCCAGTCTCTGCTTATTAGCTATTGTGACAATGGGTGACCAAAACCCTGAACCAATTGTAGTCAGGTAACATTGTATGATGGCCAGTGGCAGCTGCCATTGTGGCCATGCAGGTTCTCATTGGATTCGGGCAGACAGTAAAGAAACAGTGGAGCCAAAAAAATGATGGGCCATTTTGTTTATTAAAGTCTCATACTGGCAGATGAGCAAACAGGCAGGGAAAACAATTTCCCTCTCGTTCAGAGCTCCCAAAGCCCTGATGCATTCTCCCGTTCCAAAACCCAGAGAATCTTCTCTGGTTCCACCTAGAATCAAAGTCCAAGCCCCACCAGCCTCAGCGAGCTCCCAAAGCCCCTCAGCTCTGGTTCCACATCTGCACTCCTTCTCTTCCTGACAAACCCAGGCTTGGAAAAAAAATACCTTCTCCAGCAAATGTTAGCAATACAATGATCCCTCCCAAGTAGGAAGGTAATCCGCAATTTGCAATCTGCCACCCTGAGGGCCAGCAACGCAGCTTTTCCTGACTACATACACATATTGCTGACTAGGCCAATGCAAAATATCAGCAAGCAAACCTAAAAAACACATTTTACAAACTTATCTGCCCAACAAACATATTTAAAACATCCAATGCAAAGCAAATGGGGAGAGAAAACAAGTAAAAATGTGTTTCAGGAGTTGTCTCCAGGAGGGAGTTTAGAGCATGAAGATAACATCTACAACAAAGAATGGATCCCATAGATCCTCTCTCCAGGAGTGTGAGACAGGTCTGGAGAGTGTCTGTACCTTGATGAGAAAGTTATTAATGCCTGGTCGGTCCTATCAGCCTCAGGGAGGCATCAGCACCCATCCTCCTTTGCCTACAGTGCTCCCAAGCTCCCACGCATGTCAGGGCTCAACGTCAAGTTCATATCTCAGTGAAGCTTTCGCAAGCTCTTCAGATGGGGGTCACTGTCTCCTAGCTTTGTCCTCAGCAGCTTCTACTTCTCTTTCATGGCATACTTTTTTTTTTTTATAAAGGAAATATTTAGTGCCCTTTCTTATGAGGCTGTAAGTTTCACAAAAGCAGGAAGTATGATGTGCAGGAGACAGCAAGTGCCCAGCACAAATGTGTTCATTGATCAATTAAGAAGGTGAATTCCAGGGTTAAGGAAAGGACAGCCATACCCTTGTGGAAGGTTAATGACCTAAGAAGGGTAATTCCAGATGAGATATGTGAGGTGCAGAAATCAAAACAATGAAAATGCTACACTTGGTTTGATCACTCCACCACGTAGTCTGTTTGGGATACGACACTAGTAATGAAAAATACTTGCAAAAAATTGTGGCAGCCAGTTTTGGTTAGTCAGGAAAGCACTCAGGAAAACTTCAATCTATTTATGAAATTTTTTAATGATAACCGTATCACCACTACTTATTTAGTAGTTACTCTGTACCAGGTATTGTCATAAATGCTTTAAAAATTATTTTGTTTAATCTTAACAGTAACCCTATAAATGATAACAGCTAAGAAGTATCTAGCACTTGCTCTGTTCTATGCACCTTATACACATTAGCTCATGCAATTATTCCCCAAATTCTGAGATCAGCACTATTATAATTGCTTTGCAATAGTGGATGATACCAGTACATAAAAGTATAATGACTTACCCAAAGTAACAGAAGGCCTTTAAAGACATGGAGAAAAGAAGAGAAGGAAACCTCTGCTTTTAACTAGTTTCTTACATTGGCTTACCCTTAAGCCTGTAAGCTAACTTCTATTTTCTACAATTTTCAGAAACAAACAAACAAACAAACAAACAAATAACCTGAGGTTCAGGGAAACTGTTATTTGTGCCAAACACATAGAAAGTGATTCCAACCCAGGCTCTAGTCTCTGTCTGACTTCAGTTCTCAACCATCGGACCACATTGCTTCTTGAAATGACAGTTTCCTGGAACAACAAATCCATATCCTTACCACATTCTGTGTACATCCTTCATTCTGCTATCCACCCTAAATTTACCTTCTTCAAGTTCAAAACATTGTCTCCTATTTTAAGGGTCCCAAAGAGGGGCAATACATCTTCCTGAATAGTAAGTTTTACCTTATTCACATCTTTGAACCTTTCAAAGGATGAGCTGATGATCTCTCAGCATTCTCCTTTCCGGACTTGAGTTGCATCAGCATTCATTGTTATGGGTAAAAACAGCAGCACCCCTGTGGGAATCGAGTTCCCCAGCCCTAGGTAACCCTGTGGTTCTAGCTTGCCCTTTGAAGAGAGTAGCTAGGATTGCACCCATGATTTATGACTTTGGTAAAAGGAAAAACTTATTGTCATCTTTTATTCCCCATTCATATTTGGTGGTTCACTTTAGCAACATCCTGTCTAAACTCCTCAGGAAACAAGTTGTCTTCTCTGTGTTTAACCCCTGAGACCTTTTATTTGTGCTGACATGAGGCAGCCCTGAGCATCCTGCTGTCATTTCTCTGACAGCTTCTGCACAGGAAGACTGATCCAGATTTGTTCTCATATTCTTCATAGTGTCCAGTGCCATGCCTGGTATAAAGTAGGTGTTTGATAAAAGTTTGCTAACTTGAAGGGAGTTTAATAGATTGTTGGAAAGAGAGTTCCCTCTCCTGACAGAGAGAGCTCTGTAGTACACACTCTATTGATCTCTGTGTCTCCTTCCTGTGGCTGAGTGTCCATTAGCAGATGATAGTAGCACTCTGTAAATATTTGTTGAATTCAATAAACTCTTGCCTAGAATGTATCTGTGTGTGCTTATTTGTGCAACCTATAATCACATAATTTATATTACATTCAATTTGACAAACATTTAATAAACTAGAATAAGATAGGTAGTCCTGGTTTGGTTCTCAGCTTTGTCATTTACTTAGTATATAACCTTGGAAAAACTAATTAGCCTCTCTGACTCTCAGTACCCTCAGTTGCAAAATGAGGAAAATAAGATTAACCACCTTATAGATTGTGCGATACAATAAATATCAAATATTTATACTGTGGCACCCAAAAAGTACTTAATAAATATTTTTTAAAATATCCTAATATTAGTTACTAAGTAATATAGAAACAACACAGAGACTGTAAGAAGGGAAATCAATATTGATTTTATTTATAATAAAATATGGTTCTAATGACAGCGATGCTGCTGATGATGGCGTAGGAAAGTCATTGACCTCAGGCAACAAAGGAAAGGAGGCACCAGCAAAGAGCAAGGAGAAGTCTTATGTAAGATCACTTATTGGCAAAGAGAGTTATGCCTGTATCCTAAAAGGGCTTCAGAAGCCATGACGTGCCCATCAGAGACCTGGATTCCTCTCCTCTCACTCCTTCTCTTCCCTTGGCCTCCTCCACCTTGGCTCCCTGATTTGCTGCACACGATCTGGATTTTCTCTTAGAATGGTGTGGGCTTGTTTGTCCAGGCTTAATTCTTAGGAAAGCAATTCCAAATATGCTGTACTTTTCAAGCAATCTGTAGAGATGGGAATAATAGAGAGGATTGTGTTAGTTAGCCAGAGAATAGCGCTTTCTTTTGTTTTTATTCAGCAAAGAATGAATACCATCTGAGCTGGACTGAAATGTCTGAGTCACTATTAAGTCACACATTCTGAGCATTTTTCCAGGACCATAAAGGAAGCCATGACTGCAGGCTTAGAAAAAGTCAAGGGGAATTTAGATGCTATTAAAATGACTATACAAACATCTTAATAAATTTTCTGCAGTTTCATGCTATTGTTTATCATGGCCATGGAAACAATTAATAGCAATAGTATTACTCTGATAAACCAACTGAGTTTTCAGAAACAACTATAGATATAAATTGTGAAGACTAAATTAATAAACTAAATGTATAAGTATATATATTCACACACCTTCATACATGTACTAGGATCTGGATAAACTATCTAAGAAACTGTTGAAAAGATGTATTAAAAATAACAAGTACATTGATAATGCAAGAAAACATATTCTCATATATTTCCACCAAAACTCTGATTAGGTGGATCTTTTCTAGGGAGAATTTACCACATTTATAAAACATCCTATTTTTATGACATAAACACACACTATAGAATATAGCACATTGAAAAAAAAAAAAGCAGAAGACCATATTCAATAAGGTGAACAATAATATTTGTTGAATAAGAAGATAAAGTGGAGTTTTAAATTTTTTCTGCCTTTTCAAATTCTCAGTGATAAACATATATTAAAATTTGAATGCTATTGCTACTTTTGCTCATGTCACTTAGATATTTGTTTAAAAGACACACTAGGCCCTGGCCGGTTGGCTCAGTGGTAGAGCATCGGCCTGGCATGCAGAAGTCCCGGGTTCGATTCCCAGCCAGGGCACACAGGAGAAGCGCCCATCTGCTTCTCCACCACCCCCTCCTTCCTCTCTGTCTCTCTCTTCCTCTTCCGTGAATGAAACATTCAATATTATGGTAATATATAGGGATTTTTGGAACTACAGGCTCTGTACCAGAAGGGTTTTGCAAATGATAATTCCATAAAGCCCACTCAAGGCTATGAAAATACAGAGACCAAAATTATAGGACCTTGCAAATTACAGAAATATTAGATAATTTAACTTGATTCAAATTACTGAACTCAGCAAATACATCTCAAAATAATATTGCAAAGGCAGTGTCTGTGAATGCAGCACTCTAGGAAAATGCACAATGAGTAAAAATGAAAAGACAACTACCCATAAATGTTGCTACAACCCGAGCAATGAGTCTAGTCTAGGGTCTCCAGTGGGAAATAGTACAAAATTGAATGAAAAATAGAGACTTAAAGATATATACAGGATGGGTTTAGGGATTGCCACAGCTCATTGCCAACAGTCACTACTGTCTTGGTAAAGCCGCAAAAACATGGCCACCCCAGAAAGGCATCGTCTTTATTTTCTGGCAAGGTGGGCCATTAGCAATTCAATGATGTTTCCAAGGCAACCCAAGAAAACCACCAGGTACAGGCCCTGGCCGGTTGGCTCAGTGGTAGAGCGTCAGCCTGGCGTGCAGGAGTCCTGGGTTCGATTCCCGGCCAGAGCACATAGGAGAAGTGCCCATCTGCTTCTCCACCCCTCCCCCTCTCCTTCCTCTCTGTCTCTCTCTTCCCCTCCCACAGCCAAGGCTCCATTGGAGCAAAGTTGACCTGGGTGCTGAGGATGGCTCTATAGCCTCTGCCTCAGGTGCTAGAATGGCTCTGGTTGCAACAGAGCAATGCCCCAGATGGGCAGAGCATCGCTTCCTGGTGGGCATGCCGGGTGGATCCTGGTCAGGCACATGCGGGAGTCTGTCTGACTGCCTCCCCATTTCCAACTTCAGAAAAATACAAAAAAAAAAAAAAGAAAAGAAAAGAAAAGAAAACCACCAGATACAGAAAAACCCCCACCATCTTAACTATAAACAAAGAAGTAACTAGCTTCCAGTCCTTCCAGGGAACATGGGTGGGCAGGACGGACACCAAAACACAGCCCTTTGTTAACTTAATTAGGCAGGTGAGGTGGGGAGTTGGGCCCAACACCTCTGTATCGAAAATCCAGACTACAAATTACCCTGTTTATTTTTCGGTCCCCAACAAAATGTGATAGCATTTTTATTTTATTTCTTTTTCTTTTTAATTGAATATATTGGAGTGATATTCGTTAATAAAATTATAGATTTCAGGTGTACAATTCTACAATACATCAACTCTATATTGTATTGTGAGTTCACCTCCCCAACTCAAGTCTCCTTCCATCACCATGTATCTCCCCTTTACCCCTTTCTACCTCCCCCACCCCCTTTCCCTCTGGTAGTCACCACACTGTTGTCTGTGTCTGTGAGTTTTTGTTAAAGCTGGTCATGAATCTTTAAAGAATTATTTGCATGCCCTGATTTTTCAAGCACTGTCCAGAGAGCTAAAAAATATTTGGTTAGATCAATGTAACCAGTCAGGCACAGGCTAAGAACTGGAATCCCCATCTCCTTTTGGCCTAGTTTTGCCTCTACAGGTCATCCAGAGTCAGGACTTGGGAGGATAATATTGGGAGCAGGGGTAGGCAGGAACCTGTCCATTGGATTAGGTATATTACCTCTTGGTATCTCTATTTTTTCATTGTGAATTAGGGACAATTATTAAAAATAACTGTGAAAATAAGATGATGTTCTCTACATAAATTCTAGCCTGGTGTCTGGCCTATAGTAGCTCTTGGTAAATGGAAGATGCTGCCATCATTGTCATACCAGTCATAATGGAAGCAGGGGCAGTTAGTAGCTAACTTATCATAACGTGTGAGGAATCCTAGTACACAACAACAGAAGTAGAGGAGAGATTTAAGAAAACTTTAAAAATGCATTTTAGATCATTTAAGAACATATTTCACATTCTGAAAGCTTATTGCATAATTTTTTTCAGCCTCTTTAAAAGGCAGATAATCTAGTACTTTCCTTTATAAACAAAGTAAACCATCCAGAGATTTAATTCCATGTGGGTAATAGCATAACTCAAGCTCAGTCAACAACTTGGGATAATCTAAGGAAGAACCAAAGGCATCATGACCAGTAATTTTACACAATCATTGTATTTAAGCTTCTCCTGAGCAGTTTCATTCTCCCTCATGTCTGAAATTACATCCAAAGCATGACTTTACCATTGTAGCTTTATAGGACTTTTTCAGTGATTAACGATATTCAGATATATGTGTTCTACCATATAGAAATAAATGCAGCCTCTTTGAAAAATGTAGTGTTGTTTGGGGAATGAGTAGTACTATTAATAGCTCACTACTTTTAATATCAGACTAAAAATCAGGAATCATAAGGGTATACTGGTGTTAATGAAATGAGCTGAAATACATTGTTTGAACACTTTTTGAAAAGTTTCTAATTTGCAAAAGCATAACAACATATGTAGATTAGATGATACTATAGCATCAATATTGATTTCCTGATTTTTTTTTCTCCCAAAGCTGGAAACGGGGAGGCAGTCAGACAGACTCCCGCATGCGCCCGACTGGGATCCACCCAGCATGCCCACCAGGGGGCAATGCTCAGTCCATCTGGGGTGTTGCTCTATTGTGACCAGAGCCATTCTAGCACTTGAAGGTACCATCCTCAGTGCCCAAGCCAACTTTGCTCCAATGGAGGCCATGGTACCATCCTCAGTGCCCAAGCCAACTTTGCTCCAATGGAGCCTCGCTGTGGGAGCGGAAGAGAGAGACAGAGAGGAAGGAGAGAGGGAGGGGTAGAGAAGCAGATGGGCACTTCTCCTGTGTGCCCTGGCCAGGAATCAAACCCGGGACTCCTGCACGCCAGGCCGACGCTCTACCACTGAGTCAACTGGCCAGGGCCTGATTTCTTGATTTTGATAATTTTACTGCAGTTGGGAAATATATCCTATATTATTTATAAGCAAAGGAGCATCATGTCTGTAACCAAGTCTAAAAGAGATCAGGAAAAATATATACCTGTACTTATAGAGAACAAAGGATGAAGAAAATGTAGTACACTGTGAACTGTGGGAATCTAGGTGAAGGGAATATGAGAATTTTTTGCATTCTTATTGTAATTTTTCTTTGTCTGAATTATATCAAAATAAGAATTTAAATAAAAGAAAGGAGTAATTTGCACCAACGGTCTGTGTTGGGTTTTACCAGACAGACAAAGGGAAGAGGCCTCAATGCGAGTAAGGACTGAAACCAGGGAGTGGGAGCAGTGGGAACATTGCCACTCAGCAGATCTTGGGGAGCAGGAGCAGTGAGAGTCCAGGTCCAGCAGAGAGTGAGGGCAGGGTCGCCCTCTGGGAAGTATTTCAGGATGTTATAAACAGGGGAGTGAGAAGCATACTGCATTTTGGAAGGATGACTCTAGCAGAAGAGTGGCCATCCATGGTGGGACTCAGGAAAGCCGGGAATACTGAAAGGTCTGAGTAGGATGGTAGCTGTGGAAATGGGAAAGCCAGTATTTTAAGCTGCAGTGGTTACAAACACGGGCTCTGGTTGTAAATCTTAGCTTTTGCACTTACTAGCTGTGTCATCTTTGGCAAGTCACTTAAGCTCCCTGAACTTAAGTTTTCCCATCCATAAGACCGACCAAACAGGCGTATACCCCTCACAGAGTTGTTAGGGTTAACAAAGGAGATAAATAAATACAAAATGCTGAGGATGATTCAGTAGTTCATAGAAAGCACTCAATAAATTAAAAGAATGCATATAAAAATCTCACCATAGGCATTAATACTGGCTAATTAGTTGTATTTCTAGTCTAGGAGAATGACAGTATTATTCATCTGGCCCAGATTTCTCCACCTAGATATTATAGGATGTGTAGCATCCTGGCCCCTCGTGACTACATAAGAGTAGCTGATCCCCAGATATGACAATGAAAATGTATCCAGACATCTCCAAATATTCACTGGAGGTGGGGTAGAATTGCCGTCCAAGTAAGAACCAGGGACCTTGATGGTGAGTAAAGGAAGAGGAGAAGCGAGTGTAGCATAAGACACCAGCACACAGAGTATTGAGCTAAGAAAGCCTTACTACCCAGAACTCTCCTCCAGTCTCAACTCTCCAATATGACGCCCCTCAGTGGTCCTGGGGGTTGATGAACAACCATCTTCCACCAGGAGCTGCAACTGTGGACAAAGAAGAGGCTGTTTCTGATTTGCCAAAGAAGTAACAAATTTTGAAGGATGATAAAAATATAGAAAGCAAAAAAGGAAGATTACAAAATGGTGTTTTTATCACTTTTTGATATTTATAGATATATATACACGCAAAGGCCTAGAAAAAGGAATGGAAGACTAGACAATAAAATTTTAATTGTAGTTTTTGCAGGATTATTTTGGGTTTCTTTTATGCTATCCTGGATTCCCACAATGGAATAAGAAGGAAAATCTTTAAGAGATATCTTTTTTTTTTTAACTTGGAAAATAAATGGCATTTTAAGATACTGGAACACTTTTCATATAGTGAAGCATTAAAGAAATTATTATAGTTCAAAGTATCCCATATTCAGAAGATGTAGAGGCAAAATTACAGTTTACTGAATCCTATTGAAAGAAACAGCTAACTATGAGCCATGACTGTTTCAACCCTGGGAAAGATGAAACTGGAATGAAGCCTGTGCATTGTACACAGCAGACTGTAGAAGTCAGCAGGCCTTGGCCGTAGAAGAACAACTATTTCTGACACAGCCTCCATCTTATTTATTCTTTGTGTTGTCACTTATACGGATGCTGCCTCCGATTGTCTAAACATTTGACCAGTTTCTCAGAAGGTTGGGCTGGCATTTTATGGTATTTTGGAGAAAGAGGAACAACCATTTCTTTCTTTTTTCTCAAATAATTAGAGGGCTAGAAATCACAAGTTGATTTTCAAAAGGACAGAACCAACAAGTAAAACAGCCCTATGCCTAAGCAAGGATTGGTTAGCTGTAACAAAATGAAGGACTCTTAAATATTTATATCAGTTCTTTCTCCGAATGGCCTAATAACATTCTTTACTGGAGAATCCAGCTATTGATCAGATCTAGGTTAAAGTTTTGAGACTACTCATCACAAGTACATGACTTTGGTAAATGATTTAACCTCCCTAAAGTTCACCTTCCCCATCTGTAGTAAAGGTACAAAATTGTTCCCTTGGGATTTGATTACTGTGAGAATTAACTGAGATAATTCATGTAAATGCTCATAGACCTTAATAATCATGATCATTACCTTCATTATCACATCCAGAAAATGGCCAATGTCTTGGGCAAGGGTTATTATCAAACAGGTTGTCGCGGAGGAGGCATGATCCTGACATGTAGATGCAATAGGAAATGGGTTTGTGTTCTCTATAAGGAAACAGAAATGGTAAGACTTCCTGAGTTCCATGAGTCATTCTAGGAATTATGAACCTGAGGTGATCACAAAAACTTCCAAATATACATAGCTTGTCATGCATACAAAGCACAGGTGTCTTGGGGATTGCAAGGTATGGCTGATGTCCAAAGTAAGTGCAGTCTTTGTGGGGACTGTACATTTGAATTTGTGAAGTAATGCTAACTCCAGGTCATTAGTGCTAGAATTGAATTGCAGTACATCCAAATGGGGTTGAAAAGGAATAGAGGCTTAGACCAGTAACCAGCCACATGATTGGTCCTTACTCAATGCCAGTTGTCTAGGACATCACTCCAATGCTGCCATACCCACCTCCATCCCTATTTCTATTACCTTTTACCTCAAGGGGCTGCCTGAAGAGTCCTCCAACATAATGACACCCATACAGAATAAGCTTCACATTGCCTGACCAGGCAGTGGAGCAGTGGATAGAGCGTTGGACTGGGATGTGGAGGACCCAGGTTCAAGAACCTGAGGTCACCAGCTTGGACGTGAGTTCATCTGGTTTGAGCAAAGCTCACCAGCTTGAGCCCAAGGTCAAGCAAGGGGTTACTCGGTCTGCTGAAGGCCTGCGGTCAAGGCACATATGAGAAAGCAATCAATGAACAACTAAGGTGTCACAGTGAAAAACTGATGATTGATGCTTCTCATCTCTCTGCGTCCCTGTCTGTCTGTCCCTATCTATCCTTCTCTCTGACTCTCTCTCTGTCTCTGTAAAAGAAAAAAAAAAAAAAAGAACAAGCTTCACCAGCAGCACATTTAGATGCACAAACCAAGACTGGGAAACAGAGGGACAGAATGCTGGGAGACAGTGCCTCTGAGGGTTTAATCTCTTCCAACTGCCAAAAAGAAACTTGAAGTCCAGGAGCCAGCAGACCATCTTGTGAGTTCTTCATTAACCATTTGATGATGAGAAATACCTGCAGTGTCATCCGTATCCATCCTACAATTCAACTGTAGTTCCACAAATACTGCAGATTGGCTCACGACCAAAGCATGACTTTCCCAGAGCCAATATTAGCTGCGACGGCTAACATGGTCAGCGACAAATCTCCCCAACAGAAACCGCATATTTGTGGTTAACAGTTTAATCTTTTTGGGAGTCTTTTGGCATTGTTTATCTGCAACTTGGCCAACACACACATAACCCATCACTTCAAAGACCATTCTCCTGCTGTTCCAGCAGCAGATAAACTGTAAATATAAATGTCATTATAAAGACCAAAATAAAATTGCATTTGATTTTTTTTTGGTAAACATAAGGTCATTTCAATTTTTGAAGATCACTTCAGTCTTTAAATACCTGTTCACAATTGTTTTCCTCTGGGGGCTTTTATGATTTGGAAGATGTAAGGGGTTTGAGTGGGAGGTGGGAACTGCGCATGCTCATGCGGACTCCGGGGCGCATCCCCTGAGTGACCTCAGCCGTGCTCCTTCTTTTCTCTGGTTGGTTGTCCCAGAAAGTGGACTAAGCAGTCATAACATGTCATGCTGGGACACTGTGAGAATGAAGAACAGCCAAGTCCAAGACAGAAATGACTAATAAAATTGACAGAAAACCCAGACGTGTTACTTTCTGGATTCATTTAGATATATATTCCTTTTCATTCTGCTATCCGACCCTTGAACAATAGTAGACCTGTTAACTGCCAAGAGCGCAGGGTGATTTCATATTTATTTCTTTGCCACATTTGTGATAGAGGGGCTAACAATAAAAATTTCAGTGGCTAAGAGGCAGACACAATGGATATAGTTAAGAAGTTTCTATCGCTCAGGAGATGTTATCTCTTGAGTGAAGGCACGTGTACCCCACCAAGTGCCCGTCCTTCCCTTCCCTTTGGCTGCTAGTGGGCAGGGCTGCTCCATGGGTGCATGGATTTGTAAGTAGGGGGTTCCCATTGTTCTCTCCCCTGCCTTCATCACCTGTCATAAGCCAGCGCAGAAAACTATCCTCAAATCATAGCTTCACAGTGTGCAGACCCCTGTAGGGCCACCTCATCCTCTCTCCACCTGGACCTCCACTTCCCTCTTCTCCACAGACCCTGTTCTCACAATGATATCTCAGTTCTCAAAGTCCTGTGTCCTAAATCCATAGCTCTCTTTGCATCCCCCATACGTAAGCTGAACCCCCACATCAGAAGATTCAGTTAAACAATGACCACCCACAAAACCCTGCCAGATTCTCTGAATCTTCTGTGGTTTCCTCCAGCCCACCGCTGGGCTGCACACTTTCATTAAGGATGAAGACTTTTTAAAGGGGTCATCACTAATTTCAAATTCTGCGGAGAGACTGAGAGAGGAAATAAAAACAAGTGTGTGTTGGATGTATTTTATTTGACAGACCCTGTGAAGTACTTACTGTGTGCTGAGCACTGTTCTCAGTGTTTCACACAGAGTGTTGGATTTCTTCCTTATAACGGTCCTATGAGATAGGTGCTATTCTTTCCTCCGTTTTACACATGAGGAAATGGCAGCACGCAGGGGTGAAGAGACTTGCCCACTGCAGGAAGTGACACAGTTTAAATACACAGGCTGACTCAAGAGCCTGGATTCCTAACTACAAATCTACGCTGCTTCCTTTGATATCAGGCAGTCGTTGGTAACCTTCATATTCCCCAGGAAGGAACTTCACAGGGTGCAAAGTAGGTAGAGTCTGATTACAAAGAGTAATGCAAGCAACAGTAAGGCCTCTCACATTAATAAAATTTGTTGAATGGAAGGAAACATTAAGAGAAGAGCATGTTTTTAGGGAGAATGCTTTCCGTAGATAGAGTTGGGAGTTGCAAGGAGACAATGAATAATTATTGGATGAGGTTTTGGAAAAAGTGAAGGTTATGTGAGATGACTGAATCCACAGAGGGGAAAAAAGAGGGTGTGGGACATTTCTTATTCAGCCACCTGCAGCATTGTCTCAGCTTGTCCTGAGAGGAAGAGAGATGCAGAAATGGTTGGTGGTAGCGGGAAATGTGAGCAGGAGTCCGTTCAATGAGAGATGAATAAAAACATTACAATGCTGGAAGAGTCTTCATAAGATTAGGAGGATCATAATGACAACAGTAGAGTAGGCTCACAGCTCTTTCTAGAGCATTCCTTTGCCTTAGTAGGACTCTACTTACCAATCAGAGACTCTATTTACCACGTCTAAAATGTTGATGAAGTATATTTTATAATTAAAGATTCTTGAAGTAAACCAAATGAAGATAACTTCTATTTATGCTTTGCAATAAAAAGAAAGTAAATTCTAATTTAGAATATTAGCAATATATGCTGGGAGAAAAGTATCTAGGAACTCACCCATCTGACAGCTTGTTTCTAGAGTAAAAAGCAGAGTCATTAGGCTTAGTTAGCGCAACCATTTTGACTTTTACTTACAAATTTATTTATCTGGACCTTATGCACCAAATACTGACTTCAATTATTTTGACTTTAGTTTTAGGCTAGCTAGTTAAATTAATCCAGAGGAACAACGTTTCTAAATGTCTTAATCTTATGTGTTCAGAAGAACACATTTCTTCTGATAAGGTTCCTAGCTGGAAATTCATTTCCCTCATTTAACATGGTTGGTAATGTAACGCGGCAACTCTTTCAGTCTTTGAAGTTAGATATCCATCTGAACAAAGCTATCCTTTTAGTGACTCATGTAGGTAAATCTGAGATGCTCTACAGGACAGTGTTTAAAGGCAAATGAAATTCAGCCAGATTTAACTGAAAGTTTTCAGCTACTATATCTTATGAAAAGTGTGTCTGTTACACTTCAATCCTGGCCCACAGCCAAGGGCAAACTTAATCATTGACGTACAGTATTTGTATAGTGTTCATAATAAAGGACAAGAAGAACCTGTTGTCGTCAATCTCATTTACAAATAATCCAAATTTCTGCTGGGTGTTTGCAATCAGGACTCACGTCTTTAAAAATTCAACAAAGATGTAATCAAATGCTTGTTGAATGGCTCGGGCACCTTAAAAATATTGAAAATATCTTTCCCACTTACTTTCAGATAAACTCTTCAGGAGCTCTGTGTAGCCTGTCAAAATGTAATAACTTTAGAAAATGTGTTGATCTAGTAGCTGGGTTGAACAAGGACCTAGTGCATAAAATTCACCTGACCTAAGATGGAAAATGCTTCCAAATTTGAGCCAATTGTGAAGATCACCAAATCACCTTCATTAGGAACTATGATTTTGAATTTAATATTTGAAAATTGATCTTTAAAATCCTAGACTATTTTTAATAGTAGTTTTTGAAAAGTCTGCTGACAATGTATTTGGATTGAGTGAGCCTTTAAAAGATGAGACAAAGATATTAACAAAGACATCAACTATATCATATTAGTTGAGTTATGCCTCTATGAATCAACCTTTGCCATGATATCTGAACAGAGCGTGCCTTGTTTGTTTACACAGCATTTCCATGTAAATGCCAATGACTGTATTTCCCAATCATAGGCCTAAATATTCCCCAAATTCAAAAATCTCTGTGATTATAAGTGTTTACATGTGAGTTCTTTTAGTTCATTTTATCATAATATAAGATGCTCTTTTGCTTGTGTTTGTAAATATTATATATAGCAGAAAAAAATGTGATAGGTTGTTCTTATTTTTTGTGGCAATTATGTTCTATAAAGTTAACACAAACACTAAATTACCGAATACTGCACCATTGCAACCAGGGCAGATACAGGGTTTGGTTCTTGTAAACCTCTGGTCACAGTATTTTTATCAGCTATTCAATACGTGACCTCAGTTTATGTATGTTTCTGTTGAAAAGTCCCTTATGTAATATACATGGGTGATTCATTAATATTGAGCTCAAAGCCAACAGCACAATGACTTAATCTGAAGAAAGCTTATCCAACACACGTATTTTCTCAGTAAAGCACACCATAGCCTTTGCACACTCAGTAATACTAGACAGCACTTCAGCGCAATGGGCATTCTATCTATCTATCTATCTATCTATCTATCTATCTATCTATCTATCTATTTATTGTATTTTTCTGAAGTGAGAAGTGAGGAGGCAAAGAGATAGACTGCCACGTGCCCAACTGGGATCCACCCGGCATGCCTGCTAGGGGGCTATGCTCTGCCCATCTGGGGTGTCGCTCTGTTGCAACTGGAGCCATTCTAGCACCTGAGGTGGAAGCCATGGAGCCATCCTCAGCACCTGGGCCAACTTTGCTCCAATGGAGCCTTGGCTGTAGGAGGGGAAGAGAGAGATAGAGAAAAAGTAGAGAGGGAAAGGTGGAGAAGCAGATAGGTGCTTCTCCTGTGTGTTTTGACTGGGAATTGAACCCTGTACATCCACACACTGGGATGATGCTCTACCACTGAGCAAACTAACAGAGGTCATTTTAGACAGCGAGATCTGCCTGACCAGGCTGTGGGACAGTGGATAGAGCGTGGACTGGGATGCAGAGGACCCAGGTTTTAAACCCCGAGGTCGCCAACTTGAATGCAGGCTCATCTGGGTTGAGCAAGGCTCACCATCTTGAGCCCAATGTCACTGGCTTGACCAAGGGGTCACTTACTCTGCTGCAGCCCTCTAGTCAAGGCACATATGAAAAAGCAATCAGTGAACAACGAAGGTACCCCAATGAAGAATTGATGCTTCTCATCTCTCTCCCTTCCTTTCTGTTTGTCCCTATCTGTCCCCCTCTCTGTCTCTCTCTGTCTGTGTCACAAAAAAGTAAAAATAAATAAATAAATAAATAGATAAATAAATATATAAACAGTGAGATCTCCCACAAAAAGCACAAATGTAAGGAAAAGTGTAGCAGGCAAATGGACATTTATTTCTAGAGCAAGAGGGCATGGAGTTGCTGTCTTCCCGCCTGCACCCCATGCTGGGATTATAAACATCATGCTGCCACTCTGCATGTGCCCATGTCTGCAATGACCGCAAGAGTTGCAAATATGGGTTTGGAGGTTACAAATACATTTTAATGAATAGGCAAATTTAAAAATACAGAATCTTTGAATAATAAATCCTATATTTTTAATATTGTATCTAGGATATCTAGAGTTTTTAACAGCAATTTAATGTTATGAACAGTGTATAACTGGGGAGGAAAAATTCTGTCTTTTTTCTCATCTTTGAAGACAGTTAAGTATGTTGCTAGGTGAATTTTTGCCCTTTCTTTGCAACTGTTAGTACTTAGCTTTCTTTATCTACTAAAGTTATTGAAATGACATTTTATATGCATTTCTAAATAAATATAAAGATATAAGGAGCAGGTTGTGATAGTCCTTTTTTCTTTGAAACTGTAGGAAGACACTTTCTTCACACTAAATTTGACATTAGCTGTCCTTTCCAGAGAAGAACTAAGACAAAATTAGTGAAAGGCTCTCAAAACACAACCTAATTTCTCCTGTTATAATCTCCTATTCTTTTTTATATTTGACATTATAGGTTGATGTGTCTATCTTTAAATTACACTGGCAAGGCTTGAACTTATGATATGTTAGCCAAGCAAGCATATTATACACATTTAAAATTAGTTTATTGATGATTGTAAAATCTACTATTACAACATGGCTCAAATGTTGAATAGTTCAGAGAAAGGCGAAAAAATAGATTTTCACTTTGAGAAAAATCTTTTCTCTTTCAGTTGGTCCTGGAAAACTGAACCATTATCTTCTTCAGGGTATCAAATTTGCTAGTGAAAAATTCTAACCATAGTCTTGACTTTCATTTGGTTATTTAATTCATTACAAGGAAGACACATATGGCTAAATTATTTGCTTGGAATAAAGTATTACTGCTAGATACCACTGCAAAATGACCAGATGCTTATTTCTGAGAATGTTTTAAAACTGATATTATTATACCTCAATGAAACAGTCATCTTTCATTGCAGTATAAAGATTATTTGACAAGCTTGTTCCAACCAAGTGAAATGTCAGGCTGACCCTCCACTGGGATCTGTGACTCTAAGAGAAAAGAAAAACATAAGCGACTTTCATTTCAACTTATGAAGTCTGAGCTGGAGAGAATGGACATGCATTTGCATGAGTCTTAAATGTACTATTAGTTCACAAATGTCTCAAAATGCATGTCAAAGCTACTCCAAATATAGCTTACAGTGCTTATTTAATGCTGTCTTTATGATGTCTAACCTGATAATTATCTTGAGACATCTTTCACCAGTTGGACAGCCATTTATTTTGAAAATTACTTAACAGCTGGCTTTAATCAGATCTACTTCAACCAAAGGCACTGCTTTTTTTTTAACTTGGTGATGGGAAGTGGCATCATCTCTTTCCCTCTGAGATCTTCCAGGGCAGTGATAGATTTCTTGTGTCCATAATTCAGTTTACAGAACTTTTAGTCATAAAAGAGAATCTAAGTGGATTACAGAATCCACAAACGTGGTTTTGCCATTGGGGATTTTCCTAATTAGAAATCCATGTTTGCTAATAGGATGATGACAGCATGCTGTAACTTTAAATCATCTCAATATATACTTATTCTAACACCTTTCTTTTTTTTTTTTTTTTTAATAAATTTTTATTATTGGTAATGGGATGACATTAATAAATCAGGGTACATATATTCAAAGAAAACATGTCTAGGTTATTTTGTCATCAAATTATGTTGCAAACCATTCGCCCAAAGTCAGATTGTCCTCCGTCACCCTCTATCTAGTTCTCTGTGCCCCTCCCCCTCCCCCTAACTCTCTCCCTCCCTCCCTCCCATGTCCTCCCTCCCCCCCCCACCCTTGGTAACCACCACACTCTTGTCCATGTCTCTTAGTCTCATTTTTATGTTCCACCAATGTATGGAATCATGTAGTTCTTGTTTTTTTCTGATTTGCTTATTTCACTCCTTATAATGTTATCAAGATCCCACCATTTTGCTGTAAATGATCTGATGTCATCATTTCTTATGGCTGAGTAGTATTCCATAGTGTATATGTGCCACATCTTCTTTATCCAGTCTTCTATTGAAGGGCTTTTTGGTTGTTTCCATGTCTTGGCCACTGTGAACAGTGCTGCAATGAACATGGGGCTACATGTGTCTTCCCGTATCAATGTTTCTGAGGTTTTGGGGTATATACCCAGTAGAGGGATTGCTGGGTCATAAGGTAGTTCTATTTGCAGTTTTTTGAGGAACCACCATACTTTCCTCCATAATGGTTGTACTACTTTACAGTCCCACCAACAGTGAATGAGGGTTCCTTTTTCTCCACAGCCTCTCCAACATTTGCTATTACCCGTCTTGTTGATAATAGCTAATCTAACAGGAGTGAGGTGGTATCTCATTGTAGTTTTGATTTGCATTTCTCTAATAACTAATGAAGCTGAGCATCTTTTCATATATCTGTTGGCCATTTGTATCTCTTCCTGGGAGAAGTGTCTGTTCATGTCCTCTTCCCATTTTTTTATTGGATTGTTTGTTTGTTTGTTGTTGAGTTTTATGAGTTCTTTGTAAATTTTGGATATTAGGCCCTTATCTGAGCTGTCGTTTGAAAATATCAGTTCCCATATAGTTGGCTGTCTGTTTATTTTGATATCAGTTTCTCTTGCTGAGCAAAAACTTTTAATTCTGATGTAGTTCCATTCATTTATCTTTGCCTTCACTTCTCTTGCCATTGGAGTCAAGTTCATAAAATGTTCTTTAAAACCCAGGTCCATGATTTTAGTACCTATGTCTTCTTCTATGTACTTTATTGATTCAGGTCTTATATTTAGGTCTTTGATCCATTTTGAATTAATTTTAGTACACGGGGACAGGCTGTAGTCGAGTTTCATTCTTTTGCATGTGGCTTTCCAGTTTTCCCAACACCATTTGTTGAAGAGGCTTTCTTTTCTCCATTGTGTGTTGTTGGCCCCTTTATCAAAGATTATTTGACCATATATATGTGGTTTTATTTCTGGGCTTTCTATTCTGTTCCATTGGTCTGAGTGTCTATTTTTCTGCCAATACCATGCTGTTTTGATTATCGTGGCCCTATAATATAGTTTAAAGTCAGGTATTGTAATGCCCCCAGCTTCATTCTTTTTCCTTAGGATTATTTTGGCTATTCGGGGGTTTTTATAGTTCCATATAAATCTGATGATTTTTTGTTCCATTTCTTTAAAAAATCTCATAGGGATTTTGATGGGAATTGCATTAAATTTGTATATTGCTTTGGGTAATATGGCCATTTTGATTATATTTATTCTTCCTATCCAAGAACAAGGAATATTTTTCCATCTCATTGTATCTTTTCCGATTTCCCTTAACAATGCTTTGTAATTTTCATTATATAGGTCCTTTACGTTCTTTGTTATGTTTATTCCTAGGTATTTTATTTTTTTTGTTGCAATCGTGAAGGGGATTATTTTTTTGAGTTCGTTTTCTAATATTTCATTGTTGGCATATAGAAAGGCTATGGACTTTTGTATGTTAATTTTGTATCCTGCGACCTTACTGTATTGGTTTATTGTTTCTAATAATCTTTTTGTGGAGTCCTTCGGGTTTTCGATGTATAGGATCATATCATCAGCAAAAAGTGATAGCTTTACTTCTTCTTTTCCGATATGGATGCCTTTTATTTCTTTGTCTTGTCTGATTGCTCTGGCCAGAACTTCTAGCACCACGTTGAATAAGAGTGGAGAGAGTGGACAACCCTGTCTTGTTCCTGATTTAAGGTAGAAAGTCCTCAGTTTTATGCCGTTTAATAGGATGTTGGCTGATGGTTTATCATATATGGCCTTTATCATGTTGAGATATTTTCCTTCTATACCCATTTTGTTGAGAGTCTTAAACATAAAATTGTGTTGTATTTTATCAAAAGCCTTTTCTGCATCTATTGATAAGATCATGTGGTTTTTGTTCTTTGTTTTGTTGATATGGTGTATTACGTTAACCGTTTTGCGTATGTTGAACCATCCTTGAGATTCTGGGATGAATCCCACTTGATCATGATGTATTATTTTTTTTAATATGTTGTTGTATTCGGTTTGCCAGTATTTTGTTTAGTATTTTAGCATCTGTATTCATTAGAGATATTGGTCTGTAGTTTTCTTTCTTTGTGCCATCCTTGCCAGGTTTTGGTATGAGGGTTATGTTGGCCTCATAAAATGTGTTTGGAAGTATTGCTTCTTCTTCAATTTTTTGGAAGACTTTGAGTAGAATAGGAACCAAGTCTTCTTTGAATGTTTGATAGAATTCACTAGTATAACCGTCTGGGCCTGGACTTTTATTTTTGGGGAGATTTTTAATAGTTTTTTCTATTTCCTCTCTGCTGATTGGTCTGTTTAGGCTTTCTGCTTCTTCATGACTCAGTCTAGGAAGGTTGTATTGTTCTAGGAATTTATCCATTTCTTCTAGATTGTTGTATTTGGTGGCATATAATTTTTCATAGTATTCTACAATAATTCTTTGTATTTCTATGATGTCTGTGGTGATCTCTCCTCTTTCATTTTGGATTTTATTTATTTGAGTCCTGTGTGTCTTTTTTCCTTGGTGAGTCTTGCCAAGGGTTTGTCAATTTTGTTGATCTTTTCAAAGAACCAGCTCCTTGTTTTATTGATTTTTTCTATAGTTTTTCTGTTCTCTATTTCATTTATTTCTGCTCTGATTTTTATTATCTCCTTTCTTCGGCTGGTTTTGGGTTGTCTTTGTTCTTCTTTTTCTAGTTCCTTAAGGTGTGAAGTTAAGTGGTTTACTTCGGCTCTCTCTTGTTTGTTCATATAGGCCTGAAGTGATATGAACTTTCCTCTTATTACTGCTTTTGCTGCATCCCAGAGATTCTGATATGTCGTATTTTCATTTTCATTTGTCTGTATATATCTTTTGATTTCTGCGCTTATTTCTTCTTTGACCAATTCATTTTTTAGAAGTATGTTGTTTAGTTTCCACATTTTTGTGGGTTTTTCCCCCTCTTTTTTGCAGTTGAATTCTAGTTTCAAGGCTTTATGATCAGAAAATATGCTTGGTACAATTTCAATTTTTCTAAATTTGCTGATATTGTCTTTGTGGCCCAACATATGGTCAATTCTTGAGAATGTTCCATGTACACTAGAGAAAAATGTATACTCTGTCGCTTTGGGATGAAGTGTCCTGTAGATGTCTATCATATCCAGGTGTTCTAGTATTTCATTTAAGGCCACTATATCTTTATTGATTCTCTGTTTGGATGACCGATCTAGAGCCGTCAGCGGTGTATTGAGGTCTCCAAGTATGATTGTATTTTTGTTAGTTTTTCTTTTAAGGTCAATAAGTAGCTGTCTTATATATTTTGGTGCTCCTTGGTTTGGTGCATATATATTAAGGATTGTTATGTCTTCTTGATTCAACTTCCCCTTAATCATTATGAAATGACCATTTTTGTCTCTGAGTACTTTTTCTGTCTTGTAGTCAGCATTATTAGATATGAGTATTGCTACGCCTGCTTTTTTTTTGGGTGTTGTTTGCTTGGAGTATTGTTTTCCAGCCTTTCACTTTGAATTTGTTTTTATCCTTGTTGCTTAGATGTGTTTCTTGTAGGCAGCATATAGTTGGATTTTCTTTTTTAATCCATTCTGCTACTCTGTGTCTTTTTATTGGTAAGTTTAATCCATTTACATTTAGTGTAATTATTGACACTTGTGGGTTCCCTACTGCCATTTTATAAATTGCTTTCTGTTAGTTTTGTATCTAGTTTGATTCATCTCTTTTGTTTTTCTATCATTTGTTTTTGTTTGTTTGTGTTCCATACTTCTTTCCTCTGTTGCTACCTTTTTTAAGTCAAGTGTTTTTGTGGTGGTTTTTTTAAGGGTGGTTACCATTAAGTAATGAAAAGGGTACCTACCATATTCATTGTAGTACCCTATCTTATAAGTATTTCTGCACTTCATCATCCTTTGCTACTGTTAATCTCCATCCTCTCCCCCCTTTTTTTCCTTTGTTGTCACAGTTTAAGTTTGGTTTTATTGTATTCTTGGTGGAGCTGTTACTTGTGGTTATGTTTTCTTTTGTTCTTTGAATCTGGTTGGAAAACCCCCTTTAGTATTTCCTGGAGTGGGGGCTTTCTGATGATAAATTCTCTCATCTTTTCTGTATTTGTGAATGTTTTTATATCTCCTTCATACTTGAAGGATAGCTTTGATGGGTATAGTATTCTTGGCTGAAAGTTCCTCTCTTTCAGGGCTTTAAATATTGGGGCCCACTCTCTTCTAGCTTGTAGAGTTTCTGCTGAGAAATCTGATGATAATCTAATAGGCCTTCCTTTATATGTTGTACTCTTCTTTTCCCTGGCTGCCTTGAGAATTTTTTCTTTGTCATTGGTTTGTGTCATCTTTATTATGATGTGCCTTGGAGTGGGTTTGTTGGGGTTAAGAAAACTCGGTGTTCTGTTTGCTTCTTGAATTTGAGGCTTTAGTTCCTTCCACAGGCTTGGGAAGTTCTCGTGTATTATTTGTTTGAGTATATTCTCCATTCCATTTTCTTTCTCTTCTCCCTCTGATATACCTATTATTCTTATGTTATTCTTTCTGATGGAGTCAGACAATTCCTGTAGGGCTTTCTCGTTTTTTATTATTTTTGAGTCTCTTTCTTCTTCTCTCTGTTGTGCCTCAAGTTGTTTGTCTTCTATTTCACTAATCCTATCTTCAATCTGGGCTGTTCTGTTAGCTAAGCTTGTTACCTCGTTTTTCAGCTCGTGAATTGAGTTTTTCATTTCTGTTTGATTTGTTTTTATAGTTTCAATTTCCTTGGTAATATATTCTTTGTGTTCATTGAGTTGTTTTCTGATCTCCCTATATTGCCTTTCTGTGTTTTCTTGTATATCTCTGAGTATTTTTAAGATTTCTATTTTAAATTCTCTGTCATTTAGCTCCAAGGCTTCCAATATGTTAAGTCTTTTCTCCATAGATTTTTCCACATCTATTTGTGTTACCTCTCTTTCTTTTGTATCCATAATATTCGATTTCCTCTTTCTTATCGGCATCTGAGGGTGGTCTTATTAATAGCACACAGGCGCACTTCCTTGTGGTTTGAAAGAACGTCCCTGTGGTCGATTCCTCCACACCCTCATCTCTCAGATTCAAGTGATAACAGTCCTTTCGCTATCAGTTTGTGTGGAACTCCGGAATGCTCCGAGGATAAATTTTTCTGTTTCTAGTTGATAAATTTGTTGTGATTTAGGGGAGAGCTGTCGGACGCGCTGCTCACGGCGCCATTTCCGTGACGTCACCTCTAACACCTTTCAATACAGTGTATTAATTTCATAAATCTTACTTTTCTTTTCTCTTTTCCAGGTATATTCATTATGGTAGAAATTTTATACAATCATTATAACTGTCAAGCTAAGCCACTGAAAATGACATCCATTGGTATATAAAATTTAGAAAAATTATTCTCCCGTTTTTCACAATTAATACAGAAATGTTAAGTTGACCCATCATCTTTGAAGTGTTCTAAAACTCAACAAACCCTTTTATCTTTCTGTCTTACTTTAATGGAAACATAATGATACTTTACAGAGGAATACCATATAGACGGCCTTTATAAAGTCATGGAAGTGGTAAAAAGGAAGTATCTTTTCACACATTTCTCATTGCAGAATCTGTATGGAGTCTATACCTTTAGCCGTGGAAGTGGAAGTAGCCAAAAAAGGAAAACAGAAAAACCTTCTCTAGTCTCTAGATTGCTAATTTTCTATTCAGGGATTTATGTTGTCTGTCAGCTCCAAGATGGAAACTGGTCTTGAACTTCAGCATCTCATTCCATAGTTCTTATAATCTACAAAGCCATACTTAACATACCCGTGAAAGTAACAGATCTGATACAAATCCATGGATTATATCATTTGTCTGGGAGGCCTTCTGAGACATCCTTGTGTGGGTACCTTGTGTTTGTCCTGGTTCTTTGTCCCCAACAGTGGCTTTCAATAAGAAAGTTTGAAAATGCGTATGGGACAAGTGAGCTTTCCAGTCCTTCATGGTTTTCAGACCTTTTATGGGCAGAACCCGTGCTCGTAGACCTTTCCCAAACCAAGCATACAATTTTCTGAACTTGTGCCTTTACTGTGTTTGATATAGTTGGAATCTGTTTTTCCTCAAAGATTATTTAACGGGTCCACCAAGTCACAGGCAGTAAGCCAACTTCTGACTGAGCCTCTGCCTTTGATTTTGGCTTCTATTTTGATCTTTCAGCATGGGACGAGGGGGAGTATTTCTTGAGAGTACTATAACATTTTTAATAGAAACCATTAAAAATCACAGAAATAGACTCTGACAATGAGAACAAAAGCTGTCAAAGAACTAGACTGGTCATGTACATGATAAGGTGAAATGTCTGCATAGATCCAATGCTGACTATTTAAAAAACACATCTTGCAAGAAAAGTTTCCAGGTGGAGATAAATCTGGAGGACTTGAATGCTTCCCAAAGTATTATGAAGATAAATGATAGATGAGCAAGAACATTGAACTGAATAGAATTTGTTTGGCCCAGTTCAAATACATTTTTCTTTTCTTTTTTCCAAAATATTGTCTTCCAAATTAGAAGTCAAAATCTCTATAAAAAATGTAGCTAACGTCTAGCTTCTTGGTGAGATATGCTTAATTTAGATGTACCCCAGCTTTTAGCCAAAAGTCTCAATCTGTCCTTTTTGTCTGATCTTGCCCTGTACACATTGGTCAGGTAAGGAAAGAAAAAAGATATGCCCCAGATATGTTTTTCAGAATATAGCTTGATCCATTAATATACTTGCAGATTTTTAGGTTTTCTTAGTACATAAACACTTTACCCCATCTTTTCAACTAATGTTCTCTAACTGGTGAATATTACCATTGTGAGTCTCTCATTGTGTTTTTCCTTCATTTAAACCTACATGGTTATCTTCTCTTGAACTTACTGATAAAAAAAGAAACATAAAGCACCTTCTAAAACTTTGCTCAGCCATAATTATAGTAAATGCTTGTAAAAGGGTTACCGGGTCCCCAAGCAGTTTAATCTTCAGACCAATTATGAAATACCTACTTTTTTTTTTTTCAGTTTCACAAATGAGGAACCTAAGATAGAGATTGTATAAGTAACCTCCCTGGAAAGTAGGGTTTCTAAAAGTTGAGAATATAAGTAACTTCCTAAGTGTCTGAAATGTTATTTAGTGGTTGAACCAGGATTTGAATCTAGACACACGGAGAAATTTTGTTTCCACCAATATAGGTCCATCCTCATAAATATCTAGGTGTCAACATCTGGGGAATATGTAGGCAAAATCCAAAACCAGATTAATGACTCTTAATGGCATTACCAAATATTGTGCTCTTGCAATCAATTCATTCTGTGGAAAATTTTTTCATATGATTAAAAAAGAAGCTCATATAAAAAGGTTTGGGTGATAAAGTAAAATTTTAAAAATTATGGTAATTGTTTTGTTGGTATTCACTTGACACTCTCCCCCCCCCTTCAATTTTGCTTTTAATTAATATCAGAGTTGGCTATGTAAGTCATTTTCTGATGACATCATTCCTTTTTTAAAACTCCCCATTTCTCTTCCCATCAAACATGATCAGATTTAACTATTCATCTTGGATAATGGTGCCTTCCCAAGCCTAGGTCCTAAATCAAACTTCTCTCTGGCTACTGACTATCTCTTTCTCTCTTTTTTGTTTTATTCATGTTGCTTCCTCTGCCAAAAATTCCATTAACCATTCTCTCCTCCTCATGTGCTCTCCATCCCCTTTGCTTTGCATAAATATAGTCTCCATCTCTGCCTCTCTGTGTATGCCTATTTCTCTGTCTCTTTCTCTCATAAACACATATACATTTTTCCTCTAAGAATTAATTTTCAACTTTCCAACTGCGTTCCCATGACACTTTAAGTCCTCTTTCATTATAACACATCATCTTCTCTTGAAGTTATTTATGTATCAGTCCCCTCCACTGAAGATGACCTCCCTGAAGTCTAGGCTGGATTATTTATCTTTCTATACATACCACCTCAGGCGTGGTATGTAGGAGTTGCTTAATCAGTGTAGTTGCATCCAATTGCCCTGAACTGAATCTAATGGAGCTGAGCTTTTTATTTCAAGTAATAAGAGAATAAGAGATAACGCACAGCTCCAACGCTTGCACTGTTTCTACCAGAAACTGGTTTTAGTTGTTTCCTTCTTTTGCATCTTGCACAGTGTCTATCAGTGTTTGACACAGAGGTGGTGTCTGATACATTTTTGGTGATTAAGCAAATCTGTCGGATTTACCCAATATCTGTAGCAGAGTCAAAAATAAAACCACTTTTTTTTTCTTTTTTTTTTTTTTTTACAGGGGCAGAGAGAGAGAGTCAGATAGGGACAGACAGACAGGAACGGAGAGAGATGAGAAGCATTAATCATCAGTTTTTCATTGCGACACCGTAGTTGTTCATTGATTGCTTTCTCATATGTGCCATGACCATGGGCCTTCAGCAGACTGAGTAACCCCCCGCTCAAGCCAGTGACCTTGGGTCCATGCTAGTGAGCTTTTTTGCTCAAGCCAGATAAGCCCACGCTCAAGCTGGCTATCCTGGGGTCTCGAACCTGGGTCCTTCCGCATCCCAGTCTGACGCTCTGTCCACTGCGCCACTGCCTGGTCAGGCAAAAAACCACTTTCTTAACTATGGCATCCTTGAGAGGCTATCCTGTGAAGTTCAAAGGACTTTGGGGCCAGTCTTTTGGGGTTGGAATCCTTGCTCCCCTACTTACTGCCTGTGTGACGACAAGCAAGTGAAGTGAATGACTTACTTTCCTCATCTGCAGAGCAAAAAGAATAGGAGCACTAAATTAATATATCTGTGGGGAGAACTAAAATGAGTTGATATGCATGAAGTGCTTAGAAGTGTGCCTGGCATATAGTCATCTTGGCAAAAGGGTTAGCTAAGCTTATTACTTATTGTGACTTCCATTTTTTTCTATATTTTCTCTGTACCTCTCTAGGCCTACTGAAAGACTCTTTTAAGAAAATAGTTTTCCCATGTGAAAACATGCCAGGGTGGTCCTACTTATTCACACCCAGTGTTTTTCCTCTATAAAATTAAAAGGTGTATATTCCTTGGTTTCCCAATGTTCCCAGAACACATGTATGTTGTTTTCTTTGTCTTCTCTAGTTTTGCAATGTTTATTATAACACTTATTCCAGTGCAAAAAAAAAAAAGACACATAATCTGACCTCATACACGATGATATTCTTTCTCCAAATAAAAATCTATATGATAATAAACTACATAAAAGATAAAGCAATGAAAAGTGGTAGAAATTTAATGGTGCATCCTAACTTAGCATTCATCATGAAAATATGTCTTATAGCAGCAATATTTCACCTCCATCACTGTTATTATTTCCTTTTGATGAGGTCTTAAACTATTGAACTTTTCATGGAGAGCACTTTTCACATCTTGTGTTTCCAAAATATTTCTATCAGACACTCATACAAACCTATAGTTTCTTTTCTCACTTCACTTTTGCTTGTTTGAACTTTTAAAATTTTTCTTTCATTTCCTGACTGGATTGCTTTTCTTTCCTGGTGCAATAAGATTTTCATTATAGTTTTTGGATGGACGCAACATAAAACCAACCCCAAAAGATTCATCAGATATCCAAAACAACTTTGACTTTCTCAACTTTCCCTCTTAGCTTCTGCAGTAAAGACAGCTAGGGGTTTATTTCTTATTTGCAAGCCCTCAGTACAAATAGAGAATAGAGATTAAAACAGCAATGTATTAAGCTCTTTGTATCAACATGGCTTTTTTTAAATTCTTTTATTTAAAACACATTTTACCTTCTAATCCCTTTCAGATTGTTTTAATATATTAATTGTGGCATTATTTCATCTGTTTCCACTTCTGCTGACTCTTCCTCATGGTGATTTTCTTGTGAGGTTTGCAATATATTAGAGTAGGCTTATTTTTAGCTTGGTTTTTAAAATTTTTTCAGAGGCCAAACTGCCCTGGGTTAGGAAATAATGATCGTGGCCTGCTTTTGCTGGCGACCCATGGGATTTCAGTGATTTTGGGCTAGGTTTTAAGGTTAAGTTCTCAGGTCATGCTTACCTGCACCATTCAGGTAGTGCAGAGTTAGGCCCAGCAGCAGGATTCAGACCTACTAGCATCTTCACTTCTCAAAGTGCTTGTTTTTTCCAAGGCAAGTCCCAGATGGATGGCAAGTCTGTTTATGTTTTCACTGGTTGTTTGGAATTTTTTTCTAGGCTCTGAGGACTGAAAGTCCTTGGAGATTTTGTGTGTTGTGTAAGCCTCTCAGATTAAGTTTTTCTTCTTTATCAGGGTTTGCAATCATTTCTCCAGCATCCTGGCTATTAAAACCCACTCCACTCATTAGGGCCCATGTCCTTTCTCAGATATATATAAAATACCTTCTTGATATCAGCTTTCTGTGGCCTCTCTCACTCTGATCCCTTTATTTTTCTTATAACACCTGGTGGTCTCTCTGTCGTTTGATTTTATCTGGTTTTTAAAATTGGTCATTATATTTTTATCTAGTATTGTATGTGGTTTTTGGTCTGTTCACATATACTTATTCCACTATGTATCTGGAAGTCTCATTGCTGCCTGCTGAAATTCTGTAGGCTTCCCTGTAACTGTTGGTTATCTCTCTTAGAGGATGTCTCCCTCTCTCTCCAGCTACACCTTATTCAGCTTCTTACATCATCTCATTTTCTACCACAACCAAATTTTGCATCATGACAACCAGAAGGATTCTAGACTAACACACACACAGGCATTACTACCTCTGAATGAAATCTCTACTCAAATCTTTTCCATTTAGTCTAATATCAAGGCTTTCATAATCATTTTCTAATAATAATCAAAAAAATTATATTACTTATATCTGAGGAGAGGGTGGCTATAGATTTGAAAGGAGCATAGCAGTTGCTGGTTTGATCCCCAGTCAGGGTACATACAAGAATAAACCAATGAATGCATAAGGAAGTGGAGCAACAAGTTGATGTTTCTCTCTCTCTCTCTCTCTCTCTCTCTCCCTCTCTCTCTCTCTCTCTCAAATAAATCAAATTAAAAATATTTTCTTTTTTTTTTTTAAGAAGGAGAAGCCCAGCAAACACCTAGAATGAGCAGCATGGCTGAATTTGGGGAGGAAGATGATTAAGGAGGGCACCATGATATCACTGCTCCACAGCAGATAGGACTTGGAGTGACTTTCTCACAAGAAAAGGGGTTCAAAGCAATGACCTTGAATGACTGGGATGCAAAAATGTAAAACTTCATTTATTTTTAACATGGATGCTGCCTCACCCAGAGCTTGGTGAATAGCCTGATTATAGGAAACATTTCTTCAAAGAGCAAAGATCAAGGAAAAACTAACCAAATATGGTTCTTCATAGATTCTAACATTAAATCTGAATAGAAAAATAGACAAGATTTCATGTTAGCCAGGTTATAACAAGCTTGTTTGTGTGAAAATACAATTGACTACTCATAAGTATGAAACTACAGAGAATGTCACTAGCTATATACATCTCTCTCATTATTATTATTATTTTGGAACATTAAGGCTCATGGTAGAAAAGCTATAAGTACACTCTTGACAAAGGAATAATTACAACACAAGATGATCTTAAGGAAATCTACCTTAAGTTAATCTTTTATGATCCTGTAGTTAGTTACTGGTTCAGAGCACTGGAAATCAGTGATACAATTGGGAGATAGGAAGTGACTAGAAAAGGCAGTGTTTCTAGGTTATATACAGTGGTCCTCATCATTAGTGGATTCTGTATTGGCAAATTCTCCTACTTTCTAAAATCTATTTCTATGCCCAAAATCAATACTTGCACCACTGTCACGGGAATTCATAGACATGCACAGAGAGTACTTGAGTTGCCTCTCACATGTGTTCCCCGCTGAGCTTGAACAAGGCAATGCTCTGCCTTTCTTTTATCAGTTCTCAACTGTAAACAATTGTCCTTCCTGTGGTCTACTCAGTGTCATATTTTCCACATTTCTGAGCTTTTTTTGTTGGTAATTTTGCTGCTTAAAATGGCTCCCAAGTGTGGTACCGAAGTGTGTCTAATGTTCTCAAGTATAAGGCTACCATGTGCCTAATGGAGAAGATATCTGTGTTAAGTAAGCATTCTAGTCCCATTGACCATGAGTTCAAGGTTCATGAACCAGCAATAGTACGGGAAGAGGAACCGTGCTGAAGCTCTATGTGAGGCTGCCCTGGACAGTGCTGAGGTGATGTCTGGAGTCCACGGTGAAGTGATGGGGGAAACACCTTAAAAGGGTATCAGAAGGAAGCCAAATTTGTGGATTTATGAGATAACCATTAATTTTTTTTTTTTAAAGGTATAGTGGACAGCATTGTGGTAAAGCGGAAAACCAAACAAAATTTAAAATCATGTTTTCCCAGGTCAGGAAAATGTTAAATCTTTCTCATCTAGTGCTGACTAGTTTGTGCATTTCAATAGTTATATGGCATGAAAAATGTTCCGCCTGCAGGTGAGGTGGGTTCTGCAGATCAGTAGGCTGCAGTAGAATTTTAAATATATTTGCTAAATATCATACAGGGAAGAGGTTATCTATCTGGAAGAGCACACGTCCAACACTGTGAGACCAGTTTTCTTACAAAGATGTTGGCCAAGGAACCCTAGGTAACACAAATGACCTCTGACATCCCTGTATTTAAACCATTCAAAGACCAACAATTAATTATTTATAAGACATCTATATTTAATAAGTTTTCCATAAACAGAAACAGTCAAAGCAAGATTATGAAGGTTATATAATGATCAGTTGGCAGAAATGGGATCAGAGAGAGACTCACAGGAACCTCAGTCTATTTCCCTGAGGAGCATGGTTCAGGGTGTGCTACTGAAGTGCTTGCAGCAACTTTATGGAATGCTTCTGTGAATTATGAGAATTGACTGAGGTACAGATACTGAATCTAAACTGTTATAACAGTTCAGGGATAGCAAGTAAATCTTTTGTTAATTACATTCGGATGGAAAGAATATGTTTATGTTACAATCAAACCTCAGATTTGAGGAGGGTATCAATACACATAAGTACCAGGTATCTGGAGACTATACCATCTACTTGCTAAAAGCAATGCAACTCTTTTCCAAGAGGAGTTGACCATATTTTCAAGTTTACATCCACTATCTGGCAATCCACTAAGTCTCATCCCCACATTGTCGTTTATTTCATGAACTTTTGAGATGATTTTTTTTGTTTTGGGTTACAGAGACAGACAGAGGGATAGACAGACAGGAACAGAGAGAGATGAGAAGCATCAATCATCAGTTTCTCATTGCGATACCTTAGTTGTTCATTGATTGCTTTCTCATATGTGCCCTGACTGCGGGCCTTCAGCAGACCAAGTAACCCCTTGCTCAAGGCAGCGATTTTGGGTCCAAGCTGGTGAACTTTGCTCAAATCAGTTGAGCCCGCGCTCAAGATGGCGACCTCGGGGGTCTCGAACCTGGGTCCTCTACATCCCAGTCCGATGCTCTATCCACTGTGCCACTGCCTGGCCAGGCTGTTGAGATGATTTAATAACTGCATTTTACTTATCTTTTTATCATAGTAGTTATAGAACTTTGTTTTACTTATATATACTAAACTATAAGCTTCTCAAAGACAGTATCCAGGTCTACCTATTTTAGTATCTTTGATATCTAACACTGTGTATGGTACATAGCAAGTGTCAAACAAATGTTTTCTGGGAAAAACTAAATAGTAAGAACATACATATAATTAATAATCTCAAATTAATAACAATAGAATTTTTAAAACCAGAGTTCAATTTGAATTGCCTTGTGATTTCTCAGAAATTATAATTCTGGATAAGACAGCAGTATGTGTTTTTAAAGTTATTTTAATAACATAAACAATACATGGATGCATAATTATAGTTAAAAATCTAAACATTAAAGTAATATAATAATGAAAATGAACAGCCAGTTGCTACCCTCCCCATCATATTCCCTTCCCCAAACAGTTTTATATGAATAGATGGCAAAGATAACTATAGCTAGAGGAAGCATGTACAAACAAGATACACACATGCACACACGTAAGTTCATTTGCTTTAGTATTTATGATGTGTCCCAAATACCGATTTACAAAGTGTCAGACATCCAAATATATGGTTTTATTTTGAACCACATCCTCCAAGATCTCCCACATATATATTCCTTCTGTGCTGTACACTCAAATTAAAATGTGTTTGCTATTAAGTTTTCCCAGTCAGTGGAGACATTATTATGACTATATTTACATGACCTTTGCATTCCCCATTTCCTGCAAAAGTTCAAGGAAATTCATGACTCTGCCATCTCAGTGCACTCTAAAATATTTGCTCCAAAGAAAATGTAATTTTATAAGTCAAGAAATCTTCAAATCAGAAATAAAAGATACTTATCACAACTCAGAAACTGTCACTGGGGTGCATCCAGAGGTTACAGAGGCTTCGAGAAACGCAGGGGCACATTCGTGGGTCGAGAATTCCATATCCCTGACAAGCTGTGAGGACAGCTTAGAGTTGATTTCACAACTTGTTTACAAACGAGTACAAAGATTATCTGAATTGAAGAACTGATGTCCACAAAAGGATGTCACCATCATATAGACACAAGAACCACACAGAAATAATGAAACATCCTGTGGTGTCAGTTACATCTGATCAAAAAGTCCAGCACATCATCACTGGCTTATTGTGGACAATCACGAAAACAATAAATAAATGCACATGAACATACTGCTCTGATTTATAGAAGACTAACTTCAGAGAGAATGTTTGCCGTTTTTACTTATTGACACCCTCCTTCAAATGAATATTAAAAATTTTATAACCTCAACACTCTTCTATCCATTATTATTCTGGAAAAAAACCTTCAGTTCATTTGACATTTTTCCTTATTGTTTCTTGCAAGTGCAAGTAGTTTGATCTCCTAAAGACCAATAGCCTCTTAGGTGAGTTAGGCTAAATGTATGCAAGCCTCAATACTGCTTTGTGTGGGCGTTTAGCCTTTCTCCAGAAAATTAACAGTGTCTGCCTATGACAGGAAGCTACTCTACTTTCACTCAATAACTTCTCCTGTCCATGAGCCTAATGTGGAGTTATCTTTGGAGTTGATCAGTGTGTGGGACATTTCACCATTTTGGGAGAATAATCTCTGCATCTGAAAAACAACATGATTAATGTGACTATTTTCCTCAACAAAACTTCCTGAACACCAAATCTTTTATGAGTACACAATAGATAATTGGCATATGCCAAGTAAAGGTAAAGATGGTTTTTAATGTGGACTTCTACTTGTTCTGGGTGGCACTTAATAAAGGAACTAAATAATGTGGAGACTAAGTACCACCAGGAATTGAGGAGACAGATCATGAGGACATTAGACTTTAAAGGAAGCTTGTATTAAAAAGGAGGAATTACATGGCACCTTGAAAGAAATAATATTAGGAATAAAATGTATGGAGAGGAAATGGGAGGAAGGCATTGGAGGCCTTCTGAGCCAGGTGGTGAGGATACCAGACCCACTGAGATCAATGTCAGCACCATCCTTGCTGAGGAGGAGAGCTGGAAAGAAGAGAAATGGGAACAGGGGTGAAACAGGGAGGGGTGGGTGCCTTGAATGGCACATGCCTGCAAACTGCAAAATAATACATAAATAAATCATCTACTCATGTACTCACTATACCCAGCAAAATGTTTTCAAATATTCAGAAGTTTGGCAGTTAGTACAGCTGTTTCTCTAGGATTGGGAAAAATAGGGCAGAACAGAACAGGAAGGGCCAGGAGAAGAAGTGGAAGAACTATGGGTTTAAAAACAAACAAACAAAAATCATTGGAGATTTTGTTCTTTTTATACTAGTCAGAAAAATAATATTGACCAGGCTTAAAATGGTGAGTTAAAAATCTGAGTAGTTGGGGTATAGACTCATGAACCCAAGCCAGGAGAAGAAAGAAATACAGTCTGGACTCTGAGTGATATGAACATAAGGCTAAGAAGTGTGGATGCCAAGATGTATGAATAGCAGGTAGGAAATAGTACTGCCTTAATGAGCAAGGAGCACCTCCCCTGGCTCAGATACAGCCTCAGAAGGTCCAAAGCAGCCTCTATAGTGGTCAGACCTGAGCTTCCAAGTGTAGAAAATGAGGGGCCCCTGAATGGGACAAGGGAGTCAGCGAGCAGAGAGCAGGTTGGTTTCCAACCCCAAATATCCAGAAATCTCATGGAATTCTTTGCTACCTATCCAGGTGTTCTGATGCCACGTGAACACTTTCGAACTTAGACCAGTTATGCCTTAACAGTAATGTTTCCCAATCCTGCTCTTGAGACCTCAAGAACAAATTCCATGACTCCCACAGCCTTGAAACGCATACACTTTTTTGGGATCTGAAGTTTCCCCATGTGATAGACTTTCATAGACTTCTTGTTTTCTTAGCAAATTTCTGCAAGCCTTTGCAAGATTTTTCTTTTTTCCCTATCCCACATTCCCTCAAACATTTTTTTAACAATGTTATAGATGCACTTTTTATGGACCTTTCAAAATGATTAAATAGAATATCATATTACAATAATACTTTTAAATTATATGTACCCACCATTTAAAGATTCATCGATATATTCAGAAAGATAAAATATTTCTTCAGTGAATAGAGGAGTCTGCGCTAATGGGTCTGTTTTAAATAAATAAAAGAGTGCAATGGAAAAAGAAAGAGACCAAAAGAATATTTTCGGAGTCAAGGGACTCAGGGACTGTGTTTCTAAAAGTGGGAATGTTTCACAAATCAAGAGACTTTAATCAGCCAGTGGGTTTGTGAGTGTAGATATAAACTCAGAATTCCTTACCCTCATCTCACTAATTATTCATACTGTCTCAGGGTACAAAATTGGAGCATTCTCTCAAGGATTTAAAAGTATAGCAAAAATACCATTAATTTTATGCTAGAATTTTTCTGTTACCCATCACTTGTTTTAAAAAGGAAGGGAATGCTGATGTCTAAGGGACAAGCCTATCTATTGACCATTGTATCAGATCTCCACAGCAGACTAAGAGATGCTATAAACTTTATTCTCAGCACAAGGATGTACTACTAAACTACCAATATCATACTTGTCTAATTTCACAAGCAAAACTGGAAAACAACATTTGAGTCTTGGCCTAACACTTTGAAGTTCCCAGAATTTGAAAGGATCACTCAGAACTTTTAGTTTTAATAAGTCAACAATGTTTTAAGGTCAGAACAATAAATAGGCCACACTTTGTCACGAATTTCATGAAGCAATGAAAATACATTATCCTGTGAAACTTCATCATTAGGTCTCAGGCCGTCTCACAAGGTTTTGAATAACCACAAGGGCAGTAGGCTCTGAGACATCATGCTGCCGACGTGGGGTGCATGGTTCAGGAGACCCATTTCCCTCTGTTGTCTGCAGGAGTTTGGACAAGTCACTTGTTTTCACTCATGTAGAAATGAGGGTTGGGGACTGGACACCTTCTACGATCTCTTTCAGTTTTAAAAGCCCATGAGATAGTCCTCCAAGTAAGAGGTAAACAACTTCTTGAGGAGCAGGACTCTACCTTGTTCATATCTATACCCAACGAAGACAGTGATCCCCGACGGCTGCTGAAAGGACCCCAAGAGAGAAGGAGGAGCACATACCTTTATCATGTCTCTACTACAACCGTGGCCAAGAGCTGCTACGCATTTATTTTAAATATGCCATTGTGCTCCATCCTTACAACCACCTTTTTTGTGGTATTTTTGTTGTGGTCTCATACCTCCTAGATATCTAGGTAAACTGAGGCAGAAAGCAGTCAAATAAGCAGTCCGAGTATACACAGTAAGAAGCAAAATGTAATTTGAACAAAGATGTAGATGACTCCAAAGTCATCATTGGCAAATATATATAGCTGGTAAATAGTGTGTGTTTTTTTGTTCCAAGGTAATTTATTTGAGAGCTGAATACATACATAGACACATAACATTGGAAAGAAGAAATTAAAATGAGTGGAGAGAATAGATGTGGTTTTTAATTGTCCTCTAAACGTTTGCTCTCTCTTGGATCTCCTATAAAACCCCAGCAAAGCTATCACGCGGCATCCACAAAGGTCTCATGCGGATGGGCGGGGCTCCCGGGCAGCTTTGTGCTTCTGGCCGGTGACAATGGGGCTGCTGAGGGGGCCCACAGAGCCGCTGCTGCAGCGATGGCTGTCACTGCACCAGCACAGGTCTCCTTGATCTCTTTTGCACTTTGACGTATTCCAAAGTCACAGTCTGTGTGATGAGCCTTCTTTATCCACAGTTCGGAGGAAAAAGGAGGGGGTAGAAATGACCTACCTGGCTTTGTTCTAAATTCTTCCCTACAGTCCAGACCTGAATCAAATCTCATCTTGGCTCTCTCGGCAGCCGCTATGGATATCACAATGTCCTCACAAAGGGCCCTGGTCGGTTTTGCTCCCGGAATCAGAGGTCTCTGATGTGTATTGTCAAGGCCACTGTATATTCTATATGTTTATGAGCATCAATGAAAATCAAGTTACAGCTTCACACAACACCGTGGATAAATCTCGCAAACAGGATGTTGAGTGAAATAATGTAAGCATAAAAGAACACATACTGTATGATTGCATTTTCATGTTCCAAAGCAGACGAAACAGGTCTGCAATGTTAGATTGGGCTAGTGGCTACTTTTGACCAGAGGAGTAGGGATGGGGATAGGTACATGGAGGTCTTTTGAGTTCCTGAGACTTTCCATTTCCTGATCTAAGAAATAATTAAACAGATATATTCACTCTGTAATATTTGCCAAGCTGTACCCTTATAATCCATGCTCCTTTTTATGTCATACCTCAATAAAATTTTTATTTAAATAAGCAAATATATATATCACCAACACCTAATTTTTACCTTTTATAAAATTACTTCACTGATTATCCTTACACACATCTCCAAATAATTCGTGTGAGTGTATCTGAAGGTCAGTTCCTAAAAGTAGATTAGCTGATCAACGTGAAGTTTTAAATTCCAGTATTAAATATTAAGTTGTCCTCCAAAAAAAACCCTGACAATATCTACTCCTACCCCCATCTTGACTAATAGTGAATATTGTCAATTATTTTAACTTTTTACTGATCTTCTAGACAAAAGTGGAGTCTTGTAGCTTACAGGTATACAGCACACTTTGATCATCACTGGTAATAACAAGCATTTTTTCATAGGTTTGTTAGAAATCTCACTTCTTCATCTGTGTAGTCCTGCTTGTTCCCTGTGCATTTTGGTGCTGGTTGTCTTTTCCTTGTGCACAGTGGGAGCTTTTTGTAAAACTAGAATATTTACCTTTTGTCTCATTGTTCTCCTAAGATCACCCTGATATATAACAGTAAGATTTTTATATTATAACTAAGGAAATCTACCTTCGTGCTGCAGTGGCGGGAGGGCATGTGTCTGATCCTCTAAAACAGCGGTTCTCAACCTGTGGGTCGCGACCCCGGCGGGGGTCGAAAGACCAAAATACAGGGGTCGCCTAAAGCCATTGGAACCGCTGGGGTCGCGACCCACAGGTTGAGAACCGCTGCTCTAAAACTAGTATCAGATTATTAAGGAAAAGTAAAAGAAAATAAGAGCTTCTGAAAAAATCATAACTTGGTTTTATATCTTTTGGGACTACAGTCTTATTTTTTTCCAGGAGTCTTTCCCACCCTGACTCTTGAGGCGGTATTGAGATCTAGCAGAAGCTTTAGAAGTCTGGGGCGTGTATTAGATTTGAGTGTTTATTCCTGAACTCATCTTCAGCTACCACTTCACAGAGCAGTCGTAGAAAAATTAAAGCTTATTCATACTTCCTATTTTTAGTTATTTCTACATCAGTTTCCCCAAATTTCTCACTAATTATTTCTTCTCCTGCAGTCACTCTTGCTTCAACTTTTAGTTTTAGGCTTCTACATTTATGACTGCAGAGCACAAAAGTCTTTCAAGAGTGCTGAGGCCCAAGGAGAATTTCCTGTAGTTAATGAGACTATATAATTCTACTTGGGGGAGTTAAGAGGAAGCTGACAATATCCCGTGGATTTAGTGTGTAGCAAATTTCCCTTAAGTCCTGGTCCTTTTACATTACTTCACAAGAGACTAAGATGTACATGACAAGATCTAATTTTCTATTATGTTCCTTCCAACACTTAGGATCTGAAGCACAAAGCCTCTAAATGTCTGACTCAATTTTCTATTTTTATCCTTAATATTTAAAAAATCATATAGACAAAAATAACCATCAAGCTCACCATTAAAATACTAATAATTGTTATTCACCATAATTCATCAATTCTAAGATATATTATACATTATGGTCCTGGCCAGTTGGCTCGGGTAAAGCATCAGCCAGGCATGTGGAAGCCCCAGGTTTGATCCAGACCAGGGCACACAGGAGAAGCAACCATCTGCTTTTCTACCCCTCCCACTCTGCCTTCTTTCTCTCTTTCTCTCTCTCTTCCCTCCTGTAGCCATGGCTCAGTTGGAGCAAGTTGGCCCAGGGTGCTGAGGATTGTTCTGTGGCCTCATCTCAGGCACTAAAATAGCTCAGTTGCCAAGCCACAAAGCAGTGGCCCCAGATGAGCAGAGATTATCACCCAGTAGGGGGCTTTCCAGGTGGATCCTGGTTCAGGCACATGTGTGAGTCTGTCTCCCTGCCTTCCTGCCTCTCACTTAAAAAAAAAAAAAAGATATACATTATTTTTCGCATCTTAATATCTTTGAAATTGGAGGGTAACTTACAACTGATTACATGTCATAGTTTAAATGGTAGTGTGTTCATTTATTTAGTTTTTCATGTTGCATAAAATACATAATGGTGCACCTTACAACTGAGAGTGTCTTTTTTTTTTTTTTTAATAAATTTTTATTAATGGTAATGGGATGACATTAATAAATCAGGGTACATATATTCAAAGAAAACATGTCTAGGTTATTTTGTCATCAAATTATGTTGCAAACCCCTCGCCCAAAGTCAGATTGTCCTCCGTCACCCTCTATCTAGTTCTCTGTGCCCCTCCCCCTCCCCCTAACTCTCCCTCCCTCCCTCCCATGTCCTCCCTCCCCCCCCCACTTTTGGTAACCACCACAATCTTGTCCATGTCTCTTAGTCTCAATTTTATGTTCCACCAATGTATGGAATCATGTAGTTCTTGTTTTTTTCTGCTTTGCTTATTTCACTCCTTATAATGTTATCAAGATCCCACCATTTTGCTGTAAATTATCTGATGCCATCATTTCTTATGGCTGAGTAGTATTCCATAGTGTATATGTGCCACATCTTCTTTATCCAGTCTTCTATTGAAGGGCTTTTTGGTTGTTTCCATGTCTTGGCCACTGTGAACAGTGCTGCAATGAACATGGGGCTACATGTGTCTTCACGTATCAATGTTTCTGAGGTTTTGGGGTATATACCCAGTAGAGGGATTGCTGGGTCATAAGGTAGTTCTATTTGCAGTTTTTTGAGGAACCACCATACTTTCCTCCATAATGGTTGTACTACTTTACAGTCCCACCAACAGTGAATGAGGGTTCCTTTTTCTCCACAGCCTCTCCAACATTTGCTATTACCCGTCTTGTTGATAATAGCTAATCTAACAGGGGTGAGGTGGTATCTCATTGTAGTTTTGATTTGCATTTCTCTAATAACTAATGAAGCTGAGCATCTTTTCATATATCTGTTGGCCATTTGTATCTCTTCCTGGGAGAAGTGTCTGTTCATGTCCTCTCCCCATTTTTTTATTGGATTGCTTGTTTGTTTGTTGTTGAGTTTTATGAGTTCAATAATAGCATATTTTATAAAGCCATTGAACTTTTGTTCAAGTTCAGCTTTCCTGCCTAACTTTTGCTCTAGTGACTCGATCTTTGGCATTAAAACAAAAACTTTGAGTCTCTCTAGCAATCAAATCCAGGGAGTTTAGCTGTTGAAGTTTCTTTGTTGGGCTATTAAATGCCTGAAATGTGTGAACAATTACAGAGATGTGATTGTTGGAGCCAGTTATTCGTTTGCAACTTGGGAAAGTATTATTAAAGTAATAATAATATTTTTCTCTTTAATACTTAGAATTATTTAATCCAAATAATCCCCTGAATGTTATATAGACTCTACAGATTAGAACTACATCTGCTGCCAGTGTAATCCATTCACCTGCAGAAAGAAGCCTGGTAATTATTTATGACAACCAAAAGCAACACTGTATAGTAAGAATTAACATGCAGTAAGGGTTCATTCTGACCAAAGCAATAAGGAAAACTGGGAAGAAAATATAAAATGTTTGTTTTTGGAACTTAATCAGGATGCACAGCAGATTTTACATCTAAACCATCAACTATGTTTTTGCAAACTAGACTCTCTGCCTTGACTACTTTTTCCCCTTTGTATTTTACCTCTTTTGCTTGTTACTATTTGTATCAGTGTAGCTCTCACTTCTGGGAAGCTTTCCCTGAGCTTCCCAAAGCAGTCAAGTGCCCCAATTAAACATTCTCTGGCATCCTGTGTTTGCTTTTAGCAAACTGTACTGTAATTGTACGTCTATTGGCTTGTATTCTCCCCTAGGCCATGTGCTTTGAAGACAAGGAAAATCACACACCATTGTGTATCAACTGTCTAGCAAATACCTGGCCCACAAAAATGTTAAATAAATAGTTATTGAATGAGTAAATAAATGTATGACTAGCTATCTGGTCTGAAATTCCATCCAAAAAGACAAAGAAACAAACAAAACCACAACCAACTCCTTTTGACAACCTCCAATTTCTAAATCTATAGCCATCTAGATCAAACCAAGGAAGGCAGACCAAGCCAGACTGGCTCAACCTAGACTCGGTAACCTTAGTCTTGTAAAGGTAGGCACTAGCTCAGGGATAGAAAGTAGCTGACACACCAATGCACTATCAATCTCTTTCTAAGCTTGAGCAACTATTTGGCTTGTTATAACACTCACAAATAAATAACAGTTTTGGGCAAGTGTCATATGTACTAGTTTCCTCCTCATGATTCTCATTCCAAAGAACCACACAAAAAAAGTTTCTATTGCCTTAGCTCCTGCTCAATACAATAGATGGTGTGTGGGATACCAAATATAGGAGAGGGTTCCAAGCCATTGTTGGCACTGTACAGATACATGACTTGTGAGAGAGTCCGTCCCGCAATGACAGTGAACTCCTGGTGCAGCAGAGGCAAGATGCCATGAGCTAAACATCAGAGAAATATAGAACAAGGTCCTTGAAAACACCATGGAGCCAAGCCAGCAAGTGTCGCCACACCCAAGAATCATGATATTCAACTAATCCAAACATGCCCCAGAGTTCTTTAATTTATTGTTTTGTTTTTAGTATTTTCTCTCAGTTTAAAGAACACTTTTTTGTTTGTTTGTTTTATTTTTTTTCAGTTTTACTGAGGTGTAATTGACAAATAAAATTGTAAGATATTTAAAGTATACATTGTAGTGATTTGATATATGTATACATTGTGAAAAGATCCCCACTGTCTTCTTAACACCTATATCACTTTACATTTTTTCTTTCTTTCTTTCTCTTTCTTTCTTCCTCTTTCTTTCTTTCTTTCTTTCTTTCTTTCTTTCTTTCTTTCTTTCTTTCTTTCTTTATTTCTTCCTTTCTTTCTTTCTTCCTTTCTTTCTTTCTTTCCCTTCCTTCTTTCCTTCCTTCCTTCCTTCCTTCCTTCCTTCCTTCCTTCCTTCCTTCCTTCCTTCCTCCATTCTTTTTCTTTCCTTTTTCTTTCTTTTTCTCTTTCTTTCTTTCAGAACATTGAAGTTGTCCTTCTTAGCAAATTTCAATTATATAATACAGTATTATCAATAACAGTCACCACATTTTACATAAGATCCTCAGGTTTATTCATCTTACAGTTGAAAATTTTACCACATTACCCCTCAGCCCTTGGCAATCACTTTTCTACTCAGTTTCTGTGAGTGTCACTTTTTTTTTCAAATTCCACATGTAAGTGATACCAGGAGGCAGTATTTGTCTTTCTCTCTACTTTATCTCACTTTGTATAATGCCTTTAAGCTCCATCTATGTTGTTGCAAATGGCAAAATTTTCTTCTTTCTGGTTAACAATATTAAGCAGTGGTGGGCCAAAGTAGGTTTAGAGTTGTTCATGTATAAAATAACACAATAATTAATACATAACAATACAAGAATAAACTCTGTGTTTGTGTACTCACACCTGTAACCCTACATTTGTCTGTTCCTGTATACACATAGATCTCTCATCTTTTTTATACATTCATCCTTTGATGGACACATGTTGTTTCCATATCTTGGTTATTGTGAATAAAGTTGAAAGGCTTGATTTCAGTAATCAACTGAATCAGTAGATACATACCAACTGCTAAACTAGAAAAAAAAATTCAAGTAAATATTTTTTTATATATTTAAAAATTTAACACACTAACTTGTCTTTGGTTGCTATTTCCAAACCAAAATTACAAATGTGCCAACATCATACAAAACAAAATAAAGGTAATCATGTCAGAAAATATCTGAACATAGAATCTTTGGTTACTTTAAGCTATCAAGAATGTGATCTTACACAGCCTTTTTGTCCTCTGGGCCTACTGAGCCATAAAGTCTTCATATTTCACTGAAATAAATATATAGTTCAGTAGGTTAATGTGCAATCCTGGAAATAATTGTAATAAAGAATTCATGCAAATCTACTTTTAGACACTGCTTTAGTGCTTTCTTCGTGAGATTTTTTTCAATCAGTATAATCATACCTAAGTGGCTGATTATTACAGAATAATTAAATTCTTGCCAAGCATTAAGAATAAGAATATGCTCACACAAATTTTTATTCTTATGTATATTTGGTAGATTTGAATTTAAAAGTTTTTAAATGTGTATACATGTGTGGGTCTAGCATTGGGGTGGAGGCAACACTGTATTCCAAACAAAATGTGTAAAACTTGATACCGCACTTTTTAACAGACATCATCTGTCTCTTCCCTTGGCACCCTGATTGAATTTGTCCATTCTGGCTGGACTTTTTCCCAAGGACCAAGAAACAAGCTGATGTAATGTTCATTTTCTATTCAAACTTGGCATTGGAAAGATAACAAAGTAAAAGCCAGTTTCTTCCAAAAACTAATATAAACATGAGTTATGCCAAAAAACCCTAAAATATACTGGGCAGCTCATGAACACTGTCACTTAGTGCTATAAACATAGGACAGATTTTTGTCCCTGCTCCTGAACAAGACTCTGTATTCTCATGAAATGTATTCTACATGAAACCCAGAGGGTCCCACCACATGCAGTAGAGCCCACCAAGCCAAGCCATCAAATGTCTGCTTTCTTAGTCCATAAATGACAGTAGGGGACGCACTACACTTCAGAGTCTAAGCTATCGCGGTGCAAGGATGCTTTCATAAACCAGTTCAGTTCAGTGCTGTTTCTTCCATCAAATTTCTAGTTATGCCCTGGGGGGAGGGTTCATTTCATTTACTTTGTCTGACTCCCTCCCTCACCCTTTAGATTTGACTAAAATCTCAAACTGACTTCTTTTTCAGAGGACCTGCCTTGGAAATGACAGATTTTAAGAATCTGAGAAAATTGACCTCTAACCAGATACCTGGTACTTGGGCAACCAGTGATTTAGAAAGTAAAATAATTGGCAATCACAGCAGTAAATCTATTTTAGTTTTAACAATACTGAGTAAACTTTAGATGGTCAGAAAAGTGTGCTCTATCCATAAGAGTGCTAAACCAACATTGCAAACATAGTTTATAATCTAAGTTTTGATCCACGTTAGGGTCTCAGTTTTGGATATCAATTATTACTACCAAAATAAAACCTATACCTAGAATTAGGGAGTAGTGCTGAGCTTTTCATCCTCTTACAACAGCCTAAGTGTTCCTCCCACCACCACCCTTGCTAATGGGAAGTGCTACCTGCCCTACCTGGTGTGACCAGCATACCTGATAAATTAGAATACAAAACCAGGCACCTGACCTGAAGAGAAGCAATTAAAATGTACCTGGGCCAATGTGGGCTATCAGAAATAGCATCAACAAAAGGACCTTTTATGACCTTCTGACCATTAGCATAATTTAAAAAGCACTTGCCAGAGTAGAAAATCCAGGTGTGGATGTCCTCAGTGGATCTAGTAAATTTAAGAGGTGCAAGGGACTGGAGAGGAGGCAGAGAGGCCAGCATCCAATAGACCAGGAGAACATGAGGACATCAGAATGGCAACCTTTGCTGTCCAGGCAAAGCAGCTGAGTTGAGGGGGTCCTAGAGAAATGGCCAGCTCTGACAAGTATCCCTACTGCCATTATTCATGGTAAGCCAATATGGTGAGGAGTGGGTGCAAGGTCAATCTTTCAGTTTATAAATGGTGAACCCTAGAGTAAATGGTTATGTGACAATCATGCAAGGTTGCAGGTTACACAAAGGAGAAGCTGGAAAGAGCCACAGGACTCCTAGACACCAAGTTCATGATTTTGTACTCCATCCTACCTCACATTGTGGCCATGAACCAGCTGTGAACACAGGGTCAAAGCCATGTGTGCATGTATTGACTGTGAAAGAATAATGAGGTTTTACACCCCACCATAGGCAAGAAAACCACCATTGGCAGATTTGTACACTCCTGTGCTTGTTTTTCGGTTTGTTTGTTTAACATATACCTATGTTAAATATACAGTGTATTATATACATACTTCCCCTAGTTTGTAGAACTTCTGGAAACTCTTTCATTCTATATTATTCTAGTCTTCTGTTTTTGCACCAGGGAGTGAATTTTGACTTGTGATAAAAGTCATCTGCACAGGAAAGAACTTTGAAAATGATCTGGGTGTTTTTTTATCATGGGTAGATACACTTACCTACCTAATAATTGCCTAATCTGGAGATAATGGCATTTAGTGCCTTCCAACAGAGATGTGGGAGCCAAGAGGCATGGCTTGAACAATACAAATGCCAACTAAAATTAGAGGAGGAAAAAAAATCCACAATACCATTGCAAAATGAGGGGGAAGATGTGATAGTAGGATTCTGAATCTATTTGTATTTTAAGTCAAGGTCTTGACAGCTTGCTTAATTAAAGTAAAGAGTTAATGAAAGAAGAAATTGTTTTAAAGGCATGAGCTAACAAAAGCAGAAATGGATAAATCGGCCCTTTAAAACCAGAAATATCAAGACAGTGAGAATTTAAGATCCATATTTTCTCACAAGTTAAATTCTATTATATAGTTAAAGAATTTATCAAAATAACAAAGACCACATGTTTGGAAGAGTTTGTCTGTATCTCCATATCAATACAGAATGAGTTATGTTACAACCTTTCTATGATGCCATCATTCTCTCTGAAAAGCATATGTAATGGGTGCTTAAATTCTCGTTTAATTCAGATTTCTATGTATAGAATTTCCCTGGCAAAACAGGATAGGTAAATGCTGTAACATGGGACAGTTAGAAGGTCACAGATATCACTTTAAACTTGTCTAAGTTACTTCTGGCCAGTCTTTCCTGTTATCTCCAGAAAAATGTTGCAAGTGAAAGGAAGATATTGAGCAACTATCACATTCTGCACCCAATAAAAATATTTTGTTTCTGTGTTTAACATAATACTATTGCTAAATCCCATCTTTTTTCACAAATATGGAAAACGGCAAATGTTGTCTTACTTAATGGTTTACTAGACAGTATTTGAGACAAATAGCTTTAAAATTAAACCAGAACAAACCCATAATTTTTATTAAAAATGAACACATTAGAACACAATAATGCATAATTAAAACAATGAATGAGATCAGACTGTGAAGAACACAAATTCATCAAATTTTAATTGCTGAAAAATAAAATTTCCCTAAAAGTTGAAGGGTACAATGTCTTACAATCAATTGGATGCTAAATTCAATAATGCTCATCTATCATCCAGCCAACAAAAATAAGAAAACCACCTCATTCTTTTAATTATTGTTTAGAAATAAGATTCCTAGTGAGCCAAAATTAGAGTGACAGTTTTCCCAAACATTGTCCAGAAACTAGGCTGATCTGACCTCAGAGCTTTGCCTTACTCCATCCTCAATAACTCCCTTCCAATCTAAAATGTTAACTCCGTTTCATTATCAAGAACCTATATACCTCTGAATATGGAGGATGAAGACAAGTAGAGATTCATATGTCAAAGATATCCTATCAATATAAAAAAATAACACAATTTTAAAACATTTCTATAACAAAGAGAAAGGTTACAGTGGAAGAAACACTTTAGTATGGACAATGTAGAAATAGATTAAAAATAATAGTGATGTCTTCTGCAAGTATTGAGTCCTACAAAAATGCACAGAGCCATAAATAGCTTTCAGGTAAGCTGGAAAACAGTAAGTTTCAAGTTTCAACAAATTAATGTATTTAAAATATAGAATCTATCATAATAATTTATCATTTCTGAATATGCAGGAATATGTTAGGGACTTAAACCTAACAGGACCTTCTGTCAGAGGCTGCTAGGTATCTTTCAATGTCTATTTTTCCTCTTTTTTTCATGATCATAAAGACCATCAGACCATAAAGATCATAAGATATTTGTCTGGCACATTGCCATCCAGAATATGGAACACAGTCTCCAAAGATAGTGCCCAACAACCCCTTCTCTCCATGTCTATGAAGAGGTGGAGTCTGGTTCCCTCCCCTTGAATCCTGACTGAACTTATGAATTTCTCTGATCGAAATATACGGCAGCAGTGGAACTAGGTGGCTCTGACCTAGACCTTGAAAGTCCCAGCAAGGTATATTCTTCCATCTCATTATATCTTTTTCGATTTCCCTTAACAATGGTTTATAGTTTTCATTATATAAGTCCTTTACATTCTTTGTTATGTTTATTCCTAAGTATTTTATTTTTTTGTTGCAATTGTGAAGGGGATTATTCTTTTAAGTTCCTTCTCAGTTGTTTCATTGTTGGCATATAGAAAGGCTATTGACTTCTGTATGTTAATTTTGTATCCTGCGACCTTACTGTATTGGCTTATTGTTTCTAGTAGTCTTTTTGTGGATTCTTTGGGGTTTTCGATGTATAGGATCATATCATCTGCAAAAAGTGATACCTTTACTTCTTCTTTTCCAATATGGATGCCTTTTATTTCTTTGTCTTGTCTGATTGCTCTGGCTAGAACCTCTAGTACCACATTAAATAAGAGTGGAGAGAGTGGACAACCCTGTCTTGTTCCTGATTTAAGGGGGAAAGCCTTCAGTTTAGTGCCATTTAATATGATGTTAGCTGATGGTTTATCATATATGGCCTTTATCATGTTGAGATATTTTCCTTCTATACCCATTTTGTTGAGAGTCTTAAACATAAAATTGTGTTGTATTTTATCGAAAGCCTTTTCTGCGTCTATTGATAAGATCATGTGGTTTTTGTTCTTTGTTTTGTTGATATGGTGTATTACGTTAACCATTTTACGTATGTTGAACCATCCTTGAGATTCTGGGATGAATCCCACTTGATCATGATGTATTATTTTTTTAATATGTTGTTGTATTCGATTTGCTAGTATTTTGTTTAGTATTTTAGCATCTGTATTCATTAGAGATATTGGTCTGTAGTTTTCTTTTTTTGTGCCATCCTTGCCTGGTTTTGGTATGAGGGTTATGTTGGCCTCATAAAATGTGTTTGGAAGTATTGCTTCTTCTTCAATTTTTTGGAAGACTTTGAGTAGAATAGGAACCAAGTCTTCTTTGAATGTTTGATAAAATTCGCTGGTATAGCCGTCAGGGCCTGGACTTTTATTTTTGGGGAGGTTTTTAATGGTTTTTTCTATTTCTTCTCTACTGATAGGTCTGTTTAGGCTTTCTGCTTCTTCTTGACACCTTGTTCTTGGCTAGGAAGAATAAATATAATCAAGACGGCTATATTACCCAAAGCAATATACAAATTTAATGCAATTCCCATCAAACTTCCAATGACATTTTTTAAAGAAATAGAGCAAAAAATCATCAGATTTATATGGAACTATAAAAAACCCCGAATAGCCAAAGCAATCCTAAAGAAAAAGAATGAAGCTGGGGGCATTACAATACCTGACTTCAAACTATATTATAGGGCCACGACAATCAAAACAGCATGGTATTGGCAGAAAAATAGACACTCAGACCAATGGAACAGAATAGAAAGTCCAGAAATAAAACCACATATATATAGTCAAATAATTTTTGATAAAGGGGCCAACAACACACAATGGAGAAAAGAAAGCCTCTTCAATAAATGGTGCTGGGAAAACTGGAAAGCCACATGCAAAAGAATAAAACTGGACTACAGTTTGTCCCCCTGTACTAAAATTAACTCAAAATGGATCAAAGATCTAAACATAAGACCTGAAACAATTAAGTACATAGAAGAAGACATAGGTACTCAACTCATGGACCTGGGTTTTAAAGAGCATTTTATGAATTTGACTCCAATGGCAAGAGAAGTGAAGGCAAAAATTAATGAATGGGACTACATCAGACTAAGAAGTTTTTGCTCAGCAAGAGAAACTGATAACAAAATAAACAGAAAGCCAACTAAATGGGAAATGATTTTTTCAAACAACAGCTCAGATAAGGGCCTAATATCCAAAATATACAAAGAACTCATAAAACTCAACAACAAACAAACAAACAATCCAATAAAAAAATGGGAAGAGGATATGAATAGACACTTCTCCCAGGAAGAAATACAAATGGCCAACAGATATATGAAAAGATGCTCATCTTCTTTAGCTATTAGAGAAATGCAAATCAAAACGGCAATGAGATACCACCTCACACCTGTTCGATTAGCTGTTATTAGCAAGTCAGGTAATAGCAAATGTTGGAGAGGCTGTGGAGAAAAAGGAACCCTCATACACTGTTGGTGGGAATGTAAAGTAGTACAACCATTATGGAAGAAAGTATGGTGGTTCCTCAAAAAACTGAAAATAGAACTACCTTATGACCCAGCAATCCCTCTACTGGGTATATATCCCCAAAACTCAGAAACATTGATACGTAAAGACACATGCAGCCCCATGTTTATTGCAGCATTGTTCACAGTGGCCAGGACATGGAAACAACCAAAAAGCCCATCAATAGATGACTGGATAAAGAAGATGTGGCACATATACACTATGGAATACTACTCATCCATAAGAAATGATGACATCGGAACATTTACAGCAAAATGGTGGGATCTTGATAACATGATACAAAGCGAAATAAGTAAATCAGAAAAAAACAGGAACTGTATTATTCCATACGTAGGTGGGACATAATAGTGAAACTAAGAGACATTGATAAGAGTGTGGTGGTTACAGGGGGGAGGGAGGAATGGGAGAGGGAGAGGGGGAGGGGGAGGGGCACAAAGAAAACAAGATAGAAGGTGACAGAGGACAATCTGACTTTGGGTGGTGGGTATGCAACATAATTGAATGACAAGATAACCTGGACTTGTTATCTTTGAATATATGTATCCTGATTTATTGATGTCACCCCATTAAAAAAATAAAATTATTAAAAAAAATAAAATAACATAAAATAAAAAATAAAAAAAGAAAGTTCCAGCAGCCAACTTCCTCTTTTGTCCTCTTAGAATTCAGCAGCCAGGCTCTACGAAAGCTACTGTTCAAGAAAGAAAGGCCTTGGGGACAGCCACTGACGGATGAATGCCATGTGGGGAGAGGGCCGCAGTGATGAGCACAAAGGCGCTGGTCCACAGCCCTAAGACCCGGATAGTGAGGAGCTGTCTGGACCTTGAGCTCAGCCCCACTGCCAGCTGGAAGCAGCTGCACCATTGACCAAGCCCATGCCACATGAAGTAAAAAAAAAAAAAAATGCCCAGTTGACTCAAAAAGATGAGCATATAAATCATCCTCATTTTAGGACATTAAGTTTTAGAGTCATTTGTTACACAGCAATAGATAAGTGAAATGCAGCATAAAAACTATTTTTTGTAGCCTTCCTTGCAACAAGGTGTGGGCATATGACAACATCTGGCTGACAGGATATGGTGGACAGGCAGTGCTCACCTTCTAGGGCTACCCCTCCCTTCCTGCCGATTGGAATGGCAACGTCAGGGAAGTTATCGTGAAACATGCTGACAAGGGCAACTCTCGAAAGACAACAGAACCAAATGGCACAGCAGCCATATAATCCCTGGACTGTCAGTCAGGTTTTCTCTTAATTCAGCTACCATTAATTTTGGTCCCTGCTACAAGAGTAAAACCTATACCATACCTAAAGTGGATTTTGTTCCAAAAGTGAGATTCTCCTACCAAGGTGGTGCAAGCTGGACAGTAATATGCAAAATAAAATAAGTGATTAATATAACATTGTGCCATAACATATATCACTAGTCATAATATAAATTCTTACTTTATATACTTTATAATATAAAATCATAATAAGAAACTAAAAATTTTAGAATGATGTATTTATAAGGCACTTTTATATAATAGTGAGATGTATAATCATGGATGTTATAGGCTTACAGCCATTTTTATTGTTGTAATTTAAGAATAATCATCTCAAATAAGTTCTTAAAAGATAAGTTGTATATATACATATGCATATACAGAGACAATAACATAATTATACATCATAAAATAATGACGTAAATTAATATGGAGTTGGGTTAATTCTTTACACCAGTATAGTAGTCAATAACAGGCTAAGCTATAGACATATCCAGGGCTAGATTTTCTTTTTCATTGATTGATTTTAGAGAGACAGAGAAAAAAAGGGAGATAGAGAAGCATTCATTTGTTTTTCCACTTAGTTGTTCACTGGTTGCTTCCTGTATGTGCCATGACCAGGGATTGAACCCACAACCTTGATGTTTCAGAATGACACTCTAACTGAATGAGCTAACTGACCAGGGCCAGTCCAGGTCCAGATTTAAAGCTTGGTTCATAATAATAAGCAATTATAGTGGGAACTTTCTATTACAAGCACCTTTCTATTACATCTTCCTATTACAAGCATTCATCACAACTTTCTATTACAAGTACCCATTTCTCTGTGTCTGTGGGCCTTCTGTGATATACATGGTCAACATTGTAGGGCAGGCTGAAGGTGCTGGAGTATTGACACCTCCAGGTGGAGCCTCAGCCGGTGACAGGTGAGAGAGGAGATTGCACCAGCTGCCTTGCTGTTGAGGTGGCACATGTCTGGGGTATGCTGTACACTCTTTACAGAGGTGCCCAGTGGGGGGTGAGCCCCAGTTGTCCCTGGCAATAATCTGCTTCTTAACCCACCCTGAATTGGTCTCACTTTCATATTCTCCTACCAGGGTTCTCTAGAATATTTCAAATAATTATTTATATTAAATTCCTTTTCTCAGAGTCTGCTTCTGGAGGGACCCTACGTAAGATAAAAGCATTTAGAAACTCTTCACAGCTAACCAGTTTTGCATACATTTCTAATCTTAACACAGCAGAGCCTTTATGGAAGAAGTAGATGGGGTCCAGATGGAGCCCAGAGAATTTAAATGATTTACTTATGACCCTTCCCACTAGTTTCACTGGCAAGTGCAAAAGATCATCTTCTAGATCATCCAACACATTACTTTTTTGCAGATTGCTTTTATGGGGTTCTGTTTGTTCTTGGCAAAAGATATCCTTGCATGGGACCAGTTACACCCACCATTTGTAAAGTAACAAATTGAGCAAAGTCAAGTGTGGTTCTTCCCCTCTCATAATTAAAAAAAAAAAAGTATGTCTGTGCATTGGAGAGGAACCAAATGACCAAGATGTCCGTGTGTGTCCAAATGTAGACAGCTCACAAGTCACAAACAGAATGGGATCTTTCACGACAAGTATCTTTGAGTTCACAGTAAGGCCACAGTTGCAAGAAGAAGTTTATCTCTTTCTGACGTGAGCCTAATTTTGAACCTCCATTGCAATTAGGCAAAAGAGACATTTATCCCTCTTCCATGTATAAATTCAACAAAATTTTTTTAAGATTCTGTTGCCAAAAAAAATCTATATCTTCCTTTAGTTATTTCATGGCCCCTACAAGTCAACAGTACTTTGTAGTTTGCACCTGAACCCTCCTTTAAATAGCTATAGACCTTTATCTGCTGGTCATCAGATTTTTCACACACTCCGGTTTACTCATGCTTCATGATGAAGATCATGTTAATGTTATACTAACAGTAGTAGAAATAGTCAATACATTCTTCTTTCAATCTATTCTCTTTCAAAAATGTTTGTCCCATTTTAAAAATTCATATATATTCTTTTATCTCTGGGAAAAAATGTATTTGATGACAAGAAAAATAACAGAACAGGAAAAAGTAGGCCTTTAAAAAGGAGGCTTCTCTTGCTGAGAAATTATTCTAGACAACCATCCTATTTTTCACATCCTCTAATACCAACACACACACTGCAGAGACTTAAAGAGGAAACAAACAAAACCACACTAGCCTTAAACCATCACAACTACCAGTTTCCTCTCAGTCTTTTAAAATTAATATAGAGCTGCATGCATTGAAAAGATCTATGTAACTTTTATGCCCCTTATGAACTTATACTATATGGTTTTATACTTATCACCCATATATGCTATTGATAATTTTACAACAAATTAATATTTGGTAAATATGATTTCTGACCCATCAGCATCTACTAAGGTGAATCTGAGTTTTTATAACTATAGTAACTACCCTTTCTGATTGGAAAACAAGAAAAATCTTTTTACAATTTCTCTATTCTGGTGGTGCTCCCTGCCAAAGAAACTTCTCAGTCATTTTCTCATCCTAGTAGAGCCTCAACAGAGCCTAACTGGAATTCATTAGCTCAATAGAGTGACTCCTTTCCATCCTTGAAAGAGACCTTAAGAACATGATAGAAGCCCGAGCTATGAAATGAAAAGGTAAAGGAAGTTCCACTATGTCTCTTAGGAACTCATAAACTTTTATTGACATTTGGAAAAAATAATTACTGATTATTTCCCAAAAGAGTTAGAAGGTCTTAAATTTGCAGATCTTCTAAACCCAATTTAAGGTAATCTCTTTAATATGGCTTTTATTTAGGATGAGGCATTTCCCAAAACATGTCCTAAGAGTGTGTCATCTAAGAATCACCTTGAAAAAAAAAGTTTTAGTTAATAAGGTTAAATTGGACAATAGTGCAAGATATACAATTTGATATTTATAAGGCTATGCAATGTAAAAGTCAACACCCAACAAACAAACAGAAGCTGCCTTTGTTTGACTCAACATTTTCTGAAACTAACTATGAAACCATTTACCTTTTTAAGAATCACATATTATAGCCCTGGCCAGTTGGCTCAGTGGTAGAGCATCAGCCCAGCATGTAGATGTCCCAGGTTCAATTCCCAGTCAGGGCACACAAGAGAAGCAACTGTCTGCTTCTTCATCCCTCCCCCTTCTCTCTCTCTGTCTCTGTCTGTCTGTCTCTCTCTCCCCTACAGCATGGCTCAATTGGCTCCAGCAAGTTGGCCTCAGGCACTGAGGATGGCTCCATGGCCTCCGCCTCAGGTGCTAAAAAGTGGCTTCCATTGCAATGGAGCAGCAGCTTCAGATGGGCAGAGCATCACCCTCTAGTGGGATTTCTAGGTGGATCCTGGTGGGGGTCCATGTGGGAGTCTGTCTCTGCCTCCCTTCCTCTCATTAAAACAAATAAATAATTAAAAAAAAGAATCACATATTAGCATCTGTCGTATCTGTGTTCTATGTACTGTGCACAGGGACTTGTGAAAGCATTACACAATGAGAGAAAAGATAGAGAGAGGGGAGAGCAAAAGAGTGAAGGAGGAAGGTTGGTGAAAGGGAGGAAGAATGACAAGGATTCATATCATGAAAGATCTTATGGGCCATGAAAAAAATTTGAAGCTTCTAAAGAAAATAAGAAATCATGGAGAGTTTTAAGCAGGAGAGATTACACTTATTTTTATTATTTAAGTGGCTATTGTTTGGGCAATGGCTTGGACCGTGCTAAGAGCGGAGAGGGTGGGAACATTTGGGAAATCACATAAGTCATCAGAAGAGAAATAATAAGGACACTGAAGATGGAGAGAGTGAACAGATTCATGATATATTTTTAAATGTTTGTATTCAAAATTATAATACCATTTTAATAGTGCTGCATTTCTTTGTTATTTTATTAAACACATATGAAATGCTGAGAACAGTGCTTGGCATATCACAGATGTCAATTTAAGTAGAGCTCTTTTGTATTAACATTGGCTGACTCCTAAACTCAGTGTGAACTCAGCTCACATGTCTCTCCTTAATCTCAGACTCCTCTTCTCCAAGCTGAGTGCTTTGCTCTGTCTCCCTTCTCTTCGTGTATGTGCTTCCCTGCATCATTACTATATTATACTACATTTTCACTCATTTTCTGTCTGTATCCCCCACTGCAAGAGAAGTTCTCTGAGGTCAACACAAGGTCTTCTTCATCTCTACATACATATTGCTTAATAGTTAGTGATTATTTTTTCAATATGAATCGAGTCTACATTTATGAGGGGCCTTGTATTATGTACCCGGATGAAATGCTGTTTACTTGTTCAGCACGGTGACTGGATTGTCCTACCTGAATTGGGTATTGTGTTAAGAAACGGTGTGTCACCATGAGCAACACAGAGCCCCTTCCTTCATCCTTCTTGGAGCTGACAGGACAGGGGGGATGTACACTAAGCCACTCATGACACAAATACATAACAATACCTGGGAGAAGTGTCATGCAGGTGCATAGAGAACAAGGAAAGAATGTGACAGGAAGACTCCAGCCTAGCGGGCAGGCCCAGCAAAGCTTCCAGGGGAGGCAAAATATATATCTTTATATTGCAGTTTTCTAATAGACTTATATAGTCAACAACACCCAAGACACTTGGATACATTCGTATTTAGATGAGGAAGGGGAAACTGTCAGAACTATGCATTGCTACTGAGCCCTAGAGAAACACAGTGTTGGAATAAGTAGCAAGCCATGGGCTGCATCAGAATATGGGGAGGTTTGGGTCAGAAAGGGAGGCATGGCTTGCCTCTACCTGGACCAAGCCAGCTCTAGTGACTGTCTGTTCTCACCCCCAAACTACCTGTTTGATTTTAAGACCAGTGGCCGTGGCCATGCAGGTTCCCGTTGGACTCAGGCAGACAGTAAAGGAAATGTGGAGCCAGAAAATGGTGGGCCATTCCATTTATTAAAGTCTCTTAACAACAGACAAGCAAACAGGAAGGGAAAACGGCTTCCCTCTCACTCAGGGCTTCCAAGCCCTGATCCCCTCTCCAGTTCCGCAACCTGGACTCATTCTCCGGACTCACCCTCCAGACTCCAGCGCTTCACAGCATAATGAGCTGGGTGGAACTCTCAGGGCTCCCAAGCCCCAACTCAAAGCCACTCCACTGGCAAAGCTCCATCTTTAGCTCCTGCAGCTACTAGCTCTCTGCCTGAATCTGAACCCACAGTTGTTCCTCCAACAACTACTGCTGCCAATGTTCAACTTCCAGGGCAAACTGCAACTCCTGAACCCATTTGGCCTCCTTCTCCAGCGACCTTTCCAGTCCAGGCACCATACCTACAGTTTTTGGATCTGCAGCTCTTTCTCCAGTGACCATTCCAGCTTATGCCATTGCAGCTGCTCAGTTTGCAGCTCATTCTGGTGCTCCAGTTCCAGGCACCATAGGTGCTCAGCCTGTGTCTTTAGCTTTCAAACCCAGTCAGCCTCTCACAGGGCTGTAAAAAACAGCCAGTCCATGGTCCCCAAAAGGACAGCCATGGGGAACCATCCACTGGGGAGCAATGACCAGTCCTCTACCCCACTCCTCAAGGGTGTCTGTGGCTCCATACCTATCTGATCCAAATCCTGCCAACTATGCCAGATTTAAGGCCAGGGACCACCACTATGGCCATGCAGGTGCAGGTTCACATAGGACTGCTGTGACAGCTCTGAAGACTCTGCCCCAAAGAGGAACACATGGCAACAGTAGCCAACCTCTCCACCTCTGCTCCAGAGAGCATGATGCCATCCACCCCTGTGTCCCACAATTGCAGCAAGCCTATCAGGAACTCAGTAGATACTCTTTGCTGCTCAGTTTTTACCTTCTAGACAACCACTGGCCAAGCTCTGAGTCAGCAGGAGCAGGCATTTCCAGCTCCTCTTCTGAGGATGAGGAGGCTCAGGCAGAAGCTACCATCCTCACACTCAGAGCTTGGCCAGTGTTGTCTAGAAGGTAAAAATCAAACAGCAAAGAGTAACTACTAAGTCCCTGGTAGGCTTGCTGCAATTATGGGACATAGGGGTGAATGGCATCATGCTCTCTGGAGCAGAGGCGGAGAGGTTGGCCACTGTTGCCATGTGTTCCTCCTTGGGGCAGTGTCTTCAGAGCTGCTGTGACGGCAGGGATGAGCAGGGAGGCCTGAGGCCCTATGTGAACCTGCACCTGCATGGCCATGGAAGTGGCCCCTGGTCTTACAATGATGTTATTAGCAAGCTGAAGTATGACTCACAGAGATGAAGCTGGCAAATCTAATAAGTGACAGAAACCAAACTGAAAGCATTGATCACAAGATATACTGGCTCATCTCCAGGGATTGTATAGACTACACAGTATCTTTTAAAACACACTAAACTTCATTAGTCAAAATGTCATATGATTTCTAAGCCAGGAACTGTTAGGTAACCCAGGGGCTCACAGTGCAAAACGTTCCTACCACATTACCCTAACAAAAACACCGGACTAAATTTTGTGATGGTTGCCAGGTACTATATAACATTAAAATCTCTAAATTAAATTTATGATCTCCTGAAAAAAATGTCGTATGAGAACCATGGCTAAGAGCAATTCATCACACTACATTACCCACCCTCCTTACCCCTGCAAGAACCACAGGCTTGTCTAACGTGGAAATCTGCATTTTCTAAGAAAAATAATGCAAATAAAGTCATGTAAATCAACAAATTACTACTTAAATTGACATAGTTAAAACTTCTCACCATAAACATGGAGGATTTGGCAACACAAGGGACATGGAATAGTGTTGCCGAAAACTATTCCCTGAGAGAACTACAGAGCTCTGGAAACAGTTAAACTATGTGGATATGTTCGGCGGAGTTTTTATTTACCATTGCCAAGAAAATATACAATACACATATACAAATACCAGTTCTGAAAGATCATTTAGCCCAAGAAGTCAACTGACAAACATTACTATTTCCAAGTAAAGGCTATATCTGTTAGCTCCCAGCACTCAGCCCAGGCCCGTAACTATAGCACGTATGACATACTTGAGCAGTAAGTACGACTTCTAAATAATTGTCATAGTTCGGGCATCTTTCACAGAACATCATAGACAGGTTGGTTCATAAGCATCAGAAATGTATTTCTCTCAGTTCTTTAGGCTGGGGAGTCCAAGATCAAGGCTAACAAATTTGGTTTCTGATAACAGCCTTCTGCTTCTGGTTCATAGAAGGAGCCATTTTACCACTTTGTCCTCATAGCAGGAGGAGAGAGAGAGCTCTTCGGAGTCTCTTTTATAGTGGCACTAATGCCCTTCCTGAGGCCTCAGCCCTCATGATCTCATCACCTCCCAAGGGCTCCAGCCCCTGATACCACCACAGTGGGGGTCAGGACTTTCAACATAGAAATTTTGAAGGACACAAACATATAGTCCATAGCAATAATGTAGAACACAAAAGACTCATTCCCTTTGTAACCTCTAATTAAGCAGATGAATTGAATTAAATAGTAAAATAGGAATTATGTAGTAATCTAAGAGATCCTGCATCCTGCCCCAATACTACATTCTGGCTCAGAATAAAAACTAAATAAATCATCAATGCTTTAGAGTAAAGCTGACATTTTTGTTGACTGTGCTCTTGGAAAAAAATAGAAACTGACAGGTAATAGGATAGAAGCAACACTTTCTTCCTTTCCAAAATGTTTTTACACACATAATCCCCCTATCCACCCAACTCCAAACAAGCAGGAAAACAAGCAAACAAAAGTTGATGTGCTGCCTATTGTTTAGGGTAAATTATATATATCCAGGCAGTAGAGACATTTCAAAATCTGACCTCTAATCTCATGCTGGCATCTCCGACCTACGGGAACTCCCTGTTACAGAATCTGATTGGCTTCCTGACTTCTTAACACACCTTGAGATTTTCTTCCTTCATACATTAGCTTATGCCACACTCCCATGCTTTGACTCCTCTGTAGTTCATTGATCAAAATTCTCCCCACTTCCATGTCTGGCTTGTGCTCACACACCCTGCTTGAATCTATCCTGCCATGCTAGCTAAAGCTGGCATGTCTCTTCCTAGCAAATATAGTCATTCAGCGCTTAGCAAGCACTGCCTCATATTGCTGGTTATTTCTGATAAGAGAAAAAAGAACATGTTCTATTTAGAATCAAAGAATTTTAGGTTTAGAATAAATGTATGATCAATAAGCTCAATTTTCTCATTACCCAGGTGAATAAGGAGCTGAAACCGCTAATCTAAATTAGTTATTGGGAAAGTCAGAAACAGACTCAGTAGTATTCCATCTTCAGTTTAATAAACGTCCCAATATACCATGCATTTTTAATTAAATTAATTTTATTTTAGAATTTTAAAATTTATTAACGTGTGTGTATGTATATATAAATAAAACTGTATAATGAATCCAAAAATTGCATTAAATTTTTTTAAGTTGTCCCAATTACACATTAGATTTAAGTGTTCAACTAAGCTTTGTTTAGCCTGATAAAATGTGCTTTCACTTAACAAGTGAGAGCAGCGAGAAAGGATGACTCCAAGAGTGATGAGGAAGATTGCTCTTGGGATTGAAATTTGCTGTAAATAGTCTACAACTTAGGCAACCCCCTGACACTGGGAAATTGCCTTTCCTTTTTGGAGCCCCATCTCCTCCTCATCTTTTCAAGAGCAGGCCATTTGAATTCATAGACAAGTGGCGCAGAATATGCTGGTATGGTTCTCGTGAGGCAGGTTTTCATCTGTTGGACTGGAATGCCCCACTATTTCTAGGAACTGAGTTTGGAACAAAACACTTCCTTGTGATACATCTACAATGAGTCATTCCTGTTAGATGAAGGGAAAATTTTGTAATGGTTTTTCCCATTCAGATGATGACTTCCCTGGCAGAGATGGCTGAGATCCTGGGAGTGGGTTCAAGTGTACGCCAACTCATGATGCCAAATCACGGGGTCTCCTCATAAACTTTATGCTTGGGCATATCCCCTGGAGAACAAAGAGTTGATGGTTTGAGAGAGCCAAGGGCTCTTGATAGAACTTCCCCGGGTCTCCCTTTAACTTTCAAGGGGTGGGGCGGGGGCTCCATTTACATTTGGAATCTAATGGTCTCTCATCTTGTCTTTCCTCCATGGAAAGTTCTCTTCAATGTTTGCATCATAAAGACATCCATCCTCAAGAGTATCATGAGCTTCTCCTGAGTTGGCCTAACTCTTTTTAAGACTATGTAGCCCTCACTGTCCTTGCCTTCACCTGATTATTTTTTTTAATTATCTCAAGCATCAGAGGCTTGCTTTGCACAAGAATTGTTGTCTGTTGTACCTCTGGAGTCTTTTAGGTCAACGTCTATGTTCTTTAAGAGGCAATGTCCACTCAACAGTTTATATTGAAATTACAGACAAGGCTTAGTAAACAGACAATGCCTCATACACACAAGCACTCCCGCTGCATCAGGCCAGGAGTGCTGTCCAGTTAAGAGACAGCTTATAAAATGTGGCTCAACAGATATAATTGTAGTTTTTAAAAAAGTCCAAAGACTTAGATGCTACGAGGACATAAAGCTATGAACCTGTTGTAGCATTTGGTTAGAGAAAGAACACTATGAGTGGCTGATTTCGATTATTTCCTCAATCCTAATCTTCTAGTTGTCTTGATACCTTTGTGACTTGACCACATCAAAACTACTATTTTAGGTGCATGTACATATCTTATTTTTATTTCTGGTGTTTTATTTATAGAAGTGGCACCAATTCTGTCAGCTGAGGTACAGTCTGAGTAAGACTTCAAGTCTCACCAGGGCAGGCGCAGCAGTTTGATTCAATGGATTTTAACATTCTTTTCAACCAGAAACACCAGAAACACCATGGTTCTATTGAACATGCTTTTCATGGTACCCAGCGGAGCAGCTTCCTCCTCCTTAGGTCAGATTGTAAGTGTGCTTACGTGATGACGGATATCAACATCCATGGAAATTTTATTTACAAGTTCTCTGATTCATAGAACTTAGAAAATTTATAGGCTTAGAAGGTAGTTATTTTATGTCTTGAATTTTCACTGCTTACACTGACCAGTACCAGAATTAGAAATGAGTGTGTTGTATTCTTTTTATTATTTTCTATCCAATACATTTTGAAAAAGTGAACCTGACCTACCACGAGCATGGTTCATCCACGGGTGTCCACATCAGACAACTCACAAACTCTCTCCTATGATTTCCTCTCCAGAACCCATCCCTCCCTGCCCAGAAGCTTGTGAAGAAAAAATCTGAGAGCTGTCCATTCCATACAGTAAGAAATCATATTGCAGGTTTTACATGTATAAATAGATCACTAATTGTTTTCAGATTTTTCTTGTTTTCACAATTGCTCAAGCATGGATTTTGCTGTCTGCACATCTTTAAGAAGTCATCTTTTATACTACACAAACAAGATGGTTTTCTTTACCTGCTCTGGCTGCCAGCAAATGTAACAGGAATACAAGAGGACTGGAGAGCATGGAGGCCTCCAGAGCTTTGGCTCATCGAGGACCAATCTTGCACATAATCTCAAGATCTGGACTATAATTCAGCAGAGTGGCAGCTCCAGAAATTCCCTCGAGGAGGGACTCAGCACTTTAAAGATTTTTTGGAAGTGGAGGCTAATTGATTTGCCTTGAATCTGCATTGAAGCAAGCACAGTAGATTTCACTGAGATTGCTTAGATTGTATGTTTTTTAGGGGTGACTTGGAGGGGGGTATTCATGGAGATTTATGATGGGGTCAAAGCCTCTCTCCCCCAAGTGCTATATGTTGGCAATGCCACTGCCGAAGCTCTTAGAGGTGCAACTCCTCAAGTCTGTGTTTATTTAATAAATGAGAGTCAGGTCAAGTCTGCTGCCCACCCACATTGTTCTGTAATTTCATACTTCCTTGTGAAATGACTTGGAGGTTCAAGCTGGATCCTGCCTTGGCTCAGATGCCAGACAATAATATTTCCTGTTTAAACCTCATACTGAGTACAGAGCAGAGCTGCTCTGAAAAGCTAACACAAGGATGGGGCAAGAGCGATTCTGTATTTTGTTTTACAGTGACTCCTTTCTAATATTCTATCTTTGGTGAATCATCTTTTGGAATATTATTTTCTTCTAAGATAATTTTCTCAATGATTTCTTAATCTTATGGATGTAAATCATATATGGTGACTTCTTCTTGCCTGAATATTTAAGAAGCTCAGCCTGTTGCTGGTTTCTCCTTGCTCCTCATGGACTGAGTTTTCTCTATAAATACATTTTTTTATTTGGACTTGGTTACACTAGGATGTTCCTCTCTGTAATGGAAAGGAGTTAGTCTGCTGTGAACAACGACTTGTTTTGATAGCTGGTAACTTTGAACTACAGGGGCATTACTGTTATCAAAATAGCAACTGCTTTTCTTGGAAGTAAAAACTTCCATGGTCTTTCTTTCCCAGTTTTTCTGCCTGAGGTCGTATCCCTTGACAACAGGCACACTCTCGAGGCTCTACTGGAGCCCTGACTCTTTCAGATCTCATAGGCCAATGATAGAAAGATGAGAGTCTTGGGCAGAGTCCTCCCTTGGAACGGAACAGTGCAGGGCATCGAAAGGCCATAAATTCAAATGGACTAGTGCTATTTGGAAACAAGCTTAAGTCCTAATTTTGGAATGAAAATATCTGAATTTCAGCCCCAGTACAATTTTTGAGGTTCTTTGTTTCTTTAGATAGGGTAGAGAGGAGAGGTCTAACACATATACTTTCAACTGGAACCATATGGAAGAATATTAAGTTCTTTTAATTTTACTGGGGAAAAAATGTCTGCAAAAGTACTTAACTGAGTAGGTTACAGAAAACATAAAAACTCACTGAATTTTTTTTGTGAAATATTTGGCATGTCTGTATTTTAGACCTTCTTATACTGTTGTCAAAATTGGGTCAGACATTTACAGTTGTCAATCAAACTCTGATGCAAAATGGGCCCCCATTAATCCCCACATCTTCCACCAGAAAGAAGGAAGGAAGGAAGGAAGGAAGGAAGGAAGGAAGGAAGGAAGGAAGGAAGGAAGGAAGGAAAGAGGGAGGGAGGGAGGGAGGAAAAGGGAGGGAGGGAGGGAAAGGGAGGGAGAGAGAAAGAGAGAAATAAAGAAAGAGAGAAAGAAAGAAAGAAAGAAAGAAAGAAAGAAAGAAAGAAAGAAAGAAAGAAAAAAGAACCAGGATGGAGCAGCCACACCATCACTGGCAGTGCAGCTGCCTCTGTAACAATGTGGTCCTGTGCTTTGGAAAGAGTGATACCATTCACAGTCAACTCCAGACACACCTTAACAACCTAATCATCCTGGAATGCTTGTCCTAGCCTACTGAAAGAGGATAGTTTGCAAGGACATTAATGCTAAACACAGTGTATTGACAAGATGTATTTATTCACTATTCCTCCTGAAGTCGTTACAAAATTACCTTTAGAAATAAAAACTAAATCAAGTCAAAAGGACACAACATGTAGGAGACCTCAATGGATGAAATGTTTCAACCAAGTTTTTTTTTTTTGTTTGTTTGTTTGTTTTGTTTTGTTTTGTATTTTGCTTAAGTTGGAAACGGGGAGGCAGTTAGACAGAATCCCGCATGCGCCCGACAGGGATCCACCTGGCATGCCCACCAGGGGGCAATGCTCTGCCCATCTGGGGCGTCACTCTGTCGCAACCAGAGTCATTCTAGTGCCTGAGGCAGTTTCCTCAGTGCCTGGGCAAACTTTGCTCCAATGGAGCCTCGGCTGTGGGAGGGGAAGAGAGAGACAGAGAGGAAGGAGAGGGGGAGGGGTGGAGAAGCAGATGGGCGCTTCTCCTGTGTGCCGTGGCCAGGAATCGAATCTGGAACTCCTACATGCCAGGCCGACACTCTACCACTGAGCCAACCGGCCAGGGCCTCAACCAAGTTTTTGAAAATGAAAAGTGCAGAATGATTAGCTAGGTAGCTGAGTGAGGGACTAAGAAGAAAAGCACAGTTACTATCTGTACTTTGGGCTACCCAAGAAAGTCAATTTGACATACACTGCAGAAACCCCAAGATGTATATTTAGGCATTAGATTTGGTAGAAGGAGAAGGGGTTGAGGCTCAGGCTGAGAAGAGAAGGAAATCTACATGGAAAAAAATTGTCCACACATTAAAAAGAGGGAGTGAGGGAGGGAGGGAGGGAAAGGGAGGGAGAGAGAAAGAGAGAAAGAGAGAGAGAGAGAAAGAAAGAAAGAAAGAAAGAAGAAAGAAAGAAAGAAAGAAAGAAAGAAAGAAAGAAAGAAAGAAAGAAAGAAAGAAAGAAAGAAAGAAAGAAAAAAAAACACCAGGATGGAGCAGCCACACCATCACTGGCAGTGCAGCTGCCTCTGTAACAGGGAGAAAACTAACACCCTCCTCACAACTCCTACCATCTGTCCTTAGAACATCAGAAGATTTGAATGAGATAAACGGCAAAAATTACCATGCATCCACACAATGAAGAATTCTCTACAAAGTAAATGGTGCTTGGATGGTGAATATCCCAGATTAATCAATATTGACTACATTTTAAATAAACACTAAATACTCATTGTGATTATGTGTAGATGCTTTTCCCAATCCAATCCTTTTCCTACAAACACCTTTACTATTTCTGTTGTGTAACTGACAAGTTTCAAGTTGATAATAAAATGGTAATTAATACATACAGACTGCATGTATCACTTTTTGAGTTTTTGAGTTTAAATATTTTAAAAATTGAAAACACACCAAAATTAGGGTTTACAGGAGATTCTAAATATTTATCAACTTCTTACCTGACAAAGTCTCAGATTTCTTTTCATTTGGGCAACGGCTACTATTTTCTCTGTACTCTAGCAACTATGTCTGGTTTGTTTGTGTACTAGGTTTGAGACAGGTAAGGTTTAAGGAAAATGTGCCCATATAGTCTATCTGTTTGTAATATCAGGAAAACAAAACACTCATTGCATTTGTGTGTGTGTGTGTGTGTATTATTTGCCTATCTTTTCTGTCTTTTCTCAAGTCTGTGAGTTCCACCTGTGAAAGAACTCTTTCTTAATTATATCTGTAGTTGGTATATAGCAGGCAATCATACATATTTGCTGAAGTTGACTACTAATTACTTTGCTTTGAAATTTAGTTGGCTAGAACATGTCCCTATAAGGGATATGGCCAAGAGTTGTATACAGACATAGTTCAGGAAAAAATTATGGAAAAATTCATTATTTTTTCATCAAGAATTATACATAAAGCACCACTGATTATCTCGGAACTGAGACTCTTCCCATCACAAGGCTTGTGTAGAAGCTCAAAGCAACTCAGCAGTATCAAAAGTAGAAACTTCACCAGTTCGAAATCCTGGGCTTGCCCAGTCAAGGCACATATGACAAGCAACTACTACGACCTGAGGCTTCATGCTCCTCCCTACCTTTCTCTCTCTCTCTCTTCTCTCTAAAATCAATAAAAGTAGAAACTTTTAAAACGGAATATTTAGCTTTGATTTTGTAAAAACAGAACTGTGATTTAATTTTTCTGAGTTCTTTTTTCTTTGTGTCTGCGAGGAAAATAGGGATTGAAATCACTTGATAACACTAGCATTATAAAAATTAATTTCACCTGTTTCCCGTTACTCTTTCAATGTGGTTATTAGGAAATTTAAAATTACATATATGGCTCTCATTATATTTCTATTGGATGGCACTGCTCTAGAGAATCAAGCAGGGTGTTTTGTCTATAGCAGATTATTATCAAATATATTACTCCAAATGAAAGGAGCTTAGGCTGGATGCTTATTATCTTTAAGTTACATATGTCCTCACTGTCTGTAGCTGCAGACTTTACTGATGATCAAGATTCCCTGTTGTACATATTTGTTTATGCACCACTATATGTATAATACACATGCACAGACACATACACAACACATGCTCATGAGTAAACTGCTTCATTACTGTCTATATATATTACTACACACACACATATGTAGCATATATGTGTGTAATTATGTAGAATATCACTAATGTAAGTAGTTTAGGCTCTAAAGAGATATAGATAATATCTTCCACTTAACAGATCTTTGAAAGGTATTTGTTCTAAATGTACTTTAGTTCCCTCATTCTTCATAAAGTAAATATACTTTAGTTTAGGTAAAATGATCTTACCTCCATCATAGGGTTCTTAGAAGAATTAAATGAGGTCATTCTCAGTGCAGTGGCTGATGAGAATAAGCACTTAATAACTTCTAGCTGTAGTTATTATAATTAATCAAATAACAAACAATGTATTCTGGTATTGAAGTCTATTGGTCTAATGATGGGTTGTTTCAAAGCAGAGATATTTGGAGGATAAGTACAATATTATGCAAACTAAGATTTACATAGTATTTTACTGTGCAGAAACTACTTTTACTTAATTATATCCTTATATCATCCCTATAAGCTACAACAGAAAACAGTATTATTTTAATTTTATAGCAAGAAAAAAAAACCTAGGGACATGGAGCTGCTCATAGTCTGCCTGTCAATGTGTATTTCTTGATGATACATTCCTTGCTTCTGCCATGACGTTATGTTATATTGAAACAGCGAGAAACAGACATTTGCCACACAATTAAAAAGTCAATTAAGTAGTCTTGATTTCAAAAGCTGGCAACGAACGAGGAAACTAGCATTCCAAAAAAATCACAGCCCCAAACACACTCAGGAGCAAGCTTTTAAAGGCAAAATGACATTCTGGCCAGTGTATGGGGAGGAGGGGAAGCCTAGTAGTAAAACAAAAGAGTGAAACAGACTCATTTATCTATAGGATTAATTCAGGGAAAGTCAATCTGGGAACATCTGCAACCTTGCAAAACTAGCCTCAAAGCCAGGAGTAGGGAGTCTTAGAAAAAGTAAGTTCTGCTAAAAGTCTCTTTGTTTAAGAGAAAGTAAATTCTGCTGAAAGTCTCTTTGCTTCATTTTATTCGCTACTGGTTTTAATTAAATTTTAATCAAATCATTGATTAGTTTTCATTGCTATCTTCTTGTATAGGTGTATATTGTCTTTTAATTACCATTGATTTGATAGTTTGTCCTCTCTTGAACAAACCTTGTTACAAAATTGATTAAACATGGTCCTAATATCAGGCAAGATAAAATTAAAGTAAGAGGACTGATTGTAGCAGACCATATGGTAGTTAGCCATGGTGACCAATTAAACATCCTCTGAAGCCAATTTTCCAATTATTCAAATTTCTTTCTTCCTTTTCCTGTGTTTGTCCTAATTAAAGATAGGCTTTGTCTAATTATACCATAATTATTAGCATAGAAACAACAAGTTTCTCCTAATGTCGCACATAAGCCACCTTGTACAAGGAAAAGTAAGTCTAGGCCTCTTCTATTTTGTAAAATCATTTCAGCTAAAGGATCTGCTTGAAATTCTAACTTGGACCCAGAGTGCTCTAAATTTTCTAAATCATCATTGATTAGACTACTCAACTGTCCTATCTGTATTTCTCCTCTTACTAAGGCCATAGTACCAATTGCAGCTCTTCCTTATCCTACTAGTAAAGGGACAAGAACTGGGACTCGTTTCCAAAGAGACAACATGCTAGGTGGTTGCATTAATAGTCTTTAGTCATTTTCTCTATACAAATAAACTTGAGGCATAACATATACTAGAATACACAATAGAGGCTTATTCTGTTCTCTAAACTATCTTTGTTAGCACATCTAGTGAGCCTATCTGTGCAGGCCCACCAAGTATCGTTGGGGGCTTATAAGGGTTACCTCCAGGGAATTACATACAAAAAGCAAAGTAAAACAGTTGGGTACGGGTTAATCTTATCTTTAAAGGATCCTTGGTAGCTGTAATGGTCCATCCTGATTCGGCCTTCTTGATCCATAAGTGATGAGTCTACGCTGGGATGCCATCGACCTTTACTGCAGTTGGAGTAGTCCGGATGACAAGATAGGGTCCTCTCCAAGCTGGGGTTAGTTCTTATTTGATGAACTTCTTTATGAGGACATAGTCTCCGGGCTGAAACAGGTGAGCAGGCTCAGAGTTGGGCGAAGGGAGAATTCCTTGCAACTGCTTATGGATCTGCTCCTGGGTTTTCTGCGGCTCCTGCAATGACTTAATGAGTTCTTGGTTTCTTAATTCTGCTAACATTTCATCTCTAAACTTGGAGAGTAATGGTGATGGTCTCCCAAATACAGTCTCCTAAGGTGTAAGCCCAGCTTTATAAGGGGAACATCTTGTTTTTAAGATGGCAAAGGGGAGGAGGTTGACCCAGTTTTCACCTGTCTCTAAAATGAATTTAAGTTGAGAGACCTTTGACACAAATGTGGGTCCATTATCTGAGCCAATAGAAATGGGCCGAACTGAGGGATAATTTCATACAGTCATTTCTTAACAACTGCTGCTGCGATCTCACTTCTAGTAGGGAAAGCTTCTACCCATCATAAAAAGGTGTCAATAAAGACTAATAGGTAGTTATATCGCTGTCCTGGTGGCTTTACTTCAGTAAAATCTATCTCCTAATGTTCACCTAGAAAAGCTCCTCTCCCTATTTCTCTTCACAGCTTCTCTATTTTGTTTAGCATTTACTTGAGCACAGACTTGGACACTATGCTTTCTGCAATAGATTCTAAGCCTGGCAAATAGTCATTTTTCTTAAATAATTCTATTAGCTTAGTTTGACCTAGATGAGTAGCTTGATGTAGCTGCTGATAATCTCTGTGCCAGGGCTACAGGTAAGAAGGGGCTTTTGTCTGGCAACTCTAACCACCCTTCTTTATTTCTAGACATTCCTTTTCTTTCGGCAAAATCCTCTTCTAGTTGGTTATAAAAAGGTGTCTTTGGCAACAAGGGTTCTGATAAAGTCACTAAGATTTCTAAAGGCCCAAGTGGTTTTAGGGCTACTTCTTTGGCTGCTTGATCAGCTTCCCGATTTCCTTTTGCCTCTGTTGAGTCCCCTTTCTGGTGTCCTGGGCAATGAATGAGGGCTACAGTCTTTGGTAACCAAATGGCTTCTAGTAAGGCTAAAATTTCTTCTTCATTTTTGATGTTCTTACCAGAAGACGTAAAATATTCTCTCTCCTTATAAATTGCCGCATGAACATGGACAGTAGCAAAAGCATACCTACTGTCAGTGTAGATATTGACCTTCCTTCCTCTGGCCCACCTCAATGCCTGGGTGAGAGTGACAAGTTCTGCCCGCAGAGCCAAGGTCCCATGGGCAAGGGTTGAGCCCATATGGTCTTATCAGGAGTCACTATAGCCACTCTAACTTGCTGAACCTCATCTAAGACAAAACTTCTGCCGTTTGTAAATAGCTGTTCTTCTGCATTAGGTAGGGGTACATCAGTAAGGTCTGGTCTTTCAGTTTGAACAGAGTTCAGTACCTCAGAGCAGTCATGCAAGGGGATTTTTGGATCCTTGTTAGGCATCAGGCTTACTGGGTTGAAAGCCTGTGTCTAGACAAACAATGCGAGGCTGATCTATGAGGAGAGCCTGATACTGCATGATCCTAGCATTAGACATCCATCTTTCTGCAGTTCCTCTAAGCAAAATCTCCACTGCATGTGGGGCTGTTAGGAATAGTTCTTGCCCCATAGTCAATTTATCTGCCTCTCTAACTAGTATGGCAGTGGCCGCTATGGCTCTGAGACAGTTTGGCCATTCAGATGCAACAGGGTCTAGCCTCTTGGAGAGGTCAGCAATAGGCCTGCGCCACAGCCCTAGCGTTTGGGTCAAAACCCCTTTCGCGATTCTCTTGCTCTCATGAACAAAGAACTGGAAAGGTTTTGTAATGACTGGCAAAGCCAGGGCAGGGCCTTTTTGAGGGTCTCAAAAGCTTCTTATTCCTTATCTGTCTAAATCAACTCTTGGGTTCCTGCTGTACAGGAGTATAAAGGCTTGGCTATCTCTGCAAACCTAGAAATCTACAACCTGCAGTATCCAACTGCCCTGAGAAATTCTCAGACTTGTCTCTTGCTAGAGAGGGTTAGATCCAAAGGCTTGCCTCTATATGACTAGAGGAAAAAGTATGCTTCCCCACCTCAATGTGGTAGCCTAGATAGGTCACCTTAGAGGTGCAGAGTTGAGCCTTTTTAGCTGACACCCAGTATCCCAGAGTCTGCAGAGTTTGTAAAAGACCCTTGGTGGCCATATGACATCTTACCTTCGTATCCACAGCTAGAAGCAAGTCGTCTTCATACTGCAGCATTATGCATTCTGGATGTTCCTGGCAGAAGGTGAGCAGGTCTTGATGTAGTGTGTCATCAAAGAGGGTCAGTGAATTCTTGAAGCCCTGTGGTAGTCTGGTCCAGGTTAGTTGTCCTGAAATGCCTGCCTCTAGATCATTCGAAGGCAAAGATGGGCTGACTTACAGGGGCCAGGGGAATGCTGAAGAAAGCATCTTTTAAATCTAAGACTATAAAATTTCAAGTCCGGTGACAATGCGCTTCAGAGAGTGTAGAGGTAAGGCACAGTTGGGAGTATTGTATCAACCCGCTTATTTACTTCCTGTAAGTCCTGAACTGGATGACAGTCCTTGGTACCTGGCTTCTGAACAGGTAACAAAGGGGTATTCCATTGGAATTGGCAGAGAGCAAGAATGCTGGCTTCTAACATTCTCTTAATATGAGGGGTTATTTCCTTTTTAGCATCCCTTGACATATGTGGATGACATTTGCAGTAAGCTGACCATACTACTGGGGCTTACTGCTTCACAAGCCTAGGCGGGTTGGTTTCCACTCAAAATGAAGGGAATCTATGCTGTAAGTCTATTAAATACTTATTTGAAACCTCTTGTTTTTCCTTGGTATCTACATTTAATTTTTTTTTAATTTTTATTTGTTTATTTATTTATTACAGAGACAGAGAGTGAGTCAGAGAGAGGGATAGGCAGAGACAGACAGACAGGAACGGAGAGAGATGAGAAAAGCATCAATCATTAGTTTTTCATTGTGCGTTGCAACACCTTAGTTGTTCATTGATTGCTTTCTCATATGTGCCTTGACCGTGGGCCTCCAGCAGACCAAGTAACCCCTTGCTGGAGGCAGCGACCTTGGGTTCAAGCTGGTGGGCTTTTTGCTCAAACCAGATGAGCCCATGCTCAAGCTGGCGACCTCGAGGTCTTGAACCTGGGTCTTCTGCATCCCAGTCTGACGCTCTATCCACTGTGCCATCGCCTGGTCAGGCGGTATCTACATTTAATACATACTCTTCTGACAAAGGGCAAGTGACCATAAGCCACACCTGGCTATCAGCCTTAGCATGAAATTAAGCAGAGTTATGACTAAAAGAGATGGTAGCCTTCAGTTTTCTTAACAATGTCTCTTCCAAGTAAAGGAGAAGGACAATCCAGAATGACCAAAAAGGAATGGGTGACAGTACTGTCTCCTAAATTGACGGTCCGCCATGAAGTCCATGGACAAAGAATTGAATTTCTTTGTATGGGTACTTGCTCCCCTGAGAGTGGTCCAAGGGAGGCAGTGAGAATAGAGTGAGAGCTCTGGTGTCAATGAGGAAGTCTACTGGGTAGCTTCCTACTTGTAAAGTTAACTTGGGCTTCTGGGGGCTAACAGGTATGGAGCCCTGGCCCCGTCAGTCCTCCTGTAGATTAAGGATTTTGGGATCTGCTGTGACTTTCCTTTTGTCTTTGGACAGTCTTTCTTCCAATGTCCTTCTTCTTTACAATAAGCACACTGATTTTTGCTTAACTTAGGCTTTCCTCCTTTTTGGTTCCCTTTCTTCTTACTCTGGTGTTCTAAAACAGCAACAACTCCCTTAGTCATCTTCTTAGTCTGTTTCTTAACGAGGGTGTCTCTATTGTCATAAATTTTCTGGTCTACTTCTAACAATTGGGAAATCACCATCCCCAGGAAGCCTTCTAATTTTTGTAGCTTCCTTCTAATATCTGGAGCTGACTGAGACACAAAAGCTAAGTTAACTGCCCTAGCATTTTCTGGCACTTCAGGGTCTAGATGTGTATAGACCCTGTAAGCTTCTTGCAGTTTCTCTAAGAAAGCTGTGGGAGTCTCCTGAGAACTCTGAACAACTTCTAACACCTTAGACAAGCTCATGGTTTTCTTAGCAGCTCCCCTGATCCCAGCTAACAGAAACTGGTGAAAAGTGTTCAAAGCCTCCCATTCTGCTGTGGTGTTGGGGTCCCATTTAGGCTGGACAATAGGAAATACCTTCTTAAGGTGGTCCCAATTGTCCTCCTCAGAGCTGTTTCTTTCTAGCATGATGGCTTTTCTTAACCCTGATTTTATTCTTTCTCTCTCCTCAGTGGTGAACAAGATGACTAAAAGCTGCTGGCAATCATCCCAAGCGGGTTGATGTATATACAGCACAGATTCTAACAGTCCTGTTAGAGCCTGAGGCTTCTTTAAAAAAGGGGTATTCTGAGCCTTCCAATTATACAAGTTGCTAGAGGAAAAAGGAATGTAAACAAGAAAAGACTCTTCCCTTCCCCTTCCTTCTGCTGGTGGGGCTTCTCTCAAGAGTAAGAGGGACTCTGCTTCCTTCTTCTTTTCTTGCCTCCTAGTTCATGTTGGTGGTGGCTGTGGGCTTTGGGGGCAGGTGGAGCTGACAGAGGAGGATATGAAGAGGGCAATTCTGAATCTTCCTGAACAGCTTGTCAAACAGGAGCCTTCTTTTCTTATTTTTGGGCTATTGCTAGCAAAACATGATGACCATCGCGGACTGTTCAGCCTTTCAGCCAGGGAGGGGATTTTCTACTAGGGCCCTCCACTGATCTATATATGGGAACTGGTCTGGGTGACCCTGGGGTTTAGCTATTACATTCCATACAGCTCTGGTATCTCTAGCATTTAATGAGCCCTGTGATGGCCACCCTACCCCAAAGGAAAGTAATTCTAGTTCACAAAGAGTTTGAAGTCTCCCCTTACTTAATTTTACACCATAATCATCAGAAAATTCAATTTTGAAATTTTTAAGCATACATTCAAGAGGAGTTTGACTCTTAGCCCTTCTCTCATTGCTATAAACAGTATTAGCACAAATAAGCTTCCCAAAATCATGAAAGGGATCAAGAACTGACATTTGTGCCAACTTTCTAAAATGTCACCTGTTGAGTTGTACCCTGGAGACCAAAGGACAGAGAGCTTTCAGACAATGTTTGATGTACAAGGGAAGGGAATGCCCTGTGAAAAGTCACTCACATGCCCACCTGGCTCCATACTTCATGGGAACTTAGGCACCTCTTGACATTGGCAGGTCAGTATAAAGCCCTAACTCAGATCAGACTATGTCTGATACTGCCCTAAGCCATATGAGGATTGCCATAAAACTGCAGGTTGGGGCCCACTCAGGCTCCATAGTTCTCACCATGAAACCATAGACTGAAAACTAAGGAGCATGCACCAGAGTTCCTCATTCACACACCATTCACTTGGGGGTCATTTATGCAGAGACAGAATAACAAAGCAAAAGCAAAGAATAAGATCTCAGCAGGAGCAAAATCAGAGAGGGACCCTTGAAAATAAAGGTCCTCTATCTAGTGAAGAATGCAGAAGGGAGATCCCGAAGAGGGACTAAACTAGGAGATGTCTTCTAGGATAGATTGTAAAAATAAACAAAAGCAACAAAACAAGCAGAAGGTAAACATATGAGAGAGTGAATCCAAACGTGTCCTGGGAAGCCCGAGGTGGAACTTAACCTTGTCCCTGCAAATGTCTTTCCGAGAGCACACAAACTCCTCGCTAACGTCTTAGCCTTGAGGAGCTTTTTGGGCGGGTCTGATTGGGTGTGATCTCCAGTCACAATAGTTTCGAACTGACTAGTCACAAACAAATTGCTCTACTCACCTCCAGAGGGTCTCTCAATGACTCCAAAAGGGTGGATAGGCATGATGATTGTCCATGGCTGACTGTCAGCCAGACAGAAGAGACCAGCAGGATCCTGGAACATCTCAGGTAGTGCCTCCCCTGCTGGATTTCTGTTCCCAGCAGTTAGACTGAGGAGGCAAGCTGCCCATGGCAGAACCAAACATGTCCAGAGGACACAATCTTGCTGGGGCCTCCAAATGTTATATTGGAGCAGCAAGAGACAGACATTTGCCACACAATTAAGTAGTCAATTAAGGAGTCTTTATTTCAAAAGCCAGTGACCAACGAGGGAACTAGCATTCCAAAAAACTCACAACCCCAAACACACTCAGGATCAAGCTTTTAAAGGCAAAATTACATTCTGGCCAGGGGAGGAAGGGAAGCCTAGTAGTAAAACAAAGGAGTGAAACAGACTCATTTATAATGTTTATCTATAAGATTAATTCAGGGAGAAACAATCTGGGAACATCAGCAACCTTGCAAAACTAGCTCAAGGTTATAGCCTACAAAACCAGCCTCAAAGCCAGGGGTAAGAAGTTTTTTAGAAAAAGTAAGTTCTGCTAAAAGTCTCTTTGTTTTAGAGAAAATAAATTCTGCTGAAAGTCTCTTTGCTTCATTTCACTTATAATGTCTTTTTTTCACAGATGAAACATTCTCCCTGTCAACCTTGCAAAACTTTTCCCACTTGGGTCAAAGACTTTCTCTTGTTTCCAAGATATATATATTTCACCTGAAATACCTTCTTTTGACAAAATCATACCCTGCAACAGAAAAATACTTTCACTCTGGACATTCTAGAAGTCTTGACAGTTTTCTGGGGTTATGATACCTTGACGGAGTTGGCAAAGGAATTGGGAGCGTTCATTGGGATTATGGGAGAAAGACCTTACAGAATCAGAATTTCACTTAGGCAGAAATATCACATAAATTTTAAAGCCATAGGTGGGCATGTAACAAATCATCATTCAATTAAATGACAGAAACAATTTGCAACTAAACTTTTTTTTTATGTATAGTTGGAGAACCTTATATAAAGAGGAAAATGTTTCAAGAATGGCCCAGGAAACTGTACCAAATAAATACATAATATATACTAATAAACAGTATTGTATTTGGTGTACAAGTAATTTCTATGCTATGAAAGTGATACCACAGTTTCAAAAGCTATTCCTCTCATTCTGACCTAAGGGTTTCCCTCATCTATGCCATTTTCTTTGTCCCTATGGCTACTGACTTGTTTTTAGGTCTCATCCTCTCTTCCTTGAATTGTTCAAGTCAAAACACTTTTATTAAACACCCATTCATAATGCTGGTGGCCAAGGGCAGGCAGGTCCACATTTAGGCAGACAGTAGAGAAACTGTGGAGCCAGAAAGCAGGTCATACTGTTTAATAAAGTCTCACAACAGCAGACAAGCACACAAGCAGGAGGAAATCACTTCTTAGGCAAACAACAAGAATGGCCTCTCACATTGGCGGGCAGGCAACCTGCCATCCACAATCCCCCATCTCTCTTGACCACAAGCACCCGTAACCTTATATAGGCCATACAGATGTGGTGCTGCTATGCACCCATGTACCAATCAGGCAAAGTGCTTACAGCCAGTAACCCTGTGAGCAAGCCTAACACAACCGCCCCACATCATTCTATTCATGTTCATGTGGGTCTCCTGGGAGATACAGATTAAAGTTAGATGTCTTTTACTTCAGAGGAATTCACAGTTAATAAGGAGACAGAGACTCAACTACTAATGATAATGTCACATGGTAGTGTGGCTAAAATAACAATATACCTGAAGAGTTATGGAGGAATGGTAGAAAGAATGATTGTTCGGCTTGTGGAGACTTGGCAAAACTTCTCACTAGTTTGAATTGGGCGTAAGTGGTTACAGGACCCTCTAAATCAGTTTATCTTGCCAGCCTCTATCACGTAGCCAGAGCATCCACTACATTCTACCAGAAATAACTTTTTAAAGTTAAAATCAACATATGCCACTTCATCTTCTCAAACTCTTATTGCTGCCTGCAGGGAAAACAAGGAAACTCCTCAACCTAGACTCTGGTTTGCACTTACTATCTTGGCCTTCTACAGAATTAAACGTTGCTGACAGCACCCGGTTGTGTCCATCACTGGGGATCGCCCCCATTTGCAGGAAACAGCCTCGCCCAGAGTTCTCCTTGGTCCAGAGGCTCCCAGCTGCCGGTGATTGGTGTCTGGATACAGGGGTGGGGCTGCATCAACTTAACTTAGTGCGTCTGTGAAGGGCTGCACAACTTTAAGGAGAATCCATCAAGTCCTCCAGGGAACCACGTCGCAGGTCAGTTTCTCTTTATTCGCTTCTCTTTTCCTTTCAAACGCATTATTGTATAAATCCTCTGAATGAGGCTTCCCATCTCAGAGCCTGTCTCCAGGGAACTTCGTTTCAACCAGGCCACGAGGAACTAAGATTTTACCGCAAATACACCATGGGCTGCAGGCTCTTTAGGTCTAGGGTTTCCCGCAGACCCGTGACCCATTTCTTCCATCTCTGGTCAAGGTCGCTTCCTTCTGTCCACACCGTGTGCCCTGTGTGCACACTTCCTATACTGCTTAGGTCCTGTGGGCTGTTACTACCTCCGCCTTCCCTAGGGGCACGCAACGTTTTATCTTTCTCTCTCTCCACTTTATGTAAGAGTGTGTTGTACTTAATTTCTCAACGAAAATTTAGGGATTCAACCATCAAACCTTATACCTAGGTTGAAGCCAATCCGTGAACCTGCTAGAGGTGAACTTTGCCCTGGTTCCCCAAAGCTTTGCCTTTTCACTTTTTTCTCTGGGTGTCTCTCTGATACCTCTCTATAGGCACCAGATCCCTTCCTCTTATTTTCTCACATATTGAAGTTTGAAGTTTGATTTCAGGACAAAGCCTTTTTTTTTTTTTTTTTTTAATCAAGACATGCAAAGTCTTTGAGGACCTGAAAAAGCACTTAGTAAATTCTTTTCCTTTCTCTAACCCCAAATCTAGCCAGGTAAGACTAGTCACCATTGGCTAAATCCACTTTTCTCTGTCTCTGTTCATTAGCATGCAAGGATTTCTCCACATGGAATCCTTCTCTCCTGGAACACTAGGAATGCTCCATGGAGAACTCGGCTCAAATGGCCTTTCTCATGAAGCTCCCCCTGCTGACACCAAAGAGAATCAATCATTTCTTCCTCTGCATTTTCATTTCCTCTGCGACACTCAGCACGTAGTAAGTAGCTCATCAAGCACGGATATTGGCCGGGCCACACAATGTTGCCCATATTTATACGACACATAATAAAACACAGAGGAGGAACTGATTAGAAAATAGGACAACGGCTGCTCTTCCCTCCGCCTCTCCTTTGTCCTTCTGCATTCTCCTGCCGGCACCTCTATTCGTGCCATATCATGATGCTTAGTGATTGATTAATTTATGGTCCGTTTTCTTCATTAAACTGTCATCATGTTGAGGGGGAATCTTCTCTCCCTGTTTTTAGTGTGTCTGGCTCATGGTGAAGGTTCAAATTTTTTTATAAATATCTGTCAGTCCCACCAAACTGTGTGGCCATGTAACAAGCCACCTTCCTCATGGCTGCATCCCCAGAATCTAACACAGTGCTCAGACCATGGCACACATGGGATGTTTTTGTTTAATGAATGAAAAAGTCAAGACTTTGATCAGATGTTATATGTATTATAGATACTATCCATATCCAGCTCATTTCTGGATGGAAAGCTACAAGAGCTATGACTCATCTTCCTTAAATTTTCTACCCTGAATGTCCTATTATGGGCTTTGAACACAGAAGTGTTCAATTAAAGGGAGTTGTTTTCTATATGAAATCGGTGTCCAAAGATTATATTATAAAGTCTTCAGTCCCAAGAATTAAATTCTGGTAATAGATGTTTAGACTTAGCTAACTAATAGCATTGGGCAAAGGAAAAGAAGCTCTTAAATCATATCACTTAGCCCTACAGGAGACATTTATTGAGTAACCAAAATGATCTTCTGAAATAAAAGGGCTTACAGTGCTTATTAATAATAGAATTTCACAATCATACCAAATTGAATTGGCAAGGAGGGAAAACTAGAGGAAAATTATACAATTCATGGTATAATGAAAATCATATTTTTCCTCGTCTAATTACTTGGGGTTTTTTTATGACTTAAGAGCTCTGATTCCTCATAAAACTGCAAATAAGAGATGACCCTTTCCAATCTAGAGTGCTTTTTCTCTCTATTTGTCACAAAAACCCCTTCCTCTGAGAGACCCCCTCAAACTTTCAGAGTAAGAACTGCAAATATTTTGAGGTTGTGTCTACACAGAATCCAAAGACTAAAACAAGCACCCCCCCCCAAAAAAAATCAGGTAATTTAGGAAAAATCAACCTTTTATTTAATACAAAGTAGAGATGATGACCCATTGACAATATATTTCCTTTTCAATTTTTTAAATGTGAGAAACCAATTCATATTAGTTTTCTCATTTTGAAAAGCAAGATTTACACTTGTGTACCTAGCTGTGCTATAGCATGTTGTCCATAGGAAAATTCAGTAACCATAAAACACTACAAAGGGTATACCCTCAAATAGTATTACCATAATGTTTAGTAAATGTTTATTTCTGATTTTTTTTTCCATTAAATTATCAGTTTTTCTTGAAGCCATGAACTGCCTTGTACAGCTGTATCTTTTCTATCTGTCTTATGAAGGCCTGGTCTGTGGTAATAAATGTTTGTCAATTTAATAAATTAACTAATAAAATAAGGATTTGTTGTACAGTGTATACAAACATGGTGATAAATTTGGATTGTGATGACGGAACTTGATGAGTAATTGAAATCATTTTAATTCTGCTGAAACATGGCAGAATACTCCTCAGCCATCATTATCAAAATGCTATCTCATTATGTTGAAAAGTTGTGTGAACATAAGGCAAAGAATTGTAAGTATATTAGGACTGCTCACATGAACACCCTGTGTGCAGCCCTAAGCCCCATAAGCAACAATCAGCTTTTTTGAAAAGTCCTCATTATTAAGTGAAGCAAAATATTAATGCCCTATAAGCCTATAATATTTTTAGCTCTGACATGGAATGTATTATAACTGACCCCATGAAAGTCAAAACTATATCTGCCTCTTATCTTCAAAGTCCACAGAAAAAGAGATTCTGTAAACAAAAAGAAGCAGATTGTTTTAACCTATCTTGTAATGGGTTTTGCAATGTTTGTGACTACTTTTCAATATGAACTGACCCTCAGGTTTTATCAGGATGGGTGGTCAAGCTGGTCAAGGCCAAGGACCAGGACAGGAGTGGTAACTAGACAGGTCTGAGGGCATAGGACCAGCATTTCTTGCAGAATGATCTATGAATTCTAAGCTGAATACAAGTATGCTTTATTTAACCCTCAAAACAACTCTGACATAGGGCACTGTTGTTTCCGTTTTGCAGATAAAACAACTGAAGGACGAATTCAAAGAACTTGGCCATGGTGACACTACTGGTAAGTGACAGAGCCTGGATCCAATTGCCAACTGGCTCTAAATGCTGCTTTTCTGGTCTCTCTTATTTTCTGCATTCTGGTGCATAGAAGAATGGCACATAGCTGGCAATGGATGGAAGAAGGGAGGAAGGAAGAAAGGAAGGAAGAAAGGAAGGAAAGAGGGAGGGAGGGAGGGAAGGAAGGAAGGAAGGAAGGAAGGAAGGAAGGAAGGAAGGAAGGAAGGAAGGAAGGAAAGAAAAGTGTTGAAGCTAGAAAGTCCTATAAGTCATGCTCTCTATCAATTAAGGCAAACTACTAAATAAATATGACCTTGGAGTCAAAAAATAATATTTGATTCACAAAGTATAAGTTAGAAGCATGTACTATTTTTCTAGACAGGAAAGGAGTCGATGTCAAGGGGTAAGAAAGTAAGCATCAGAGTTAGACCTAGTAGACTGAAATAAAAAAAACAATCCAGAAAGGGCCCTACCTAAGAGGAGATGGAAATATTAAATTTAGCTTTGAAAATGTTGTAGTCAAGATATGGGCAAAAGAACCTGAAAGAAAGTTTTAAGCCGAAAAGAAAAAATCTTTTGAGATTTAGTTACTTTATGAACTTTTTCCTAGGATCACTTGTTTTTCAAAGTATAGGCAGAGCAGTTGTCCTGGATGCAATGGAAGACTGACAGGGCGAGGAATAAATATCTGATGTCATCTCACGTCACCTTGATGACCTTAAACAGCTGGTTTTAAAAGTCCCCCCCCCACCGAAAAAAATTTAAATTTTAAAATTGGTAGGATTCATCTGGCCATTTGGAAACTGGTGTGTTTTTCTGTTTATAAGCTCTGTTGTGCTTATGTATTTTTATTATGCTTACAAAATCAATTGTTACAAAATTCAATGGACTGATTCTATCCTATACACTCAGGCCTGGTCAACCATGTAAAGCAATCTCTAACATAACTTTTCCGTTTCCTTATTATTTCTGAGTAATCTGGCCATGTAAACTCTTCTAATCCCAGGGCAATTACTATTCTGAGTCTCTCTGTGTAGACACATTATGGTATCTGGGTTTTTCACATGGGGCGGAAATTATACAAGTGAAAGGCTAGGACCAAGAATTGAAAAGTTTTGTGACCCAAACCAAATGCTAGAGAGCTGTATAAATTTCCAGAGGGGGAGCGAAAGAGAAATGCCAGATTCCAACCACACATGGTTGTGAAAATTTTCAAAGGAAAATTCCAAGAAGCCAAAATTCTACTGTTTCCTTTGTAGTTACTTGAAAATAAAGCAACCAGCTGGGATCCCTTTATTTGCACATCTGAAAGTATGTAGCCGTGTGGCAAATGGTTTTCTAAAATGAATAAATAATGTCCTTTTTGGAATCATTGAATCACTGATTTTGACGAGTTCCCAGGAGGATATCATCCTATTTTTAAGGGAAATTATACCTTAGAGAAAAATTCTGTTTTAAAAGACATCCAGGGAAGTCAAAAAAACTCCTTAGGGTACATTATAAGTGCTTCCAGAATGATAACTGCAACTTCTTGAGTGTCAACTATCAGCCATTGTCTTAAGCGTTCACCTACCTGGTCAGAGACCATCACAATACATAAAGGATGTTATTGTCACCATTTTACAGACTAGAATGTGAGTCTTGGAGAATCTAAGCAATCTGCCAGTTCACATCTGGTGGTCTTCAGGGGCCAGAATTCAGAACCAGATCTGTCTGATTTCAAAACTGGAGCCCTTCCCACCACACCTGCACTGACTGTCATTCATTAGGTAGACCCCCCAACTCATGATGCTGAATTTTAGATTACACTTTCCCATCTGTTGTCAGAATGGCAGGGGAAAATACTTGGTTTATTTGTCACTGTCTTGATTATCTGCTGATATCATCTCATTTGAAACACCCATTCCCTCTAAAGTGTCTGTGAATTGAGAGGGTCTATCATATCAATTCCTATAATCTTAGTGATGGTTCATAACTCTGAAATGAGGTTGAAAGTGGTAACTAAGCTGAGGAAGATAAAAATCTTTTATATTTTCTCTAAATGCTTCCTTTTATCCATCTATTTAAATTTTAAATCATATAACAAATATTTTGGGTGAGTTGAATTATTCTTCTTAATGCTTAACTTGCTATTGTGATCAAGCAGTATATTAGAAGAGGAAGAAAACACACACACACACACACACACACACCATTAATGTTGAGTTTTGATGTATGACTTGTTTTAGCCAATGGAATGTAAGTGGCCATGAATGCAGTAAAGGCCATAAATGTGTTTGGTTTGGTTTGGCTCCTTGCACTCCTGTGATCTTCCATAAAAAGAATAGGCCTGAGGTAACCTTCAATCCAGGAATATGGAGGCATGGAGAGTGAAGACTAGCATATCCACAGTGTACAGCAGATAGATGAGAAAAAAAATCCAATGCTTGTTGTATAAGCCATTGAGTAAGAAAGCTTTTTGCACAGCATTATTGTGGCAATAGCTAACTAATGCATTAATGGTGTGGTCTGACTGGTTACATAGCTCAAGGGCACTGGTACTTTTGGACAAGCCACCAGTAATTGTATTTGAATAGATTTTTTAAAAGAAATTGGAAATCACTGATTTTATGACTCAAAACAACTAAAAAAATGAAGATTTATACATAAAGAGGTGGCAGGAATCCTGACATCAAGAATAGCCCAGAATCCTGACACCAAGAGTGGATTGAGAACCCACCTAGCTGATAATTCAGCCTAGTTTTCTTGTAGCTACAAGTAAACAGGTGGTGCTGTATTTTAAGACCCTCACAATTATTGATGTGATGTAACTTACAGTTTGTATTCAGTTAGGGGTCATGTTAGTGAATTCAGTTTTCCACTGGTATTAATGAAACTCAGAAAGACCAAGTGATTTAAGGAGAATATCAGTCATCTTCAACTTCATGATATATTTTACTAAATTCTTTATTTCCAATTTCTTCTTAAAACTGTTAACCTGAATAACAAATACTTCATATGATTTTATTTTATAATATTTGATATATACACAAGAATATATATAACAGATGTATACATTATGAAGCCTAATAGTAAAACATGTGGGGACTCCTTCCCACCTCCTCCCATATAACCACTACTCTGGATTTCATATTAATCTTGCCCTGTTTTTTTTTGCTTTTATTACAGGTGTATATGTATATCCAAACATGTATTGCTTGACTTTGAACTTTATAAAAGTGACATAATACTGCATAGAACAGGGTTCGGGAACCTATGGCTCACGAGCCAGATGTGGCTCCTTTGATGGCTGCATCTGGCTCGCAGACAAATCTTTAATAAAAAAAAATAACGTTAAAAATATAAAACATTCTCATGTATCACAATCCATTCATTTCCTACCGCTCATGTTCATGGTTGCGGGTGGCTGGAGCCAATCCACAGCTGTCCTCCAGGGCAACACCAAATTTTTATTGGAAAATGCGTAATGTACACGGGTCATTGTGAGGTCAGGAAGTAAACTTCCCTCTTTTTAATCAAGTAGTCAGCTAGCTAATTGCAGAAACCTTTTGACAAAGAAGATGGCTAAAAGAAAAAAAGATGAGGAGTATCGTACTTTTCAGCGCGAATAGACAGAGAAATTTGCCTTTGTGGAGAGAGCAGGCTCTTCAGTGTATCTAATATGCAATGATAAAATTGAATCGATGAAACAGTCAAATATAAAGCCGCACTTCAACACACGCCATACTACATTTGCATTGAAATATCCAGCGGGGGACAGCAGGAAGAAAGCGTGTCAAGAGCTACTATGCAGAGTGCAAGCTAGTCAGCAGCAACTTCGTGTTTAGACCCAACAAGGTGACTGGAATTCAGCTAGCTTTGCTGGTGCTTTAGCACTGTGAGAAATGGAAAGCCATTCACAGATGGGGAGTATGCCCAAACCTTCATGTTGCCAGTGAACTTTTTGACGGCTTTTTGGATCAAACAAAAGATAATCAAACAAGATAATCAGACAAGATAATCAAATGAATAAAAGACATGCCTCTGTCGCCAAGAACTTTTCACAATTGTACCATCATGATGGCAAATCAAATTGAGGCAACACAAGTGAAGGACATAAATGCAGCACCATTCTTTTCTCTCACTTTGGATGAGTCAACAGACGTAAGCCATTTATCCCAGTTCAGCGTGATTGCAAGGTATGCAGTTGGTGACACACTATGTGAGGAAAGTCTTGCTGTTTTGCCTATGAAAGAGACAACAAGAGGGGAGGATTTATTCAAGTCTTTCATTGATTTCACTAAAGAAAAAAATCTACCGATGGATAAACTTATTTCGCTATGTACTGATGGTGCTCCGTGCATGGTGGGGAAAAACAGAGAATTCGTAGCACTTCTTTGTGAACATGAAAAGAGACCTATCCTAAGTTTTCACTGCATCCTACATCAGGAGGCGCTTTGTGCTCAGATGTGTGGTGAACAGGTTGGTGAGGTAATGTTGCTGATCATTCAGGTGGTCAACTTTATTGTTGTCCGAGTTTTAAATGATCGCCAGTTTAAAACACTGCTGGTTGAAGTTGAGAATAATTATCCTGGTCTACTTCTTCACAGCAATGTGCATTGGTTGTCAAGAGAGAAGGTACTCAGCCATTTCGTGGTTTGTCTGAGCGAAATCCGGACTTTTCTTGAAATGAAGAACATCGAGCATCCTGAGTTAGCTAACACTGAGTGGCTCCTGAAGTTCTACTATCCGTGAACATGACTGAACATCTGAACCAGCTCAATGTAAAAATGCAGGGCGTTGGAAATACAGTCTTGTCCCTTCAACAAGCAATGTTTGCATTTGAAAACAAGCTGGAACTCTTCATCACTGACATTGAAACAGGTCTTTTACTACACTTTGAAAATCTGGGAGAGTTTAAAGATGCATGCACAGCAAGTGACCCTCCTCAACATGTTGATCTCCAGCTGCTAGCAGGCTTCACATCTAATCTCCTGCAGTCATTCAAAGCGCACTTTGGAGAATTTTGTGAGTGCACTCATCTTTTCAAGTTCATCACCCATCCACATGAGTGTGCAGTGGACAGCGCCGACCTGAGTTACATCCCCGGTGTCTCCGTCAGAGATTTTTGAGCTACAAGCTGCTGACCTGAAGGCCTCAGACATGTGGGTGAATAAGTTCAAGTCACTGAATGAAGATTTGGAAAGACTTGCATGACAGCAAGCAGAGTTGGCAAGCAAACACAAGTGGGGAGAAATGAAAAAAACTTCAACCCGTGGACCAGCTGATTGTCAAAACTTGGAACATGCTTCCTGTCACATACCATACACTGCAGCATGTAAGTATTGCTGTACTGACAATGCTTGGCTCTATGTATGCATGTGAGCAGTTTTTTTCACATCTAAAGTACGTTAAGACCAACCTATGATCACGTTTAATGGATGGAAGTCTCAACACCTGCATTAGAGCTTAACCTCACCATGTATCAACCAGACTACAAAGCCATCAGCAAAACCATGTAGCACCAGAATTCACATTAAAGGTAAGAAGTACATTATTCATCATGGTTAGCAACAGCATAACGTTATTAAAAAGAATTCAGAGACTTATTGTACTTTAAAAGTGTTGGTCTTACATAAAATGCACACATTTATTTGTATTTAGTGTTAAATATATTGTATGGCTCTCACGGAATTACATTTTAAAATATATGATGTTCATGGCTCTCTCAGCCATAAAGGTTCCCGACCCCTGTTGTAGAATCTTCTAAAACTCCTTATTATACCTAAAACTCAACCATGTTCTATGTGTGGTTGTGATTCTTTCATTTTCACTTCTATTATTTCATTATGCAAATATGTCATAATTTATTCATTTATTCTCTCATCTATAGATAATTAGGTTGTTTCCAGTTATGTTTTGTTTATTAAAAATTGTGCTATAAAAAAATTCTTCTTTATTTCCCTTGGGGAACATAAAGCAGAGTTTCTCGGGTTTATGTGTCTAGAAGTAGATTTGTCACGTTGTTGTATGTACAAAAACGTGGTTACAGGGTGGGGCAAAAGTAGGTTTACAGTTGTTAGTATGTATAGAAAATAATAATTAATAATAATACAAGAATAAACTCTGTCTTGTGGTTTCACAACTGTAAACCCACATTGTCCCTACCTGTACCACAACAGTATGTGAGATTTCAAAACACCGGATGTACTCTGGCTTTCTAAATTTTTGACAATGTATGTGTGTAACATTGTATCTCAAGTGGATTTATTTGCATTTGTGTTTTCCTGACCTCTAATAAGGTTGAGCATCTTTTCATAAGTTTTTCTGTTTTAATGTGTTTTTTCCTTTTTTTCTTATGTTTTTGCCTTTGTTGCGATGCCTGTTTATATCTCTTGACCATTTCCACTTTGGGATTTTGTTAATCTTGGTAATTGTAACATTTATTTGTATACTCAGAACAAATTTATTTTAAATTATATTTCTTAAAAATATTTATATATCCTTCAGGTTTTAATTTGCTTTCATTCTCTGCACAATGTAGCTTGATAAAATGGCGTTATTAATTTTAAAGTAGCTAAACTTATCAGTCTTTCCTCTTTTGCTTAGTGATTTCATATCTTCTTTAAAAATGCTTCATCTCCTGAGTTCATAAAGAATTGCCCTTATGTTAGCCTCTAAACCTTTAAAGGTTGTCCTTGCCTTTTAAATCTTTAGTCCATTTGGAAGTGGTTTTGTGTGTGCAGTGTGATCGATCCCCCTATTGGATAACCAAACGTCGCAGTAAAATTTATTCTGTGTGCCTTTTTGCAGTGATCTATAACGACATCTCTATCATATATCAAATTACCATACATTTGTGGGTCCGTTTCTCATCTCCCTGCACTGTTTATTGGTCCATATTCTGATCTCCGCATTAATAGCAGGTTCTTTCCATTGTATTCTGACTTCAAAAATACCTGGCTTTCTGCTGGACACATCTTTCATTTTACTGAATTTCATTAGAAATGGCTTGGCTTGGTTTTGACCATGTTCTTCCCTGTCTATTTTTTTTAATAAATATGTCAAGATTTTAAAAATATTTACAAAATATTTTCCTGGAGTTGCACTGAACCTAAAAATAAGTTTTCAGAAAATTGACATCTTGGTGGCATTGATCTTTCTATCCATAAACATGGCTTTATCTCTCCTTTGGTTTATATCTCTTTAATGTCTGTCATAAAAGTTTATAACTATTTATACAAGGCCCAAGGCAGCCACTTTTAGCTTACTCCTATTTAGCCCTATTATGAATGGTATTTGTATAAGAATGCTACTTACTTTTGTACATAGACCTTACTTTGTCAGCCTATATTTCAAACTGCCTTATGAATCCCAATAGCTTGTCTATAAATATTTGAGTTTTCCAAGTAGAAAATGACATGATCTGGGAATAACGATCATTTTGCTTATTCCTTTCAATATCCATATATTTTATATCTCTTCCTTTCTTTTTCTTTGCTCTTTACCAAATGGAAGAATTCCTGGTATATCCCGATTTGCAAGTAAGCAAGCTACCCACATCTTGAAAGACCATGGGTTGGGGCAAAAATTGTATGCATTTTTTACGTGACTCTGAGCATACAAATCTGCTTGGGTGTTGACTGGCCTATTTAACTGTCTATTCAGAATACTCTCAGTGGGGTTAGGTCTCATCCAGATGTTTTCAATTAAAAATCTGTGAGCTAGAAAAACTCCAGGATTTGACGGTGATCTTTCTCAAGCAGGCTTTCATTTAAGTGTTACATGGAAACTCTTAAACACATGAGTGCCAGGGCTACTCCAGAAAAATTAAATTAGAATCTCTGATAGTGGGATCCTGGTCATTTAAAAATAATTTTTTAAATAAAAGGAATAAAAACCAGTTTATCCATTTTTCTCATCCTTCTTCTGGCAATCACCAATCTGTTCTCCATGCCTATGAGCTTGGTTTTTTAAATTTATTTTTAGGTTCAATCTACACCTACAAAAAACATCATACAGTATCTGACTTATTTCATTTGCCATAATGCCCTTGAGATCCATTCATGTTTTCACAAATGGCAAGATAATTTTCTTTTTATGGCTGACTAATATTTTACTTTATATATTTGTGATTTGTTTTCTTTGGATTTGAAGTAGAATTGCTAGATCAAATGGCAGTTCTATTCTTAAAATTTTAAGGAACCTCTATATGGTTTTCCATAGTGGCTGCATCAATTTACAGTCCACCACTAATGTACAAGGATTCTCTTTTCTCCACATCCTATCAACATTTGTTATTATTTGTCTTTTTTATAATAGCCATTCTAACAAATGTGAGGTAAAGAATGGCATTAGAATTTGCATAGGAATTGTATTGAATCTGTATATTACTTTGGGTAGTATGGACATTTTAACAATATCAATTCTTCTAGTCCATGAGCATGGAATATCTTTCCATTTATTTGTGTCTAATTTCTTTCATTAATGTCTTATAGTTATCAATATACAAGTCTTTCACCACCTTGATTGAATTTATTTTTGTATTGTTTTTGATGCAATTGTAAATGGGGTTTTCTTCATTTCTCTTCCTGATATTTTCTTACTAGTATATATTAATGCAACAGATTTTTATGTATTGTATTCTGCAACTTTGCTGAATTTGTTTTTTAGTTTTAACAGTGGTTTGTTTGTTTTTTCTTTAAGGTTTTCTGTGTATATGTCATCTGCAAATAGTGACAGTTTTACTTCTTCCTTTCTGATTTAGATGCACTTTATTTCTTTTTCTTGCCTAATTTCTCTGGCAAATAGAAAGAATGGGCATCCTTGTCTTGTTCCTGATCTTGGAGAAAGAGATTTCAGCTTTTCACCATTGAGTATGTCAACTCTGGGTTTGTCATATATGGCCTTGATAACATTGAGGTCTGTTCCCTTTATACCCACTTAGTTGAAAGGGTTTGTTTTTTTTTCATAAATCGATGTTGAATTTTATCAGTTGCTTTTTCTGTAACTACTAAGATGAGAATATAATTCTTGCCCTTCATTTTATTAAAGGGGTGTATCACATTAACTGATTTTTGATGTTGAAACATTCTTGCATCTCTGGAATATGTCCCACTTGACCATTGTGTATGGTGCATTTAATGTATTGTCAAATTTGGTTTGCTAAAATTGCACCTAAGTTCATCAGGGATATTATTCTGTAAGTTTATACTTATTTCTTATTTTACTGTGCTAGCTAAAACCTACATTAAAAAACTAAACAGAAGAGGTTACCACAAATACTTTTTTCTTGCTGCTTATTTCAAAAGGAACACTTCTAACATTTAACCATTAAGAATTGTATTTGACATAGGTTGTTGGTAGGTTTTAATTCTTCCATTCCTCTTCATGATATCTTCTACTTCCAGTTTGATAAGAAATTTTATCATGGTGGAATTTTGAATGTCATGAAATATTTCCTACCTTGATTGAGAGGTTCATATGGTTTTCCTTTTCAATCTTTTAAACAGTGAGTGAAATTGATAGGATTATTATTTTCAGTGAGATTTTGTCCAAATATAAATTAATTTGGAAAGAACCAACATCTTTAAAATATTTACTCTTACAATCTCCAAACTGTGGACAAATCCTGCCGGGGGTGAGGACGACGGAGTCGCAAAGACCCGACTCCAGGAACCAGGTTTAGTGATGCAGATCCACTTTATTCAAGTAAGCTAGCTTATATACATGGGGTCAGCCAATAGGATATTACAGTGTGTCCTTCATAACCAATGGCTGAAATGATCAGGGAGCTGTGTGGTTGACACTAAGTCACTTCCTTATAGCGGGTGAGCTTCCTTCCTGGGTATGCCCAGGAGACTTCTGGGAGCTGGAGTATTCTCACAGCATTGCATCAGCCACAGCTGTTAGGAATGTGGTCTGTGCTCCACCCACACAAACTATAATCTTGTCACTTTTATAGGTCCATTAATTTCTCCCAATAATATTTCTAATTTTTATTATAGAAGTCTTATTCATCTTTTGTTAGGTTTTACCCTAGATTTTTAAAGCATAATTTTGGTTTTGTTTTGTTTTGTTTTTTTCTTACATCAGCCTACTTACTGTGAATTATCTTTTTTATTTATTTTTTATTTTTTTGTAAATGATTGGTAAGACTCATTTATCTTAAGTGAGATTGAAATGCACTCTCCTTCCTCATAATGTCCTTTTTTAGCTTTGGTGTGAAGGTTAGACTGACCTCATTCAATGACTTGGGGACTACAGACTTAGTTTTTTGTAAAAAGAACATGATTGGAACATAGTTCTCTGGGTTCTCAATTCTAAACTGAAGGTGCTTTTTCTCAGCACTTTGGAGAGATATTCCACAGTTTTCCAACTTGTCTCCTGACTTGATGATTGTTCCAAGCAGTCTCATGTCCAAATAATCGTTTCTCTGCAATGATTCTCCCTCCTCTCTGGCTCCTTTAGTTGAGGATATGATTTCTTCTAGTAAGTTAATACTTATAAAATTGGTATAGATTACTATCGACACTTAAGGAAGCATAACTGCTGTGGGTTGTGGTCAGGGTTGCTAAACTGCTTCCATCCTCCCCGATAGCTTCCTATTTTATCATGCATGAAATTTTACTCCTAGGTTTCAGTGTGTCTTCTGTGAAGTTTTATAGGGCTGGGTCTTTCTTTTTATTCAGATACCTTTAATTTTATTCATCAGAAAGGCCTCCTGTAGACACCCCATCCAAAGTAATTATTCACAGATCGTTCATCCTAATTTAGTTGATCATACACCGTAATATCTCCCCTAATTGAATTCTCTGCACAGCACTTACTACTATGTAGTATCTCCTGTTTGTTTGTTGGCTGTCTTGCCTTTCCACACTAAAACAAGTGCCATGAGGGCAAAAACTTTTACTCACCATTGTAGCCTAACAATTTAGAAAAGTAGTTGGTACACAAGAAGTTTTCAATAATTTTTTTAAAATTATAAAATAAAAATAAATGTATAATATATACATTTCTGAAATAGATAGCACTCGAAAAACTTAACTGCTACTGTTAGTGCCGTTAATTATTTGTTTACTGAGTTGAAAAAACACTTTAGTTATAGTTTAAGATGTTTCAGCAGCCAGAAGGTGAAGAAGATGGGGAGGTCCTTGGAATATGAGGAAGACAAAAATTATACCACTGAGTAACGAGAGTATCACAGAAGGTGGTGAACACTAAAGACACACTTACTTCAATTCTCACACGATTCTTTATTCTTTGGTGAGGAAATCGAAGTCATGCTGATTAGTGCACAAGTTCTTAGAAGACCAGAAATTCTGACTTTTTGATATTATGTTTTAATTCCATGTAATTCTTCCCCCTGCTTTGTTGCATTATGTATCATTATGGCAGTCTAGTTCTTTAAATAACTACTAAACTAAATCATTACACCCCATGGGTGGGGAGTGGAGTGAATGAGAAATGAGAGGTGAATCAGTCCTAGAAGTCATTAGTCTAGCTTGGGGGTCGCAAACATGTAGCCATTACTATCACTGGCACCCATGGAGGACATAGATAATCAATCATACACTCATTTTGAACGCAGTCTTTTCTCCACACAATGATCCAGGCAGAGGAGATAAATCCCACTTGCCATCTTGGTGCTAGATGAATAGCTCAAAATAAAATCTGTAGCCAGTCTCAATTCTTTATCAGTGTGACTTTAGACATATTAACAATGTCTAACATAGACTGATCTTGATTATACTGGTTTAAGACTTTGGTTTTTCATGGCCAAAATTAAAAAAAAAAAAAGATGAATTTATTGCAACAGTTAACCCCAAGCCCAAAACTGACATTAAAAATTTAGGAAAAATAAATAGTATGAACCTATTAAACACTGTACCAGAAGGAGAACAAGCCATCCCGAAAAGAAAGGGAACTGACTTTTACGAACTTTTTCTCAGGAAACATATTATCATCTTAAAGGAGGGACAAGTATAATGGATGAAGGGAATTGACTTTTACAAAGTTTTTGTAAGAAAACTTATTACAGTTTTAAAGGAGGGACAAATATGAATGAACTACAATATATATATATCTTAAACTGTCTTCTTGCCCCAGAACAGGGATTAAGGGATGAAAAACATTTTAAATCACTTAGAAATAATTGAAGAAAATCTTGTGTAGATCTGCTCTGCTTCAACCTGGAAGTAAAGTCTGACATGAGCTAAAAGGGTATTTACCTTCATTTCAGTACACTGACTCCTATAGCTAATAAAGGATGTCACTGACATGACCAGCTATATGTGAAGCCAGTTTTGATGGCCAGTCTTGGCCGTCCATATTGAGAGTGAGAAAGAGTGTCAGCCCAGCACATCCTGACCTGTGTGGTGAGTGTCAGAGTCGGCCGAGAAAGTAAATACTGAAGTAGAAAGAAAAGGGCAGTTTGGCCCTCTAGGCATACAAGGGAGTCTCCAAGGACTCATTACACCAGCGGAGAAGGACTTGAAAGAAAAGTGAGATTCCACAGATGCTGCCATTCCGTTTTGGTTGTTGTGACCCTGTTTTCCCTTCAGGCTAGCAGGCCTTTGCACACATCTGTTATATTCATGTTTTAAGAAAGTCTACACTTTTTAAATAATGCATAATGATCCAAGCAGCTGGAGTTCCTTCCTCTCAATAAAACCCACGATTGTTTTTGTATCCTCTTCTTTTCCTAATTGTCTCATTACCAATGAGAATTGTCACCAGTGAACTGAAAAAGGCATCCATCCATCTTGCAGCTGTCTTCTCAATGATGGTAGGTGACTGAGAAGCATGGTGCTCAGTAGGGAGGCCCACAGAAGCATAGGACCTTCCCACTGAACTCGGAATAATTCAGTTTATATTTTTGATAAAGGCAAACCTTTGTTAATGTGATAAGCCTACAATTATACCCCTTTCCCCCCACTATAACTGATGTATAGTGCTGTATTTAAGATTCACAGCGTAATGACATGACTGACAAATGTTGTTAAGCAATTATCATGGGAAGTTTATCACCCCATACAGTTATATTTATAAAAAATAAAAAGAATAAAAATGTTTTGTTTTTCTTTTCCTGTGATGAGAACTCTTAGGATTTATTCTCTTAACAGCTTTCAAATATACTGTGCAGCAGTGTGGACTGTGGTGGTTGTGCCCTACCTCACATCCCTAGTGCTAAGTTATCTAGTAACTAGAAGTTCGTACCTTTTGACTACTTTCATTCAGTCCCCAACCCACCCACACATCTGATCACTTTTTTTTTTCATGAATTTGGGTTTTTGTTCATTTGTTTTAGATTCCACATTTCAGTGAAATCATCCAATATTTGCCTCTGTGTCCGACTTATTGCACTTAGCTTCATGGCCTCAAGGTCCATCTGTGTTGGTGCAAATGAAAGGATTTCCTTCTTATTTTATGGCTGAATAATATTCATAAAGAACTTGTATGTATACATTATAATTAATATGTATTATGTGTGTATATACATATATATGTATATATACACACACACATATAATTCATCTGTAAATAATAGTGCTATGAACATGGGGGTGTACACATCTTTTTCATATTGGGTTTTCATTTCTTTTGGATATATTCCCAAGGTAGAATTGCTATATCATATGGTAGTTTTATTTTAACTTTTGAGGACCCTCCATACTATTTTCCTTAGTGGCTGCACCCATTTGCAATCCCACCAACAATGTACAACAGTTCCCTTTTCTCCACATCCTCACCAACATTTGTTATCCCTTTTCTTTTTGATGATAGTCATTCTAATAGGTATGAAGTGATACCACATTGTGGTTTTGATTTGCATTCCCTGCTGATGAGTGATGTTGAGTACCTTTTTACATATCCATTAGCCATTGGTACATTTTCTTTGGAAAATGTCTATTCAGGTCCTTTGCTCATCTAATAACTGGATTTTGAGGGTGTTTTTCTATTGAGTTGTAAAAGTTCTTTATATAAATATATTTTAAATATTACCCTTTTATCAGATCTATGATTTATAAATTTTTCTGTTCCATAGGTTGTCTTTCCATTTTGTCAATAGTTTATTTTGCTGTGCAGAAGCTTTTTACTTTGTTGTAGTCCCTCTTGTTTATTTTTTTATTTTGTTGCTTGTGTTTGAGGTTCAAAGCCAACCAATTCTTACCAGGACCCATGTCAAGGAACTTCTTTTTGATGTTTTCTTCTAGGAGTGTTCTGGTTTTCAGTCCTACATTTAAATTTTTCATCTACTTCAAGTTAATTTTTGTGAGTGGTGTAAGATAGGTGTCTAGTTTCATTCAATTATACTATAAAGCAGTACTTCTCAGGATCTGAGCAGAATTCAGTAGTTGCTAAAACCATAAAATATTGTGTCTAAAAGGATCTTCTCTGATCCTAAAATGCATGAATATGTAAATTCTGAATACTATTTAACTGTTTATGAACTGCTGTCTGCCGAGTTTTTCTTCCTGTCTCCCTGAGAGGTTACTAGATATCACACCTGAATTTTCATATTTCCTGATTGCAGACCAGTTCTAGAGCTCAGGACCTGTCAACAGGAAAGGTCTCTGGAGACCTGTTTAACTATCGTGACTAGTCCAGTGTGCTACTATTTACCCTGCAGCTTGAGAATTGCCCAAGAATCCTTCGCATCAGCATCACTGTGTGATCATCACTGTGCAGTGACCTTAGCCCCTCCTCCTCCTGTATCTTTTTGTATGCTGTGAGACTCACCCAGCCAGCAAACTGCCTGCACTGCATCTCACCACATCCCTGTGCCTCAGATTCTTCAAGCACCATACTTGCAAAACCAGATAAGAACACAGGTAGATAACATCTGTGACACTTTCTATTTCCTAGCATCTTTGGGAAAATGTGAGGCACAGAAATCAAGAAATATTTTTTAAAAGGGAATTATATGTATATTATTTAGGAAGTATTTTATATGAATATGTGGATAAAGCAGGAATCATAGCTATATTGTCACACACTGCCAATGCAATTTAGTGTTTGATATTAGCAAGAATTCTTGAGGAAGACTGATATTATTGTTGACTTGAAATGCATTTCTAAAAAGATATCCTGCTTAGTGATACTTTTCTGCTTGTGCAATAATAGCCATCTTGAAAGGGATCATTTTTCTTCTCCTGAGTTGACCTGCAAATGTTTGGTTTGGTCAGCCACTGCAGCCACAAAGTGGACTCCGCTTAGTGGGTTTCTGTTAATGGGAATTGAATCTTTGAGCAAGAAAATGATAAAATTCAACCTTAGTGAGTAGATCAGAAAATATAAATGCTAAGCGTGGCTACTGTGCAGAGCAGCGCCGAGGCTCTGTTATCTTTGACCGTGAAAGACCATGATTAAGCAAACCTCAGCCACCACCAAGTGCACAGCCTAAATACTTCCCTCATTCGCAGTGTGCTCTTTGTTACCAGCACATTCCTCTGCAAACAGCTCTACATTCTAACTTCAGGTTTTGAGACCAGTTGGATCCTGATGGCATTTTTCTATCTCCAGATAAGAGAGAACATAAATTCTACTTTTAGTTTCTCACTTTTTAAAATGAGGGTGGAAGGACCTACAGTAGTTGTTTGACTGAACTCAAATTGACCACAGTACTGAACAGAAACCTATCTATTAAGACCAGAATTAGACTTGCAATAACTACAAAGCAAGAGAAGCTATACTTAGAACACGTATAAAAATACCTCAAATAACAGAATCAGTTCTGGTCAACCAGAAATGACAGGATTTCTCTAAGTGATAAAAAAAAATTTAGTCTACTTAAGTCATAACAAACAAAATGCACAGGAGTTTCTTCTGGATAGCTTATAAGCAACTGACAGCAAAAAAAAAATGACAAACTTTAAAATTCAGTGCCAGGGCCATAAAGACCCCTTTCTTCCACCTTCCTCCCTCCCACTGACCTGTGTGTCACTCTCATAGACACAAGCATGCACACACCTGATTTGACCCCAAGCTCTTTGCAAGTGGGGACCATTCATTGGCGTCTGTCCTCCTGGAAGCTGGTCCACATGGAAGGGAATTAGTGAAATATCTTCTGAACTGACAAAAGAATCAAAATTGGGAAAGAAAAATGAGAGAGAAAAAAGAAGAGTATGAGGAGGAAGAAGAGGAAGGGGGGAAAAAAGACATATTTCTGTGAAAAAATAAATCCAAATTCTTTTTTTTTTTTTTTTTTTTTTTTGCATTCAAGTTATGTGAAAACATCTTTTCACCTTCCAGTTCTGGCCCTTCTCTTAGGAATTCTTCAAAGCCTTTCTCAGTTGGCTTGTTTTAATCAATGTCTGATAAACTTATACCAACTCCTTGACATATTCTTCTCTTCGCTTGTATAAATACTAGAAGCCCTTCCAGGATTCGTTCAGTTATCTAACTTTATTTTTTACCAGAACACTCATAAATCTCTCCCTTTCTCCATGACTAAGCGATCTCCCCGGAGCAGTTGCCAAGTCTCTCAACATTGGTCATTTTCAGTCATTTTAGATCCTGAGTTTTTCTCTAGCAATTTTATAAATTTAAATAGATGCTTCATAGTTGATCTATATTTTTGAGTGACCCAAGCTAAGAAAGTTTTCCGAAATATATAGCCTGCCAGAAATAGCAGCACTTAAATTTATACATCTGTCTTTTCCTCTAACCTAACTAGTTTTGGAGGCAACTGTCATCCAGCCAGTTCATATGTTCTTATTAAGTGCCTACACCACACTGATCCCTGCTCCTTGCACTGGAGATACAACAGTGAGCAAGGCAGGTGATACCCTGCCCAAGAAGCTGCTATTTTATGGTGGAAAACAGATAACAAACACAGAAACTTATAAGCAAACATATTAGCCTGCTTGGGATGCCATAACAAGATACCATAGACTGAATGACTTAAACAACAGAAATTTATTTTCTTGAAGTGTTGGAGATGAGGAGTCCCAGAGCAGGGGCCAGTGTGGCTGGGTTCTAGTAAAGATGCGTTCTTCTTGGCTTGCGGGTGGCCACCTTCGAGCAGTGCACTCACGTGCTAAGAGAGAAAATATGTATGGGTGGGATGACAGTAGGTTTACAGTTGTTCATGTGGGAAATAAGACAGTAATTAATAAAGATTAAGACAAGAATAAACTCTTTGTTTTGTGTACTCACAACTGTAAGCCTAGTTTTTGCTCCACCCTGTATCTATATATGAATTTTTTTTTATAAGGCCCACAGTCCTATTGGGTTAAGACCTTAACCCATAACCTCATTTAACCTTAATTACTTCTGAGAGACTCTAACTCCAGATATAGTTGTACTCTAGAGGTCAGGGATACAACATATGAATTTTTTAGGGACACAATTCAGTCCACTGTAACACATATCAGTACTAATAAGTGCTATAGAGAGGATAAAATGAAATTAAATAATCAAATACTAAAAGACCCTGGGAGCTGCTTCAGCTAGGGGGTCAGGATGACTTTCTGAAGAGGTGACATTAGAGATTTAAGGAAGGAGGAGGAGGCCAGCAAAGACATTGGAGAGGAATCATCCAAGCAGCAGAAATTGCAAACGCAATGCTCTGAGACAACAAAGAAATTCGTGTGAAAAAGAGAGATAGAGAGAAAGCTGACATGCCTGGAAATTAGTGAGGCATCAGTAGAGGTGAGGTGTGTAGGCACAGTTGACCATGTGGGGCTTTGGTGAGGAGTCTGGACTCGGTTCTCACAGAGTTACTCACGAAAATGGCAAGGTCTCATTTAAGCATTAGATGAGGCCTGCTTAGAGGAGCAAGAGGGGAGACAGAGACATAGTTAGGAGACCATAAACGTGTGCCAGGTGAGAACTGATAGCAGTGTAGAGAGGGCTCTAGCAGTAGAAATGGTGAGGGTGATTGGATTTGGGGTGCATTGTGGAGGTGGGGCCATAGGTTCTGGGTCTTGAGGAAGAGACCAACTTGGAGGGTAATGGTTAGGTTTGGTGTAGAAGTATCTAGGTGGCCAGTGGTGGTACTCACTAGATAGGGCAATTGTGATAGGAGGAATAGCTTTCAGGAATTCAGTTCTGAACATGGGAAGGCTGAGACGACTTTTAAAAATACAAGCAGAAATGTTGATTGAACAGTTTGATTTATGAATCTGCAGCTCAAGAAAAAAAATAAGATCAGAGATGTGAATTTAAGGGTGTTTCTGGTTAGGTTCTCCAGGAAGCAGATTCTAAGACAGACTTAGTATGTCCAAGGTTGTCACGAGTGCTCTCTGATCAACTCCCATGACAGGGAGGAGAAGGAGGTAGACTAGGGCAGGAGGAGAGCTGGAACTACCATTTAAAATCAACACAGGAGTTCCAGAGATGGAATGAGCCTCCAGAACCCTTCTGAGTCAAGGGAAAGGGCAGGCTTCCAAACACAGGACCTGAGTTAGACATGGACTGCCAGGTCCCCACAATAGGGGTGTAACTTTGGGTGAGGTGGCTCTTTGCAGATGAGGTGATCCCTGCAGGGAGCTGACGACCCAGGTTACTTTAGAGGCAGCCCTGCCAGCAGCTGGCATGAGAAACCCTTCATGGCTGAAGGGAAATCTGAGCAACACATCCCATCTCCCCCACCCATGCAGAGGGTTATCAGCTTTAGGTGATATTTAAGGACAGGAAGCTGAATGAAATTAATCTTGAGAAACTATGGGGAGAGAGAGAGAAAAAAAAAACAATAACCTGGGGCCAAAAGCTGCAGACAGTACCCTAAACTACGTGACATGCAGGTCAAATTCAGGTCTATGTTCTGTAATTCAAGAAAGAATAAAGGTGCTGGCTCTTGGTAGGTTCCTCAGATTTTCTAAATCTATTGTAAATGAAGACTATCCTTGTATTATCTTCTGGACTCCCTGAGCAAAGACAGCTTAAAAGAGGGGGTAGGGGGAGGACACCTTCTTGGTTCTCACAGCATGTATAGTTTGAAGAAATTAAAATTTCAGAAGTTGGTTTATTTGTATATTTGTTATATAAGAATGGGTGTCATGTTTAAAGAAAAACACTGGGAAAATAAATTTAACAAAAGCAATGTGTCCGTATCCCACAGCTCTCAATTCTACATCAGCAGTGCCCCTCTCGTCACCACCCCATACGCTGTGTGGGAAAGACAGTCTAGTAACCCCGACCTCAGACCATGCAGCTGCTCCTGCACAGGGTGAGGAGGAGTCTCCAAGGTTTTTTGTTCCAGTTCCATTATCCCCCTTTGCACACCTACATCTTATTGCTGTCTCTTCCAACATCTGCTGTCTTTGACACCTGACACCTGACTTGTCCCCAAAATGTGTCATACCAATCACAAAATAACCCATCTCTAGCATTGTGTGGGACCCTTATCATCACTCTCCCCATTTGGAGAGAAGACTGTCAATTACAGACCTCTCTAGAGCAGCGGTTCTCAACCTGTGGGTCGCAACCCCGGCGGGGTCACAGGACACTGGTTCTCCTGTGCATTCCATGTCCACAGTGAATAGAGTACTGCAGTGGTTAAAGCTATTGCTAGGGTACTCAGTAACACACACAGGAGGGCAGATTATCTGGTGAGGGTTTCGGTGTATTTACACAAGTCTCAAAAAGAGTACTGCAGAAAAACCAATGTCAGAAACAGACCATGAGGAGGATTCCATCCATGCTTGTGGATTCCTACAGCACACACAAGATAGGAGATACTTTAAAGATGGAATTTAAGAGACCTTGTTAAAATAAAACTCTAAAGTAATAAAAGGATTTAGGTTTGATTATTTTAAAAATAATGTCATTCATTCACATTCTCTTTAAATAATAAACAGAACTCTTAGATTTTTAGGACCCAGCTAAATTTCAAGAAATCCATTTTCATGTTAACTTTCTTCATTGTCCCTTGTCATACAAGTTTCCTTCGTGACTTTGTAACACATGATAATTCTCTACCATGGAACTGGAAATTCTAGTTCAAAACCCAGGTGTCATGTGAAGACTCCTATCCCTCACTGCCTGATCCTGCTATTCCACTTGTACCTACCTGTTCGCTCAGCTCCAGAGATGTCCCCCAGCAATCCTATCTTTACGTTTACATCCTTGCCACTCCTCCCCTGAATCGGAGCTGAGCTTCTGACTGCTTTGACCAAGAGAGGCAGTGACATTTCAGGAGTTCTCAGTACAGGCATGAAGAATGCTTGGCAGTTTTTCTCTCTCGTATGGATTTGGGGGGGGGGGGGGCTCACCAGTCATGAAAGAGATCCAACTGTCCTGCTGAACAGATCACATAGATGGCATGGACAGGAAATGTCCTGAGATTAACTGGAGCCTGAGAAGAGTGGCCCAGCTTTCTCCCAGGTACCAGTTTGAGCCTCTAAATGACTCCAGCAGCCCCAGGACTACAGTGTCCTGAAATAATCCATACAAGAGTAGTAGAACTTCTCAGTGGGCCAGTCAGTCAAGACAGAGAACCAGGAAAGACAACACAAAGAATTTTATAGTTTGATTATATTTAGTGTGAGCAAAAATATGGGATAGTAGTCATGTTTACACTATTAACAGAGGGTAAACCTGTGTCATCTTCAGATGGTAATTTGACACTACCTTTTTGAATTTTTAAATAAATATAACTGAGTTATTACAGAATGCTAAAAATTTAAAGACGTATTTTCTACTTTTTATGGTAAGAATACTTAACATGAGCTTTGTTCTCTTAACAAATTTTAAGTGTTTAATGCAGTATTATTAACTATAGGTTCAGTGTTGTACAGCAAATTTTGAGAACTTATTCATCTTGCTTAACTAAAACTTTATGCCCATTGATTAGCAAATCTCTGATTCACCACCCCCAGGTGTTGCAACCACTATGCCACTCTTTCCTTGTTTGAATTTGCCTGTTTTTGTAGTTCTCACAAGTGGAATCATGCAGTAGTCGTCCTCCTTTGGCTTATTTCATGTAGCAGAATGTCCTCAAGATTCACTCATGGTGTTGTATATTGGTGATTTCCTTTTTTAAGGCTGAGTACAGTAATATGGCATCATCATATGTATGTACTATATTTTCTTAATCCATTCATCCATCAGTAGACATTTTGGTGTTTTCATACGTTAGCTATTGTGACTAATGCAGCAATGAACATGGGCTGTTATTATCTCTTTGAGATGCTGATTCCAATTCTTTTGGATAAATACCCAGAAGTGGGATTGCTGGATCATATGATATTTTCACTTTTAATTTTTTTTTTGAGGAAGCTCTCTATTGTTTTCCTTAGTGGCTGCACTCTCAAAATTTCTGAAAGATATTTATTCAGCTAATGCATATGGAGGTTATTATGTGCTAGGACTGCTCCCAGTCCTGCAGACACTACAGTTTAAAAAAAAAAAAGGAAAAGGAGGTGACCTGCTCTCAGTCAGAATGCATCCTAGTAGGGGAGAAGCATGCTATAAATATAAAGACAATACTGAAACACATAAACCAGGAAAGAACCAGTCAAATCAGCATAAATGCTCTCCTAAAAACAGAGACATGACACTAATTGGTGGGTGGTTACTTTCAATGGATAGTCTGGAGAAAGCTCTCTTAGGAGCTGAATCCCATGCTTCCATTGTCTGAGAAATAGCAAGAAACCACTCCTGTTTCTAAGCAGAGGGGATAGTTGGTAAACAGTCCAGGTGGAAAACATTAAATATTAGGGAAAGAGAATAGGCCAAGTTTCTGAAGATCATGAGTAAGGAAAGCTGGAGAACAGAAAAATTTGGACAGGTAAGCAGCAGCCATGGGACAGAGGGCTTTGATGTCAGTATTAAGAAGCTTTTATTTTAATTTTAAAGTCTGTGTGAAGCCATTGGAGAGTTTTAAGTAAAATGTGACATGATTTGATCTAGTTTTAAAAGCTGTCTCTGGATGCTCTGTGGGCATTGGATTACGGAAGAGAAGAGTAAGCAGGTATAGCGGTCAGGAGGCGAGATCAGGAGTCCAGGTGAGAAAAAGTGGTGGAGGAGAGAGAGGGACAATGGCATGGATTTAGGCGTTATTGTGAAAGTAAGCTGTCCACCTGGCAACATGGCCTGAAATATTCTAATAGAATAAGAATGGAGAATTAGACATGTGGTCAAAGTAAAATGGAGCAGTAAATATCAACTGATCATCAAGAAAGGTGAAAAAAAAATTATGAGAATGAGAGTGGCTAGAAAAATCAGGTGAATAGCAAGAAGGGAAGTGATAGGCCCTGGCTGGTTGGCTTAGTGGTAGAGCATTGGCCAGGCATGTGGATGTCTTGGGTTTGATTCCCTGTCAGGGCACACAGGAGAAACGCCCATCTGCTTCTCCATCCCTCCCCCTCTCCTCTCTCTCTCTCTCTCTCTCTCTCTCTCTTTCTCTCTCTCTCTTTTTTCTCCTCCACTCCTTCAGCCATGGCTCGATTAGAGCAGGTTTGCCCTGGGTGCTGAGGATGGCTCCATGGCCTCCACCTGAGGTGCTAAAAATGACACCAGTTGCAATGGAGCAAGGGTCCCAGATGAGCAGAGCATCACCCCCTAATGGACTTGTCACGTGGATCCCAATGGGGGTGCATGCAGGAATCTGTCTCTGCCTCCCATCCTCTCACTAAATTTAAAAATAAGAAGAAGAAAAAAGAAGAAGGGAAGTGATGGTGAACAGTGTCAGCTATCCCAGCAGATGAATTGTGGTTCTGGGGAAACAAAACAGATTTCAATAATTTGGTGCCATTAGTAGCCTTCAAAGGAAGAGCTTCCTACGGTTGTGAGAAAGACTTGAGATTTGCAAAGGGCTAAAGAGTAACCCTGAAGTTAACACAAGGAGCCAGGAAGCAGGCTAGCGTACTCAAAGGGTATGTCAGTTGATGAGAGGAACCAAAGTTTGGTTCATTCACTTGAGGGCCAAGCATATTGATGTGGATTTAGTAGTTGTTGATGTTGATTTTGCATTTCAGGATGTGGGAGAATAACATGTTAGCCATGTTAGCCAATGAGGGAGAGAAGAAGACAAGGGAGTAGGTTGGAACCCCCACAGTGTCCCAGAAAAGGTGTTCTGTATTGAGAAAGAAATCACAGTAGGGAGAGTCAACAAGGAAAGCATAGAAGATCTCTAAGTGTTAGAAAACAAATTGTAGTAGAAAAGACACAATCCAAAGAAGACCGTGGGGGTGAATTTGATTTCTTAAGAAAAATCAGATATGTTTGGAGGCTTCACTAGGATTCTGGTTACTAGGAATCTGTCATAAATCTTCAACCAAGTTTCACAGTAAATTGGTATCAAATTATAGTTGCAAAGTCCAGAAAGCTGTGGGGGTAGAAGGAAAGAAAAGAAAAGTTGATAAGCTGTGGATGAGAAGGGTGCAGAGACCAGCTGGGCAATGGGTGTGCATGAGAGGAAGGTGCTGCAGGACTTAAGGAAAAACACACAGGACACAATATAAAGAAAAGATGGGTACAGGGGACTCCCAGCCTCTAAGACAGAGAGCCCAGATCTCTGCAACCTCATTGTATTTATTTGTTCTTTAATCAACAAGCAAGTTAGCAGAGATAGGCTTAGGAACAAAGATGATTAACTAAAACCTTGCAGGTATGCAGGAAATGGCTATAAGGTTCAGCAGCTCCCATTAAACAATCTTATCAGTGCTTGTTGGGGCAGCTTCTACACCCCGTAGGACTTGGCGTTCCAAAGTCTGCACATAGACTCGTTTCAGGGCAGCATTCCGATCTCTGGCCATTTTCTTACAAAGGGCAAACTGAAGGAATAGAAAAACTCAAATAAATATGCTTCCTGGGTGCTTTTGAATTTTGTTTAGAAAATTAAATTTAATGAGGTGACATTAATAATAAGAATACATAGGTTTCAGGTAAATATTTCTATAGCATTTGAACTGTTGATTGTGTTGTGTGCCCATCACCCAAAGTCAAATCATTTTACATCACCATATATTTGTCCCTCTTTACTCCCCCCAACCTACCTTCCCCAGAGACTCCTCCCCCTGGTAACCACTTCACTTTTATCTATGTCCGTGAGTGTTGTTTTAATTCCATATATTTGAATCAGCAATTGGAATCAGAGCCTTGCCATGCTGAGTTGAAACTACCGAATTATTCAATCCATTTTTGTACTGGAGAACCCTTTTGTCCTATCACCTATGTAACTAGCCAGGTTTTTATGGCAGAATATGGAAAAGGAAATAGGTTTTGTCTTCCATGTCAGAGAACTCCCCAAAGTGTTCAGAGTGCAGTTTAATGCCCATTACCTTAGCTTATGAGTACAGAGTGCTTTATGAGCCCAACTCATGGGGATGTAGTACAGTGAGGGCATCCAAACTTGTAAAAATACAAAACCACCAACACTAATAGTCCCAGGTCAATGCTACTTGTTTATTTTTTTATATGCTTCCCTAATTCCCAAAGAACATTGAATAAAGATGACTTATTTGCTTAAATGAGATCAAGTTCAGTGAATTACTCTCTGCCTCCTGAGAATATGCAACTTCAGTAAAACTGAAAAGATTCCCTTAAAGTCAGTAAGCCCCATCTGCAATGTTTTTTAAATGGGTTGTTGTAAGATTTGCTTTTGAGCAACTACTTTTATAAACAGAAAGAACTTAGTCCTACCAGTGGCTTCTCTTTCACTTAGTTTAGAAACTATTTCAAGCACATCCGGACTTTCATCCTGGCCCAGCAAATATTTCCTAAGAGAGGTTAGGAATTCTGGTATTTTAGTTTTAATATCAGTAGGTTTTTACAAATTTGGATAGGTAAAACTACAGCAAGCAGTTTAAAACATGGTGTTGTTAAATAAGTTCCAGGCTCGCTCTTACTCTCCCTGGCGTGTACACCAGAGAGTCCAAGTCATAGCCTTCTCATGCTAGTGTAAACCCAGTAAGCTTTGTCGTGGCTTGAGCTATGGTATGATGTTTATTTTCCCCACCTTGGTCAAAATCAGCTGGTAACATTTACATTTCCTGTTGATATTCACTTCCTCTAAACCCATATTCACCGTATTGGTACTTCCATATTACCAATAGTCCTTATTGGTAAATAATGCTAAAGAACTTCTGAATTTTATGGTCAATAGACTTAGCTTTCTTGTTTTAAGGCTTATTTAATAATTCAAAATTAAAATAGGGTACCATTTTATGTTACTTTATAATCTTGGTGATCACATTGGACACTAATATAATAAAAGGACATGGTACTATTATGCATCTTCAAAAAGTATTTTCCAAATATCATATAATATATAGAATCATAAAAGAATAGCTGATATGTATAAAAATATGAGTCATTTCTAGAGAAAATAATTTATTTTAGGTGCCCCTCCCTTTTTTTACATCCCCTGTTTAGAGGTCAAAATGCCTGTACTTAACTGAGTCCCTCTTATCACAAAGAAAACTGCTGTAATAAGCTCATTCTTAGTAAGATATTAAGGTTTTCCTAACAGGTTTCCTAATAGGTTTACTAAGATACATAGGTTTTCCATCCTATAAATATCTGTTTTTTTGTTTGTTTGTTTTTGTTTTTGTGATAGAGACAGAGAGAGGGACAGATGGGGACAGACAGACAGGAGAGAGATGAGAAGTATCAATTCTTCATTGCGGCACCTTAGCTGTTCATTGATTGCTTTCTCATATGTGCCTTGACCAGGGGGCTACAGCAGACCAAGTGACCCCTTGCTCAAGCCAGTGATCTTGGACTCAAGCTGGCGAGCCTTGCTCAAACCAGATAATCCTGCACTCAAGCTGGTGACATCGGGGTTTCGAACCTGGGTCCTCTGCATCCAAATCCAATGCTCCATCTGCTGTGTCACTGCTTAGTCAGACTGGGGTTGTTGTTTTTTTAAGCCAAAGAGGAAAATGCTTTACCTGAATAACAATTGTTCCTGGACATAAAAAATAGTTTGGCCTTTCTTAGGCCTTCTGACTCTACCTTGCTAAGCATGGCCTCTTTTAGAGAAGACCAGTTCTGTTGGGAACCCACTGTTTCTTCCAGACACTGAGATTTTACAATGTCCTTGGAATATCTAAATAGACAGATTTTCAATGGATATGTTTCCAAAAGTGAACTGATGCCTGTGGTTGACATTATTGTGGGAGAGAAAATGACTCCTCAAGTCAACTACTCAGAAGTTGAAAAAAGGCTTTAATATTATAATCTTGAATCTGAGAGCCAGGAATGGATGCCGATGTTAGTGGCTGCTTTCAGGGAATTGCTGTTTCAAAACTGAAACTATCTCCTAATGCTTGATTTGCTGTAAGGAAACAGCCTATGTTTTTACAGAGTGAATTGGAATAATTATGCCTAAAGGTAGTTTAATCTATATTATTAGGCTTTCTAGCCACTTAGTGCTATGATCAATCAACCTTTATTTTTCTCACTGGCAGTATTTGCCCATTTTTTTCTTGTAATTAGTCTCAATACAAGGAGTGTGGTTTTCCATTAATTGCTCATTAGTCAGAGATAATGATTCGCATCTCTTTTTGAATAATAGTTCCTATACAACATTGGAATGGTTTGGGTTCTAGTTTTCTTTACAGGGGGCATAAAAATACAGCTCACTCTATTTCTGATTGACAAGCTCAAACATTGCCATCTGAACCAGATTTTTCTATTCTTTGGGTTTGTCTGTCTGTCTGTTTGTAGTATAGCTTAAAGCCATTATTTAAGTGATAAAATTTTAAATCCCAGGTTAAACAAAATGAGACAGGATGTGGAAAAAATTCTTATTCTTTATAAAATTTTACATAAACATATTTACTCGGTGGGCCAAAGGGAAGGGTAAGAATCTTCCAAATGCCACTTCTTAGAAACATACAATAAACCACTTCTATGACCGTGACTAGTGGCGTTGGATGTCCCTTTCTGGAATTTCTTTTTAGTGCTGGGAAGGACCTAAGCTGGCACGCAGTACAAATGTTTGCTCATGACCAGAGAACCAGGGCAACCCAGCTACAAACTGGCAAAGCCGAAGCCGAAACTCAGGTCTGCCTGTCTGTTTGTTGGGTGTGCTTTTCCATGCTGTTTATTGTCTCCTCTTTATGGGTTTCCTGAACTCCAGTTGCTGGAGCCAATTTCTGTCCAAGTCTGATATCAGACTTAGCATTTTTTGAATTATAATTTATTCTCTCCTCTGCCTTCTCCAGGCAAAAATCAAACCTATTCCAATTGTTATAGGTTTTCACCAATCTCCAATTTTTTCAGTAATACTTGTTATATGCTTAGCATGTATCAAATCAAAGATTTGTTTTGCAAGGACTATTCCTGAGATCTCAGGAAAGGAGAGTGACAATATTTAAAACAGTGCAGTAAACGACCTCCAAAGACCTATTCCTAAACAGTTATGTAATTTATGTTGTTTTCTTAAAATCCAGACAGATTAGATGAAATCCTGTACTTTGAAAGACATCCACACCCTTTCCAATTTTGGCATCTTAAATTCAAAAATCTAAAACATCTCAATTCTTGAAAAGAGAAACAAGTGATATTTTATTTCCCAAAGAACATATTTGGCAAAAATATTTTGCTGGAAATTATCATCTGGCTGGTGAATCGTTGAGTCTGTGTTTAGTGCACTTCACCCTGAGCATCAGTCTCAACACCTGTCTACACGCCTCCCTTTTGTACAGGAAACCCCTCTTTCTTAAACAGCCAAGTGCCCCTCATGGCTCACCCAGAGGGCTCAGTGATCAGCAACCTGGTTCAAACATGAGCTGGGCCAATCACAGTGCTTTTTCAGGAAGGAGACCTGACTTGGGGTGGTGAACACACAATACAATATACAGATGATGTATTATAGAATTGTATACCGGAAACCTATATAATTTTATTAACTAATGTCAGCCCAATAGATTCAGTCAAAAACTTTTTTTTCATAAAAAAGGAATTTGAAACCATAGAGACTGAGGAGGCAGACAGCTGTGGCAGCTAAGCCAGAAGGTTACAGAATAAATTCAGGCTAGAGACACTATGGGTCATTTGAAGTTGAATTTATGAGGTCAGAAGTAAGCAAAGTGAGGAGAAATGATGCCGATGAGCAGAAAGAAGCCATTAGCAAAACCTCATGAGAAAGATCAGCCATTAGCCATTTTTAGTGGCCTCCAAATTTTATTTTCCCTGAGGCTGGATTGTGGAGCTGCTGTTGTATGTAGCCCTTCCCAAGGGCACGGGTTTCTTCATGTCTCTGTGTCTTTGTAGAATGCCCATTTCTTGAACTAGTCTGTGTGTGTCCCTGTTCCTTGTAACCAAAATAACTAAACAAAACACTAACTGAAACAAAACAAATGTTTTGCCATGCCTTATATTAAAATAGAAGAAAACATGAATAACTTTAGACTGTCTTGATTACATTAACAAAATATTTACCTTGGTTCAAAATTGAGAGATTAGAGCAACTCAATTGCCCTGAAAATGTTATAAAGAAGAAGTTTATAAATAGAAAATACTTCCCATCAGAAAAAGCACATAGCAAACATGACCTTCAAAGGCAAAAATATGGTCAAAACTAGAAAAGTTGTGTTTCAAACTATACATGTTATTTTTGTATTTAATAATACAAAACAAGAAATTTTTTACTTGTTTTTCAAACGTGTGGTTCTCCATAGCTATGTAATTCATCTGTTTCTGATTTACTTACACTTAACTCATCAAAATACTGTTTTACAAAAATTACTTATTGTCTAAGAAGCCCTTTGAGTCTCCTTTATGAACATACTTAGCCTTCCTTAGAAACAAGTCTGTGCGCCAAGAGCCAGTGAGCTTGTGTACCAAAACATTCAGATTTGGAGGAAACAGAAAATACAAGAGCAGGTTCATTTCTTTGGGGGAGAAGGCAGTACACTTAACAATCAGACTCTAGTCTTGATAAAATTGTATTAGATGAATCTGTGTGTTTCCTCTCCAAAGAGAAAGAAGTTCATTTGCCTAAATGTAAAAGAATTTGTTAAATTGTTTTAAATAAAGCTTTCCTTTGTTGAAACTGTGGAGATGAGTAATAATTCAGTCTCCAGTTAGAATAACTTGCATATTTCATTTAGTGGCTTTCTTGGCAAAAACGTAAATGCCAATAAAATAATGTACCTTCCATGGATTTTGCTTTCCTTAATTGTAAGAAGTACTTAGAGAAATTGACTGGTAATTAAAAAAATATTTAATACAATCATACAATACAAATTTATTAAATACCTATTATATGACAGGCATTATTCTATAAACTAAGGAAACACCAGTAGGCAAAGCAGAAAGAAATCCCTACCATCAGGGATTATATTCCCAGGGGAAGGACACAAATAATAAATGCAATAGGTCAATTCTACACTATGTTGAAAGGTACTAAGGGTTAAGGGGGAAAAAGCAGAATAAGGGAAGTTGGGTGTGCTGGCTTACGGAGATGCAGTTTTAAAGGCAGGCCTCTTTATGAGTTGGTGTCATTAGAGGAATAAAGACAAAGGATGAAATAGAGTGAGTATATAGATTGAGGAAAAGCATCCAAGGATGCCTTTAGCCAGTGCTAAAACCCTGGGTTGGGAATGAGCATGGTGTGTTCAAGAACCACTGAGATGGAAGTGAACAATGGAGAGTTTTGACAGGTGAACTGTCAGAGATGATGAGCAAAGGATCTATAGGTCAATATTCCTCAAACCCTAAGGACATGTGAGTCACCTTGAGATCTTGTTAAAATGCAAGCTCTAGCTTCACAGGGCTGAAGTGGGGCTTGAGATTAGACATTTCTGGTAAATGCCCAGATGATACTGATGACATCTGTCCAAGGACTGTCTTCTGAGTATCATGGCTGGAGGCTATAAAAAAAAAAGACATTGGCTTTTATTATGAGAGAAATGAAGAACCACTGAGGAGTCATCAGTAGGGGAGTGTTGTGAATGGGTGTGGTGCAACAGTCAAATTCTAAACTGCTGCTGCATCGTAAAGCTTACAGTTGGGAAAAGAGTGGTTGGCTTCTCTTTACTCTGAGAGCCCATCCCTGCCCACTGCTAACCTAAAGAGGACAAGCTAAAACCATCAGCATTGAAAGTATAAATGGCACCTGGGTATTGGCATTTTCCCTACAGGCTCTAGTAGCAGAATTTGCAGACTTGCACCCTCGTGGTACCCCATAGATGAGCACCAGTCACATGTATCCTCTCCCCATTTACTATGTGCCTCTAGGTCAAGGAAGCAAAGTTTTTATCTGGTTAGTACTGTCTTCAGCTGGCACTGGTATTCTCTAGCATCATCAGATACCTAGCTATAATTATCTCTGGACTGATGGATAGAGCTTGTTCTTTTTTCTAGGTGTCCTTAAAGATCTATCTTCCAGGCATTGGAGCTCCAGGCAATACAGCTTTCTCGACTTGGGTAAATGTATCTGTTGGGCAGATAAAATGTATTATGCTCACTTTGTTGGAGTGGAGCTGCCCACATGGAGGCCGTTACCCAGGTGATATTAATGTGTTTGTAGCCTGGGGCTTGGTTTTGGGATTAAGCCTTTCCCACCCGTTTTGATGTGGGGTGGTACAATCCAATCATGCCTCAGAGAAGTGACTTTCTATTAGAGACTTCCCTATTTTGTATATTGGATTAAGGGTTCGGATTTCTACACTATAAAATGGGGATGGAGCGGGAGTTTGCGCTCTTGGTTCCGGGGATGATTAGCATGAGAGAGCAGAGGGAGCAGAGCAGAGAGCAGAAAGAGACCTTGTGGCCAGGAGAAGCAGCCAAGATGGCGGAGTACTGAGTGAGATGCCAGTTTGTGTAGAGTTTGTATCTGGGATAAGGAAGGAGATGGGGAACTGAGGAGAATAAGGCTGGTGAGCTAGAAACCTTTGATTCTAGGAAACTCGGATAAGTCAGTGGCTTTGTGAGCACTGAATGTGAGTGGGTTTTGGAGCCCAGTGTGTATTTTTACTTGCCCGCCGGGTGCAAGCTAGAATTAAAGAAAATGGCCTATCAGTTTTTGGCTCCGCTGTTTCTTTACCAACTGTCCAAATCCAATGCGAACCTGCATGGGCTGGGCAGCTTTGATAGTGGGCCTGGCCCTGGCCACTGGCTTTACAGTATCTCTCTACCATTACCTCTTATCCTATCTCTCAGCCCAGAGGTGGGCAGCCTTTTCTAGTGGGGCCACTTTGTCTTTCCAGAATATCCTTGTAAGCAGAATCAAAGGTGACCACTCAGTCTAACTCTATCACAAGCTGTCATCTGATCAATGGAAACACCCATGCATCATTTGTCATAGTGTAAGTAGTGTAGTCCTCTTCATTCCTCATAATCTAAGCAGCCAGCCAGTCAGACTTTTCCCTATAGACTTCTCATGAGAAAACAGGTTTTTTCCAAACTGACGGTTATGTACAAGCTTTCTGAACCCTTTCATTGAAACCTCTTCCACTTGACTTAAGATCAAGAAAAAGTATATGTGCACTATAAAAATTCTCAGTGGTAATGCTCTGTTTCCCCTGAGCCTCCTGGTGGAGGTAGGGTCATGTACAGTTGACAAGGACTAGTTTTCAGGTATTGCTATTTGCCTGTGTAAGACTACTTTATTATTCAATGTGTGGCTTTGTGTAGTAGTTTGGGATAACCAGAACTCAGCTATAATCCCTAATCTTCCAATAAAACTATCCTCGGTAGTCAATTTTAATTTAGTATTTTTTTGCTGTAATTATTTAAATTTTTGAAAATTTTCAATTGCCATTGATATATAACCTATTAGTTTCAGGTGTACAACATAGTGATTAGACATTTATATAACTTATGAAGTAATCTCCCTGGTAAATTTACAGTGGTACCTTGAGATATGAACAGACCAACATACAATTTTTTTTTTTTTTTTTTTATTTGTATTTTTCTGAAGTTGGAAACAGGGAGGCAGTCAGACAGACTCCCGCATGTGCCCGACTGGGATCCACCTGGCACGCCCACCAGGGGGCGATGCTCTGCCCACCTGGGGCATCGCTCTGTTGCCACCAGAGCCATTCTAGCGCCTGAGGCAGAGGCCATGGAGCCATCCTCAGCACCCAGGCCAACTTTACTCCAATGGAGCCTTAGCTGAGGGAGGGAAAGAGAGAGATAGAGAGGAAGGAGAGGGGGAGGGGTGGAGAAGCAGATAGGCACTTCTCCTATGTGCCCTGGCTGGGAATCGAACCTGGGACTCCTGCATGCCAGGCCAATGCTCTACCACTGAGCCAACCAGCCAGGGCCTAACATACGAATTTTTTAAGATACGAGATGCGACCCAGTCCGTATTTTTGTTCAAGATCCAAGCGAAATTCTGAGATACGAGTCATGATTCAGGAAGCTGCCACTAGTTGGTGCATTAGCACATGAGTGCAGTATCGGCAGTTTGATATACAAGTTGACTGACTTACGAGCTTGGTTACAGAACAAATTAAATTTGTATCTCAAGGTACCACTGTAGTACCCATCTGATGTCATACATTGTTATTATGTGAAGGAATTAAGAAGTACAAATTACTAGTTAAAAAAGTAGTCACAGAGATGTAAAGTGCAGCATAGGGAATATAGTCAATAATAGTGTAATAACCAATTGAGTATTTCTTGATAATTTTATGTCTGTCTTATTAATTTGAAATAAATGTTCATATTGTCACATTGTCACACCAAAACAGAGTTCACGTGCATTTTAGTGATAATATGCTTTGCCTGTGAGGATGGCACTGTAGGTTTGAGCACAGAGACTCTGAGTGCAACCTGCCTGCTGGACCGCATGCTGCAGGGACTACATTCTTATACCAGGCTGCTCTTTTGGAGCACCACATTATATTGCACAACATATCACTATTCAATGAGCACCAAACTAATGAATGGATAAACCACTCCCACCCCAAAGTCACATGGCCAGGAATCAGACTATTATGAAAATGAAAACACAAAGATTTTAGGTGTGTTGCATCAACAACTAGCAGACCCTCTGAGAGTACATCTGCAGATATAATTTGAGATGATTCTATTATTTGGTGAGTCTACGGCCATACCACCCTGAATGTGCCCAATCTCGTCTCAGCTATTATTTGGTGAAGTAATAAATTCAGAAATATCAAATGAGGAGACAGAGTCCTGGGCAAGATAAACATTAGAAATCTCAGACTCAAGTGACGTCAGAGTAATGGCGGCATAAGAGATACTCTTGATCTCTCCCCTTGAAATTTCAACAAATTGAACAACTATAATGCTGCAAAGGAACCCCAGTTGTGCTCATAGGTGCACCTGAAAGATCGATGCACCAAATGGACTAAAGATGGAACAGAGTAAGAAGGGGGGCAGAAGATAAAACACAATCATGGAGGGCTTTGGAAAGGAGAGGAGACAAACCCGAGTAACTGGGTTTTTTTTCTCTGCTGGACTATAAAAAGGAAGAAAGACTGGGATCTCTGGATTTTGTCTGAGGGGTATGGAGAGAAACTCAAAGTGACTGGGTCTCCTTTTGCTGGGAGAAGTAGTGAGACAGAGGGGCAGAGGGGAAAATAAACCAAAGTGGACAGAGCACAGGGTCATGGCTAGTTTTCCCACAGTCTGCCTGCAGCCCACACTCGGCAGAGACAGAGAAAACTAAAGTGCACCCCCCCCCAGACTTCCAGATCCTGCCTCCTCACCTTGCAGTAAAGAGAGTGGCAGAGACAAACTTATCTCTCCAGAGCCACTCTCTCCCCTAAAGAATAGAGGTGCTCCACATCTGGGCCTCAAGGCCTCAGATCTGTTGAAACATAGGAAGGAGTGCCCACAAGCCTGAGATTGCCATTGTTAGAGATGTAAAGCCCTCACAACAGGCCCACCTACCAATGCAACTGGGGCCCTGCCTACATCATTGCAATAGCAGTATTTCAGTGGATAGTGTAGGAACTTCACAGAGCTAAAAGTTGTAATACAGTGACACTTATTGGAAGAAACCTCTCAAAACTGAAATTTATTTTTCCTTTCTTACCCCCTTTTTTCCTTCTTATTCTTCTTTCTCTTTTTCATTTTTGAGTTTTATTTTTTAATTTTTTAATTTTTATTTTTATTCTTTGTGGGTGTTTTGTTTTTGATTTTTTCTTTGCTTTCAATCTTTTTTTCCTATGGGTTTTCTTTTTGTCATAATTTTTAAATTTTTTGTATTTTTATTTTTTAAATATTTTCAATTCTTTTTTTTTGTTTCTTTGTTAGAGTTTTTAACAATATCACTATCAAGTGCCATCAAGGAAGAAGAAATTGAATATTATGGCTATACAAGACAGAGATGTATTTCAGAAAGAAAATGAAAAATCTCCAGAAAAGAATCTCAATTACCTAGAAGCCTTGGAATTGGAGTTAAATGATATAGAATTTAAAATTGAAATTATGAAAATATTCAACAAGATGAGAGAACACCAATAGGCAACTTAATGACCTCAGAAAACAAATTAATGAGCAAAATGAACACTTCACTGAAGAGATTGAAACTTTAAAAACAGAGGTGAAGAACTCAATATGTGAATTGAAGGCTGAAGTAGCAAGTTTAGCTAATAGAACAAGCCACATAGAGGAAAGAATCCGTGAAATCGAAGACAGGAAACTAGAGATGCTACAGAGAGAAGAGGAGAGAGACACATGAATTACAAAATCTGAGAGAGCTCTATAAGAATTGTCTGACTCCCATCAGAAAGAGCAATATAAGAATAACAGGTATATCAGAAGAAGAAGAGAGGTAGAAGGGAATGAAGAGACTATTCAAACAAATAATTGATGAGAATTTCCCAAACCTATGGAAAGAGTTAGAGCCTCGGATCCAAGAAACAAACAGAATGCTGAGTTACCGCAACATAAACAGACCTACTTCAAGGCACTTCATAATAAAATTGTCAAAAATCAGTGACAAAGAGGCCCTGGATAGATATCTCAGTTGGTTAGATCGTCGTCCCAACATGTCGAGGTTGTAGGTTCAAACTCTGGTCGGGGCACATACAACAACCAACCAATGGTGACAGGAATAAGTGAACAACAAATTCATGTCTTTCTCTCTTTCTGTCTCTCTCCCTTCCTCTCCCTCTAAAAACAATATCAATAAATTAAAAAGAAAAGTTTAAAAAAATTCAATGACAGAATCTTTAAGGCAGCTAGAGAAAAGAAGATCATAACATATAAAGGAAAACTCATTAGGTTATCATCAGACTTCTCAGCAAAAACTTTACAAGTTAGAAGAGAGTGGACCCAAGCATTCAAAATACTGAAAGAGAGAAATTACCAGCCAAGAATACTATGTCCATCAAAGTTGTCCTTCAAATATAAAGGAGAGCCTGACCAGGCAGTGGCGCAGTGGATAGAGCATCTGACTGGGATGCGGAAGGACCCAGGTTCAAGACCCCAGGGTTGCCAGCTTGAGTGCGAGCTCATCTGGCTTGAGCAAAAACCTCACTAGCATGGACCCAAGGTCACTGGCTCGAGTGGGGCTTACTCAGTCTGCTGAAGGCCTGCGGTCATGGCACATATGAGAAAGCAATCAATGAACAACTACGATGTTGCAACAAAAAACTGATGATTGATCCTTCTCATCTCTCTCCATTCCTGTCTGTCTGTCTATATCTATCCCTCTATTTGACTCTCTCTCTGTCCCTGTAAAAAAATATATATATAAATATATATATAAATATATATATATAAATATATATATATATATATATATATATATATATATATATATATATATATAAAGGAGCAATAAAACCTTTTTCAGACATACAGAAGCTGAGGGAATTTATCACCAGAAAACCTCCACTGCAGGAAATATTCAAGGGGGTTATTCAACCAGGCACGAAGAACAAAATACATCAAAACTACAAGTAAAAGGTCCAACAAGGTCACAATAAAAACAAGAATAATCTGTGACAACAATAACATAAAAGGGGATAAGATAAAGATTGGCAGTAGCAAAGGAGGATGGATTGCAGAGGGCCTCATAAATATAACAAAGAACTCTTGTATTTATGAACATTTTTTTCTTAATCTAATGGTAATCATCCATGAAAATGACACTACTGAAACACACAGCTTAAAAAAGAAGAAACAGAGGAAAGAAGTATGTAATACCACCAAACAAAAATGACAGGAACAAAAAAGAGAAGAACCAAACAAGACACAGAGCTACCAAAAAACAAAACATAAAGTGGCTATGGGAAATCTGCAAGTATCAATAATTACCCTAACTGTAAATGGACTGAACTCACCAATAAAGAGCACAGAGTACTAGATTGGATCAAAAAGCAAAACCCAACCATATGCTGCCTTCAAGAGACACATCTAAGCTGCAAGGATGAAAGTAGATTAAAAGTGAAAGGCTGGAAAACGATTCTCCAAGCAAATAATATCCAAAGAAAAGCAGGTGTAGCCATGAGTATGAAACAAAGACAGACATTTTATAATGATAAAGGGGACATTGTATCAAAAAGACACAATACTTCTTAATATATATGCACCAAACCAGACAGCACCAAATATATAAGACATCTACTAACTGATCTAAAAATAGAAGCAGACAAAAACATGATCATATTTGGAAATTTCAACACACCATTGGCAGCTTTAGATAGATCATCCAAACAGAAAATCAGTAAAGAAATATCAGCCTTAAATGACACTCTGGACCAAATGGACATAATAGACATTTATAGGATATTTCATCCAAAAACGTCAGATTTTACATTCTTCTCCAGAGTGCATGGAACATTCTCAAGGATAGACCATATATTGAGCCACAAAACTAACCAATAAATTTAGGAAGATTGAAATTATAACAAGCATATTTTCTGTTCACAGGGTGTTAAAATTAGAATTCAACTGTAAAAAGGAAGTAGAGAAACCCACAAAATTGTGGAAATTAAACAACATACTTCTAAAAAATGACTGGGTCAAAGAAGAAATAAAAGCAGAGATCAAAAAATTTATACAGACATATGAAAATGCCAACACGACGTATCAAAATTTCTGGTATGCAGTGAAAGCAGTAATAAGAGGGAAATTTATATTATTACAGGTTTATATCAAGAATGAAGAGAGATCCCAAGTAAACAAACTAACATCACACCTTAAGAAACTAGAAAGAGAAGAACTAAATCAACCCAAAGTCAGCAAAAGAAAGGAAATAGTAAAGATTAGAGCAGAACTAAATGAAATAGAGAACAAAAAAATATAGAGAAAATTAATATAACAAAGAGCTGGTTCTTTAAAAAGATCAACAAAATCAACAAACCACTGGCTAGGCTCACTAAGGAAAAAAGAGGAAGGACTCAAATAAACAAAATCCAAAATGAAAGAGGAGAAATTACCACAGACATAATGTAAATAGATATACAAAAGATCATAGTAGAATATTATGAAAGATTATATACCATCAAATTAAACAATCTAGAGGAAATGGATAAATTCCTAGAACTATACAATCTTCCTAGACTGAGCCATGTGGAAGTGGAAAACCTAAATAGACCCATAAGCAGTGAGGAAATAGAAACAACTATCAAAAACTTCTCCAAAAACAAAAGTCCAGGACCGGATGGTTACACTAATGAATTCTACCAAACATTCAAAGAAGATTTAGTATCTATCCTTCTCAAAGTTTTCCAAAAAATAGAAGAAGCAATACTCCTCAACACATTTTATGAAGCCAACATAACCCTGATACCAAAACCTGGCAAGGACAACAAAAAAAAGAAAACTACAGACCAATATCTCTAGTGAATACAGATGCAAAAATCCTAAACAAAATACTAGCAAACCAAATACAACAACACATTACAAAAATTACATCACAATGAAGTGGGATTCATTACAGGAGCACAAGGATGGTTCAACATACAGAAATCGATCAACATAATACACCACATCAACAAAATAAAAAACCAAAACCATATGATCCTATCAGATGCAGAAAAGGCATTCGATAAGATACAACATCCCTTTATGTTTAAAACACTCAATAGAATCAGAATAGAATAAAAGGTACCTCAACATAATAAAGCTCATATATAACAAACCATCAGCTAATAAAATACTAAATGGTGAAAAAATGAAGGCCTTTCCTATAAAATTAGGAACAAGATAAGATTGCCTACTCTCTCCACTCTTATTCAACATAACTTTGGAAGTTTTCACCAGAACAATCAGGCAAGAGAAGGAAATAAAAGGCATTCATATCGGGAAAGAAGTAAAGGTATCACTTTATGCAGATGACATGATCCTGTACATAGAAAACCCCAAAGACTCCACCAAAATACTGTTAGAAACAATAAACCAATACAGTAAAGTCACAAGATACAAAATCAATATACAAAAGTCTACTGCTTTTCTATATGCCAACAATAAAACTTCAGAAAATGAACTAAAAAAAAATAATTCCTTTCACAATTGCAACAACAAAGAAAATTAAGTACCTAGGAATAAACTTAACAAAGGATGTGAAGGACCTATATACTGAAAGCTACAAAACATTATTGAAAGAAATTGATAAAGACACAATGAAATAGAAAAATATTCCATGTTCATGGATTGGAAGAATCAACATAGTTAAAATGCCCATATTACCCAAAGCAATATACAAATTTAATGCAATTCCCATCAAAATTCCAATGTCATTCTTTAAAGCAGTGGTTCTCAACCTTTCTAATGCTGTGACCCCGCAATACAATTCCTCATGTTGTGGTGACCCCAAACCAAAAAATAATTTTGGTGGCTACTTCATAACTGTAATTTTGCTGCAGTTATGATTCGGAATGTAAATACCTGATATGCATTATGTATTTTCTGATGGCTTTGGGAGATCCCGCCGGGGTCACAACCCACAGGTTGAGAACCGCTGCTTTAAAGAAATAGAACAAAAAACTACGAGATTTGTCATATAAAAAAAACCTCAATCGCGGCAGAGCGACGCCCCAGAGGGGCGGAGCATCACCCCCTGATGGGCAGAGCGTCGCCCCCGGTGGGCGTGCCAGGTGGATCCCAGTGGGGCGCATGTGGGAGTCTGTCTGACTATCTCTCCCCGTTTCCAGCTTCAGAAAAATACAAAAAAATAAAAAAATAAAAACCTCGAATAGCCAAAGCAATCCTGAGGAAAAACAATGAAGTCGGAGGTACCACACTACCTGACTTCAAATTATAATATAGAGCCACAATACTCAAAACAGCATGGTATTGGAAGAAAAACAAATACAGAGACCAGTAGAACAGAATTGAGAACCCAGAAATAAAACCACATATATATAGACAAATCATCTTCAACAAAGAAGCCAAAAACACACAATGGAGAAAAGAAAGCCTCTTCAAATAGTGCTGGAAAAATTGGAAAACCGCATGCAAAAGAATGAAACTTGACTACAGTTTGTTCCCCTGAACAAAAATTAATTCAAAATGGATCAAAGGTCTAAATATAAGACCTGAAACTATAAATTACATAGGAGAAAACATAGGTACTAAGCTCATGAACCTTGACCATAGAGAACAATTTATGAATTTGGCCCCAAAGGCAAGGGAAGTAAAGTAAAAGATAAATGAATGAGACAATATCAAACTAAAAATCTTCTGCACAGCAAAAGAAACTGACAAAATAAATAGGTGCCAACTAAATGGGAGATGATATTTGCAAACAACAGTTCCAATAAGCGGTTAATATCCAAAATATATAAAGAACTCACAAAGCTCAGCAACAAACAAGCAAACAGTTCAATTAAAAAATGAGTAGAGGACCTGAATAGACACTTTTCCCAAGAGGGCATACAAATGGCCAACAGATGTATGAAAAGATTCGCATCTTCACTAGCTATTTGAGAGAGATGCAAATCAAAACTACAAGATCCCACCTCACACCTGTTGGATTGGCTATTATCAACAAGACAGGTAATAAGTGTTGATGAGACTGTGGAGAAAAAGGAACCCTCATTCACTGCTGGTAGGAATGCAAATTAGTACAACCAGTATGGAAGAAAGTATGGTGGTTCCTCAAAAAATTAAGAATAAAATTACCATATGACCTAGCAATCCCTCTACCTGGGTATCTACCCCCAAAACTCAAAAACATTGGTACATAAAGACACATGCACCCCCATGTTCATCACAGCATTATTCATGGTGGCCTAGACATAGAAACAACCAGTGTGCCTCTATAGAGAATTAAATAAAGAAGATGTGGTACATATATACAATGGAATACTACTCAGCCATAAGAAATGATGACATGGTGACATTTACAACAACATGGATGGACCTTGAGAACATTATACTAAGTGAAATAACTTAACTAGAAAAAGCTAAGAACTGTATGATTTCACACATAGGTGGGATATAAAACTGATATTTATGGACATATATAAAAGTGAAGTGTTTACCAGGGGAAAGTGAAAGGGGGAAAGGGAAGGGGACTTGAGTGAATGGGAAGGTGAGAGGGGTTGGAGGGAAGGGTGTAAAGAGGGACAAATATTTATATAAGGTGACAGAAAATGATTTGACTTTTGGTGATGAGTATACAACATAATCAACAGTTCAAATGCTATAGAAATGTTCACCTGAAACCTATGTACTCTTATTGATCAATGTCACCCTTTTAAAGTCAATTTTCTAAATAAAATTTAAAAATTAAAGAGAAAAAAAAGAAAGCTCAGACTCTTCATTTTGCATTGTGGTTTAATGTAGAGATAATCTACAGTCAGAATTAAAATTGGAGAAGATATTGTTACCTCTCCACTTATGTGGAGTGAACATTTCTGTCTTTAGACAGAGGCCCTGTGAATGGTAATATGGCCAGTGCTTATGTTTGTGAAAAAGAAATAAGATAGGAAAAAGGGCAAAGTCAGGCATCGCAGAAGAAACAGACTAAGTGAGGATAAGTACGAACAGAGAAGTGTGAATTCTGCTAACCGAGTGGAATGTGCTATGGCTTGCTGACTAGGTTATTTATAGACTCGTTATTGTTTGAGGTGATCACTCACTCAGAAGACCTCATTTAAATTTGGCCAATAGTCACCAACCTACTCCCTGCTGGGTAACCCAATACACACAAGTATGAATGGTGATTTAACTTTTCAGAACTCAGTGTGTGTTCTATCATAAACATGTTTGATGCAGCACTCCTACCTATCGCTACCCACTCCAGAGAAAGCTCTTCTTAAAATGGTGAGATCTCACATTAATATCAAAGGTCATGATCTGCCTGATCAATAAATACTTTTTCAAGGAGAGAGAAACTGTGTGTGAGCGAGCCTAGTATATATGCTATGCTAACAAACCCAACAATCTCAGCAGGTTAAAGCAATAAATTAATTCTCATATATGTTGCATGTTCAGTACAGACTAGCAAAAGGCTTTGCTCCCCGTGATTTATACTGGGGACCCTCGGCTGACAGAGTCATCCTCTTAACACATGCTCCCCTGATCAGAAAAGCAAGGAAAAACAAACATGAACAACTGCATGCTGGCCCTGTCCACGAAGATTGCACGTCACTTCCACTCACATTTCAATAGCAAAACAAGTCACATGGTCACAGCTGAACTCAGTCATGCAGAACATAGCCTGGTTCCAAAGGCAGGAACACTGTGTTTGCATAAGAAAAGACAGACAGCCTTCTGTGCTGACAGTCCAATGCAAGAGACACCCTATAGGAAGAGTGTTGGCAACTAGGTAACAAGACATGAGACTTAGGCCACAGCCTGTGTCGGCATAGCTCCTGCTATCTACCGTAAATTGGAGTCTGGAAGGGTTTCCAAGAATGGCACACTGATCTCCATATGTGTTCTAAGTCAGTATAGCGCTGGAACAGAAGAATCAGCCATTGAAACCAAAATATTACCATCATCATTAAGGCTATATAGAAGACATAGCTCTGTTAGAAAGCCCAGACTGGTTTGCTACCCTCCACCCTCCTAACCATGCCTTGGGACAGCCCACCCAAGAGAAAGTTTGAGGCCACACTTTGATTGCATTTGCTAAGGCATCTGCTTCCCACTGGTCCAGAACAAGCAGAAGAACCAGACCCTCTTTCTCAATCCAAGGGGATTGTTGCACACCTAAGTAAGAAATGTGGGCCAAGGACCAGTTCAGAGTAACTCACTCTGTCTCTTTGCAGAAGAGAAACAGGACTTTGCAGAAGGTCCCTGCACAAGACTATTAAAACTCTTTTCATATGGAATTGTTAAAAAATCAGGAATGGAGAAAAAAATTTTTTCTCAACATTGTATAGTAACTTGAATTATTAGGGTTATTTTTAGTTTTTGTCTTTTCCTTCATGTAGACTCCTTTAGAACTAGCATCTTGTATAACGTTAAGTTTCCATTACAAAAGAAGTCAGAAGTACATAAGCTAAATGTTACATACTTTATTTATTTCTATTAATTTTTAATTTATTGTGTTTACATGGTTTCAAGTGTTCCACTGAATATAACTTCCTCACCTCCACCCCTGTGTCCCTTTTTGTACCCCTTTACCCCCCCTCCTCCTAACTCCCTCCCCTTTTCCCTTTAGGATTTTCTGTCCTATTTTCTGTATATCTGTGTGATGTATATACTTTCATTAATCTCTTTACCTTCTTTGATCCCATCTCCTCATCCCCCTCATCTGACCGCTGTCCCACTGCTCACTGTGACCCTGCTCTGCCTCCATTCCATTCCTCAGTTTACTTTGTTCATTAGATTCCACATATATGTGAGATCATATGATATCTTTTATTCTCTGCCTGGCTTATTTCACTCAGCATAATAATATCCAGGTCCACCCATGCTGTCACAAAAGGTAAGATTTCTGTCTTTTTCACAGCTGTGTACTATTCCATTGTGTATATGTACCACTGCTTTTTAATCTATTCGTCCACTGATGGACACTTGGGCTGTTTCTAGATCTTGGCTATTTTAAACAATGCTGCCATAAACATGGGGGTGCATTATGTTCTTTCAAATCAGTGATTTGGTATTCTTAGGATATATTCCTAAAAGTGGGATATCTGGGTCAAAAGGCAGTTCCATTTTTAATTTTTGAGAAAATCCCATACAGTTCTCCACAACGACTGCACCAGTCTGCATTCCCACCAGCATTGCAGGAGGGTTCCCTTTTCTCTACACTCTCCCCAGTACTTATTGTGTGTTGTTTTGTTAATGAGCGCCATTCTGACAGGTGTGAGCTGGTATCTCATTGTGGTTTTAATTTGCATTTCTCTGATGATTAGTGATGAACATTTTTTTAAATGCCTATTGGCTATATTTATGTCCTCTTTGGAGAAATGTCTATTCAGTTCTTTTGCCCATTTTTAAATTGGATTGTTTACTTTCCTGGTATTGAGTTTTAAAAGTTCCTTATAAATTTTGGTTATTAACCCCTTATCCTATGTATTGGCAAATATGTTCTCCCTTTTTGTGGTTGTCTTTTTATTTTGTTCATGGTGTCCTAAGCTGTGCAAAAGCATTTTAGTTTGATATAGTCCCATTTGTTTATTTTATCCTTTATTTCACTTGCCTGTGGAGACAAATCAGCAAAAATATTGCTATGAGAGATATCAGAGAGTTTACTGACTATGTTTCCAAGATGTTTATGATTTCATGACTTACATTTAAGTCTTTTATCCATTTTGAGTTTATTTTTGTGAATGGTGTAAGTTGGTGGTCTAGTTTCCTTTTTCTGCATGTACCTGTTCAATTTTTCCAACACCATTTATTAAAGAAACTGTCTTTAGTCATGAAACCATAAGTATCCTAGAGCAAAACATAAGCAATAAGCTCTCCGACATCACTCGCAGCAATGTATTTACTGATGTATCTCCACGTGCAAGGGAAATAAAGGACAGGATAAACAAATGGGACTACATCAAAGTAAAAAGCTTTTGCACAGCTTAGGACACCAAGAACAAAATAAAAAGGCAAACCACACAACAGGAGAACATATTTGACAATACATCTGATAAGGGGCTAATAACCAAAATATATAAAGAACTTGTAAAACTCAACACCAGGAAGATAAACAATCCAATCAATAAATGGCAAAAGAGCCTGACCAGGCAGTGGCGCAGTGGATAAGAGCGTCAGACTGGGATGTGGAGGACCTAGGTTCGAGACCCCGAGGTCACCAGCTTGAGCGTGGGCTCATCTGGTTTGAGCAAGGCTCATCAGCTTGAGCCCTAGGTCGCTGGATCAAGCAAGGGATCACTCAATCTGCTGTAGCCTCCCCTCCCCCCCCCCCCCGTCAAGGCACATATTAGAAGTCAATGAACAACTAAGGAGCCACAATGAAGAACTGATATTTCTCATCTCTCTTCCTGTCTCTCTGTTCCTATCTATCCCTCTCCAAGGAGGACATACAGATGGCCAATAGGCATATGAAAAAGTGCTCAACATCACTAATCATTAGAGAAATGTAAATTAAAACCACAGTGAGGTATCACCTCACACCAGTCAGAATGGTGCTCATCAACAAAACAACACAGAGTAAGTGCTGGCGAGGGATGTGGAAAAAAGGGAACCCTCCTGCTCTGCTGGTGGGAATGCAGACTGGTGCAGCCTCTGTGGAAAACAGTATGGAGATTCCTCAAAAAATTAAAAATCAAACTGCCTTTTGACCCAGCCATCCCAGTTGTGGGAATATATCCCAAGAACACCACATCAGCTAGTCAAAAGGAGAAATGCACTGCCATGTTTATGGCAGCATTGTTTACAATAGCAAAGATCTGGAAACAGCCCAAAGTGTCCATCAGTGGATGAGTGGATTAAAAGGCTATAGTACATATACACAATGGAATACTATGAGGCCATGAAAAAGAAGGAGATATTATTTTTTGTGACAACATGGATGGACCTGGAAACTATTATGTTAAATAAAATAAGCCAAGCAGAGAAAGAAAGATAACATATGACCTCACTCATCTGAGGAATCCGACGAACAACATGAACTGAGGAGCAGAATAGAGACAGAGGCGGGATCAAAGGATCCAGAAGGAAAGCAGACAGAGGGAAAGGGGATGATAGGCTGATAGGATGAGATGAGAGCAGAAAAGCAAATCCTGGAGGGAAGCGGGGGGGGGGTGTTACAAGGAGGGGAACAGGAGGAAATGTACTGGGGAACATGGGGGAGGGGAGGATAAATTCAGGGGGACACTAGAATCTGTAAACACAATAAATTAATAAAAAATATTTAAAAAAATAAAGAGACTGTCTTTATTTCATTGTATGCTCTTACCTCCTTCGTCAAATATCAATTGACCATAAAGGCATGGGTTCATTTCTGGGTTCTCTGTTCTATTCCATTGATCTGTATGCCTGTTCTTATGCCAGTACCAAGCAATTTTGAGTACAATGACCTTGTAGTATAACTTGATATCAGAAAGTGTGACACCTCCCACTTTATTCTTCATTTTCAATGTTGCTGAGGCTATTCATGTTCTTTTTGATTCCATATAAATTTTTGAAATATTTCTTCTATATCTTTGAAGTATGCCATTGGTATTTTAATAGGAATTGCATTGAATTTATATATCGCTTTGGGTAATATAAACATTTTAATGATGTTTCTTCTTCCTATCCATGAACATGGTATATGCTTCCACTTGTTTGTATCTTCTTTGATTTCTTTTATCAATGTTTTTTAATTTCCAGAGTACAAGTCCCTTACCTCCTTGGTTAAATTTACTCCTAGGTACTTTATTTTTTTTGTTGCAGTAGTGAAGGGGATTGTTTCCTTAATTTCTCTTTCTGACAGTTCATTGTTGGTTTATAAAAATGCCTCTGATTTTTGTGTATTAATTTTATATCCTGACACCTTGCTGAATTTGTTTATTAGGTCCAGTAGTTTTTTGACTGAGACTTTAGGGTTTTCTATGTACAGTATCATGTCATCAACAAATAATGATAGTTTTACTTCTTCTTTTTCAATTCTTCTTATCTGATTCTGTGGCTAGGACTTCCAGAACTATGTTGAATGAGAGTGGGGAATGGGGGCACCCTTGCCTTGTTCCTGATCTCAAGAAGATTGCTTTAAATTTTTGCCCATTTTGTTGGTGGTGGGTTTGTCATAGATGGCATTTATCATGTTGAGGTATATTTCCTGTATTCCCATGTTGCTGAGAGTTTTGATCATAAAGGGGTGCTGGATTTTATCAAATGCTTTTTCTGCATCTATTGATATTATCATGTAATTTTTCTCCTTACTTTTGTTTATGTGATGAGTCACATTGATTGGTTTGCAAATATTGTACCAGCCTTGCCTCCCCAGAATAAATCCCACTTGATCATGATGTATGCTGTTTTTCATGTATTGCTGGATCCAGTTTGCTAATATTTTGTTGAGAATTTTAGCATCTAAGTTCATTAGGGATATCGGCCTATAACTTTCTTTCTTTATAGTGTCTTTACCTGATTTTGGAATGAGGATTATGCTTGCCTCATAAAAGGAGCTTGGAAGTCCTCCCTCCTCTTAAATTTGTTTAAATGGCTTGAGAAGGATAGGTATCAGTTCTTCTTTGAATATTTGGTAAAATTTGCCTGTGAAGCCATCTGGCCCAGAACTTCTGTTTGCTGAAAGATTTTGATAAATGTTTTAATTTCATTTGTTGTAATTGCTCTGTTTAAGTTTTCTGATTCTTCTAGATTGAGTTTTGGAAGATTTTATGTTTCTAGGAAATGATCCATTTCGCCTAGATCATCCAATTTTTTGGAATACAGATCCATATTTTCATAGTATTTTTTACAGTCCTTTGTATTTCTGTGATGTCAGTTGTTACATCTTCACTTTCATTTCTAATTTTAGTTTTTTGAGTCCTCTTTATTTTTTTCTCGATTAGTCTGATTAAAGATTCATCAATCTTGTTTACCTTTTCAAAAAACGAGCTCTTGGTTTCATTGATGTTCTCTATTGTTTTCTCAGCCTCTATGTCATTTATTTCCACTCTGATAATTATTATTTCCTTCCTTTTACTTTCTCTGGTTTTTACTTGCTGTTCTTATTCTAGTTCTTCAAGATGCAGGGTTAAGTTTATTTAAGCTTTTTCTAGCTTCTTAAGGTATGTATGTAATGTTATGAACTTCTCTCTCAGGACTGCTTTTGCTGTGGTCCATAGATTTTGAGTTGTATGTTTATTTTTATTTGTTTTAAGAATATTTTTTATTTCTTCTTTGACCTCATTGTTAACCCATTCATTATTTAATAACATGCTATTTAACCTCCAAGTGTTTTAATGTTTTTCAAGTTTTAATGTTTTTTTTATTGTAGTTCATTTCTAATTTTATGCAATTGTGATCAGAGAAGATGCTTGATATGATTTCAATCTTCTTAAATTTATTGAGACTCATTTTGTGTCCTAAAATGTGGTTTATCCTAGAGAATGTACCATGAGCACTTGAAAAGAATATATATTCTTCTGCTTTTGGGTTAAAGATTCTGAAGATATCTATTAAATTCTGTTGATCTAATGTGTCATTTAAGGCTGCTGTTTCTTTGTTAATTTTCTGTCTGGAGGATCTATCCATTGATATTAGTGGGGTGTTAAAATCCCCTACTGTTATAGTATTGCTGTTGATCTTGCCCTTTATGTCCATCAAAATCTGCTTTATATATTTAGGGGCTCCTATATTAGGTGCATATTTATAATGTTTATATCCTCCTGTTGGATTGTTTCCTTTATCATTATGTAGTGATCTTCTTTATCCCTTACTACAGGCTTTGTTTTAAAATCTATTTTGTCAGATATAAGTATTGCTACCCCAGCTTTTTTTCATTTTCATTTGCATGAAATACTTTTTTCCATTCCTTCACTTTTAGTCTATGTGTATCTTTTGTTCTGAGGTTGGTCTCTTGTAGACAGCATATGTATGGGTCCCGTTTTCTTATCCATGCAGCTACCTTATGTCTTTTAATTAGAGCATTTAACCCATTTACATTTAAGGTTATTATTGATATGTAGTTGTTTATTGCCATTTTATTCTTTAAATGTACAATCCTCTCTTTCTCAATTTTTTCTTTTGCTCTTTTTACAGCAGGCCCCTTAACATTTCTTGCAGTACTTATTTAGTTGTGATAAATTCCTTGATTTTTTTTTTTTTTGGTCTGGGAAGCTTTTTATTTCTCCTCCAATTTTAAATGAAAGCCTTGCTGGATAAAGAAGTCTCAGTTGTAAGTTCCTGCTTTGCATCACTTTGAATATTTCTTGCCAATTCCTTCTGGCTTCAAGTGTTTCTGCTGAGAAGTCACATGTCATCATTATGGGGGCTCCTTTGTAGGTAATTAATAGCTTTTCTCCTGCAGTTTTTAGTATTCTTTCTTTTTCTCTTAACTTTGACACTTTAATTATGATGTATCTCACTGTAGGCCTCCTTGGGTTTCTCTTTAATGGTTCCTCTTTTTCTGTGGTTCTTGATCTTGTGTGACTTTTCCTTCATCAATTTAGGGAAATTTTCAGCTATGATTTCTTCAAACAGGTTCTCTATGCCTCGTTCATTCTCTTCTTCTTCAGGAACCCTTATGAAGTAGATATTGTATCTCTTCATGTTGTCACAGAGCTCTCTTAGAGATTCCTCAGACTTTTTGAGCCTCTTTTCTTTTTGCTGCTATGCTTCCATGCTTTCATTTATTTTGTCCTCTAAATTGCCAACTCAATTCTTTCTTTTATCCAGCCTGCTATTAATTCCTTCTAGTGCAGTCTTCATTTCTAGTATTGTATTTGTCATTTCTGACTGGTTCTTTTTTCTGATTTCAATGTCCTTTTTGATGCTGCTATCTCTTTATTTAGGTGCTCATTATGTCCATTGATTGTAGCTCTAAAATCCTTAAGCATCCTAAAAATCATTGTTTTAAACTCTGCATCTTGTAGTTTGGTTACTTTCTTCTCATTCAGTTGTTTTTCTGGGGATTTCTCTTGTTGATTCATTTGGATTGCATTTCTCTTTGCTCATTTTGTCTGTGTATTAGGTAGCACTGTCTGACTTTAAAATGTTTGCGTGTTCTTTATTAAGAAGATGGGCTCGGTGTTACTGTCCTACAAGCCACTTGTTTTTCTTGTTGTAGAATTTCTTCTTGAAGGTACTATTTTTTCTATTGTTGTACGTGAGTATTAGATGCTGTTGGCACTTTCATGGGTAGGTACTATTTTCCCTTAAGGTTGGCTGGCTCTAAAGATCAACCTTAACTATGTGTATTACACACTATGCGATATCTGTCCTGTTGGGCATATTTATTCTCCACAGTGTCTGGTGCCTTCAAGAATCCACCTTTGGGTGTGCTGCTTGTGTAAATAGTTGAATTTATGGTTGGTGCTGTCTTCCCGCCACTGCCAGCAGTGTTAGCTCTAGTTCTTTTTGGGTTGGCTTCAGCTGTTGTTTGTAACCCACTATAGGCTAACAGTTTGTAGCTACTGCACTTTTTTCTGTTTATGTCTGCATTTTCTGTGTCTGGGTACTATGAGAGGAATCAACCTTTGTATAAGAATCAGCTTCCTCCTGCTTAGAGATAACAACAACTCCGTAAAAGCCCCAAGCTCTGTAAGATTTCTTTTCACTTTTCACCTGCTCCTCCTCCACTTGTAGCTGCCTGATCTTCCCACAGAGTCTTCTGTAGAAAGACTGTAGTGTAGACTCAGACTCTCTTCACCCAACCAACCCCTCTACAGGTTGCATGCTTGTTGGGTTGGGACAGCTGAGGTTGGGAATACAACATTTGTGGGAACCCCTACTTCAGGAGACTCTTGGTCAGGAGCTCAGTACAGGGAATGTGGACCCTACTCTAGAGCTTGATTCCACTGCTGGATATTCATATTTTATTTCTCCCCAACAAGGTGAGCAGCAGGTTCAGACCAAGTGTGGCTGACAGTCCCCTCTGCAGGAGTTTTTTCAGCTGTTGAGACCCCTGTCTCAGGGAGAAAGACTGAGAGAGTCCTCTCCTGGGACTGACTGTGTCCCTCCCATAGGTAGCTAAGCCCCTCGACCAGATCCAACAATAGACTCACAGGGACCCTCACGTTAAATGTCCATGCTCCAAGTCTCTCTCCCTTCTCCCTGTGAAATCTAGTCTTGCAGGACAGAATATCCAGCACCCAGGCTGGGCTGACTGTGAAGCTCCACCCTATCCAATGCACATGAGCCACTGTGCCGGTGCTGATCATAGAGAGTAGAACTTGCCTCAGGTGGGCCAGGTGTGAGGAGCTATTTCTTAGGATACCACTCTAGCAAGGGTTGTTAGGTCCTGAACCAATGCTTTCTGCAGCTGGCCCCTGGATGTGCCAACCCCGGGCCTCCCAAGCATGAACCCAGCACAGACCAGTGGAAAACATTGCCCATGATTGGCCCTCAGCAACCTTCTTGGAGCTACAAGCAAATCAGAGTTTGTGGCTGCCTCTGCTGGGCCCAGGTGTACATGGAAATACCAAGCTGCACTCTTAAACTTGCTTTTACCCACTCTGGCCCTTGGGGAAAGTCAACTCAAATGGCCAAGTTTTCCTGAGTCTCACCTCCTACAGCCTGTTTGCTGGCTGCTTGTTGGGCTCAGCCGCTGGAAAAATCTCTGCTAGAGTCTAGAACCTGTGGCAATTCAGGAATTAGGAAAGGTGGTGGGTGTGGCTCAGTCCCCTAACCCCAGGTGTCAGTCTGTCCAGACTTTTTTCACAGATCTCAGTAGGTTGAGGCCCCAGGAGTTCAGTGGGTATGGCCGCTGAGACCCAGAGGTGTGGTCTGCCTGCCCTCTGGACTATTTCTACTGAGTTTCCTGTGGGGTGGAAGTACCAGTCTTAGAGTTGGAAGTGTGTGTGGGGAGCTTCGACCTCAACACCAAAAAACTGAGTCACTGATGTGACTTTCTGGCCTCTCAGAGCGACCCATCTCCATGACTGGGGTAGAAAGGACTCCCAAGAGCGGAGCAGCTGCTTTTCCCCAATCTGATACTACTCCGGATTGCTCCGCCCAAGAAAGAAGACAACTGAAGTACTGGAAACTGACTCAGCACAGGGGTTCTGGTGGCTGTCCTCACAGTGTCTCTCTCTGGGTCTCCAAATTTACACTGTCCTCCACAACTCCAGTCCTCTTAGCTCTCCCTGCCAAAGCCCCAAGTAAGTGGCTGTGGATGAGGTTTTCTTAACAGTCCCTTTAAAATGGAATCTGCATCTTAGAGCTCTGTCTTTTTTTTTTTTTTTTTTTTTTTTTTTTTTGTATTTTTCTGAAGCTAGAAACCGGGAGAGACAGACAGACTCCCGCATGCGCCTGACTGGGATCCACCCGGCATGCCCACCAGGGGGCGATGCTCTGCCCACCAGGGGGCGATGCTCTGCCCCTCCAGGGCGTCACTCTGTTGCGACCAGAGCCACTCTAGCGCCTGGGGCAGAGGCCAAGGAGCCATCCCCAGCGCCCGGGCCATCCTTGCTCCAATGGAGCCTCAGCTGCGGGAGGAGAAGAGAGAGACAGAGAGGAGGGAGAGGGGGAGGGGTGGAGAAGCAGATGGGCGCTTCTCCTGTGTGCCCTGGTCAGGAATCGAACCCGGGACCTCTGCACGCCAGGCCGACGCTCTACCACTGAGCCAACCGACCAGGGCTATCTCTTTCTTATGGACAGAAACCCGGCTCTTTTCACAGCTAAATGCTGTCTGGGTGCCTCTCCTGGGCTCTGGGGCTCTAGGCTGGGGCTCTGGGGCTCGGGCTGAGGACACACACCTCTCAGGGCGACCCACCCTGTCGTGAGAGTCTCTCTGGGTCGCCACTTGCTCCTGGGAGCAGGGCAGCCCTCTCTCCATCTCCGCCCTTTCTACCAGTCTCAGTGTAGCTTCATTGGTGATCCTTGGTTATAAACTCCTCTTAGTTTAGTCCAGAGTTGGTTTTTCAAGATGATTGTTCTTAAATTATGTTGTAATCCAATTTAGTCCTAGGAGGTGGCAGTTGGAATGTCCGCCTACTCCATTGCCATCTTTTTCTTGTTATATAAATACTTTTTTTATGACAAATAAATAGTTCATTTCAAGATCATGTGTTCACACTGAGTGTTGATAGCTATCTTAACTCATGAAGCATCCTATACAGACATCTAACCTCTAACCATTACCTGTCAAATACAGCCATCCACCTCAACACTTAGTGGGACTGTATCTTCAAAGTAAAATAAATATTCTTGAAGAGGCTAAGAGCCTCTTGATAATATCATATATCATTTGAAAGCAATCAGATCCCAACAGCTCTGGTGGCCTCATATAATATAGAATTAAAAGTATGCTAAGAAAAAAATTAAGGCCCTGGCCAGTTGGCTCAGTGGTAGAGCGTCAGCCTGGCGTGCAGGAGTCCCAGGTTCGATTCCCGGCCAGGGCACACAGGAGAGGCGCCAATTTGCTTCTCCACCCCTCCCCCTCTCCTTCCTCTCTGTCTCTCTCTTCCCCTTCCACAGCGAGGCTCCATTGGAGCAAAGATGGCCCGGGCACTGGGGATGATGGCTCTGTGGCCTCTGCCTCAGGTGCTAGAATGGCTCTGGACACAACAACGCGACACCCCAGAGGGGCAAAGCATCGCCCCCTGGTGGGCATGCCGGGTGGATCCCGGTCGGGCGCATGTGGGAGTCTGTCTGACTGCCTCCCCGTTTCCAGCTTTGGAAAAATGAAAAAAAAAAAAGAAAAAGAAAATGAAAAAAGAATTTATTCCCAACCCACTTCAAGCATAAGAAAAGAAAATAGGGGCACACACAGGATTTCCAAGTCAGAAAGGAAACAAAAACATTTTTGTCCAAGATATGAGGGATGACAGAGAACACACTAAAACAGATTTACAATGGGACACCTTAAAATGGCAGCATTTGAATGATCAAACTGAAACCACTACAGTTTAATATTTTGCTTTATGGAAAGGAAAGTATTTCAGTACAATAAAACCAAGGCATATAACAAGTCTGTGTTGGGAGCTGAGCAGACGGAGAGCTCAAATCAAATTCACCTTCATTCTGTCTTTTTACTGGAGAAACTTATTTTAGTCATGCACTACTCCATAACTTAAAACTTTACAAACACCCACCAAAAGAACTCAAAACATCTGCCAATACCCAGTGTTACTGAGGATGTGGGACCCCAGGCACTCTTGCATTGCTGATGAAATGCAGAATGCTACGGCCACTCTGGAAAACAGTTTGGCAGTGTCTCACCGACCACACATTACCAGGGACAGATTACACACCTGTCATACAACACAGAAGTTCCACTCCTACTTTTTACACCGGAGAGATGAAAACAATCATGTCCACAAAAATATTGTATTACAATGTCTATAGTAGCAGTACTCGAAATAGCTAACAACTGAGAAAAGAAACATCAAGTGTCCATCAATTGATGAATGTATAAGAAGACTGGGATGTATCTATACTATTGGACTATCATCCCCCAGTATAAATGAACAAACTACCAATACCTACAATGGAAATGAATCTCAGATACGTCATGCTGAGTCAAGAAAAGTCAAATACAAAAGACTACACACTATACTATTTTACTGATGTGAAATTCCAGAAAAGGCAAACTATAGTGAGAGGGAGATGGGCTGAAACTGGTGATAAAAATTTTCTGAGTTTTTGTGTCTCGACTGTGGTGGTAGTTTCAAAACTGTACATTGGCAGACGTTCATCAGCCTGGACCCTCAATGGATGGCTCTTCTAGTGTATAAAGTATATGTCAGTAAATCTAGGGAAAACTTCACTAATATAATCAAATATAAAACGATATCATCTATTGTAGAAATATTTAAGACCATAAAATTAATCATGAACTTAAAGAGTATCTTATTAGTCACACCAAAAATTAAAATCATATTTCCAAATTCAAAAAGAGGCATTTAGTAGAAATGATAAGGGCAGGGGTAATGATGGTTAGGGCCAAATGTTGGTGAATCTCTGGATATACAGAGTTCTTTTGGGAAAAAAAATGTGAAGTATTATATAAACGTGTAAACACAACAGAACCCAACAACCACTTGAACTGAAAAAGTACTTTTCTGTAATGTTAATGCACGCACTTCCATGAACTCTCTGTATTCATTCCCCAAACTACCCATGGAAAAATATCTAATGTTGACTAATGCACAGCAGCACTAGTGAGATAAAAGTGTAGGTGCATAGCACACTTGTATTTTTGTAAATGCAAAATATTTTTAAATGAATTATAGAATGAAAATATTCTGAAAACCAAATGCATAAAACTAAGACATTTTTTATATAGTCAATCAGAGTGTCTAATAATAACAATATGTTATTTGTGTCTATATGTTATATTCATGTTAGAATAGCCATGATCAACACTTTGTTTTCTCAAGAGTATATACCTCCAGGATTACCTTAAATTTTTTTTCATCTTTATTTCATTTAATCCTTAAATTCCTATTACCAAAATCTCAGAACTATTTTTGGAAAATATTTTAAAATTACACACAAAAAATGTGATTCCACACCAAAAGAAATGACAAGAAAAAAATGTATTCAAGGTGTTATTTCCATAAAATATTCCAGACCACATACCCAAAGCTTTATAAAGTGGTTCAAGAAACTGTGTCAGTGTCCTGGAATACTCAGATTTTTTATATCTTTCCCTCTATCTTAAAAATCTGTATTAGTCTTATTATCAACATTATCTTTTAAAGTACCAAACAAGGTAAGCCACGAGCACAGCACTCCAATAGCTGGCAGTGCCCTGAGAGTGGGCACTGTTGATTACTATAATTTCAGTATGGTTTATTTTCTGATAATAGTAATATTTGAATCTCCAGCATTAGACGTGGGTATCCAGCAGTATGCATAACATTTATTTTTGTTCTTCTACAGGAAAACTCCAACTTACCATGTCCTAAACCAAGCTCACTATCTGTCCACTATCACTGTCCTGTATCTGCTCTCTCTGTAATCAGCACCACTGTGCTCAGTTGCCCAAACCAGAAAATAGAGCATCACTTTCTACAGTACCTTTCTCCTCTGTGCCTATGTCCTATCAGCTACTAGCATCGATTGGACCCCCTACCTCTTAAAACTGTCCCCTTTTCTCTACTTCTCTGTTCAAATCACCATCACGTTTTGTCTAGATTCTCCCCCGGCACTCTAAATCCCCTCCCTGCCTCTGCTCTCCTCCCACCAGTGCACTCTTCACACTATACTTGGAGTAAGCATGTAAAGACCTAACTGGAAGCACCTTCCTTCCTCCAGGAAGTCTTCCCGGAGTCCCCACATCTGCAGAAGTCACCCTCTTCTGTGCACCTGTGGTATTCTGTACTTCGCCCATCATGGAACTCATTCCAATACATTTTATGGACTGTTTATTCATGTGAACCCCCCACCATACTACGAGTTGTATTGTGGCAAAGACTAAGACTTAAGGAAGGAGTGGGATTTAAGAGAACTGTCTATAGAAGGGCAGCTTTGTTACTTTGTTGTAAAGTTTTAAAAGGGTTTTTTTTTTCTAATTATTTTTACCCCATATTTTATCTCATTATCTCAGTTTATATTAGATTTACGGGACCACAGTGATGCTTAAACTAATTTGATATTTCTTCTCTACCTGGTGCAGGAAACATTTTAGGGGAAAGGCTGAAGGGTAAGCCTTGAGAATTACAAACACCTCAGGACTTACAGAAACACTGGCAAGGAAAATCTGTGTGTTTCTATGCCCCTCTTCATTTAACTCTGCCCTCAAGTTGCTCATGCTTTCAAATGATTTTTAGTTTTAGAAAGAATTTTAAAAATTCTGCTGACTTTCAGATTTCGGGTGCATGTGAAGCGGACTCAGAGACCACATTTACTACCACACTTAGGGGAGAGGTGGTGGAATCCTGTGTGCATCGTCCAGGGCTCAGATAGTGAAAGGATTATTACTAAAATTAATATAAGAACAATTTTCTTTTGAAAGACAGCCAGTTGAGAGTGAGTACACTATTGGGCATTCCTACCTGTGAACCCTCCCTACCTGAGGACAAGGTTAGGATGCTTCCAGAGGGAGCATGAGCACGTGTCTGGAGATGTCTGAGATAACTTATACGAGGACAGTGTTGCAAATGGTAGGAGGGGAGGAAATGAGGAAAAAGGGTTAGGGTGACCTGCTCTTCATGGTAATCTGGCCAGGTAGCTTCAAAACTGTGCTTTCCTGCCTTGTGAATATTTCCAGTGCCGGCAGGCAAAAACTAAAGTCACCTTTAGAAATCGAGGTCCAAGAGCGACCCACCCTGGACAAGCAGTGAGGCAGAGTAAGGTGAGGAGAGCTGGTCACTGGATGGATGGGGTATAGGCAGCTCATTTTCATGCTCCCAGAGCGACACTGGGGAGCACAGGATATGAGACTGGGACACGTCTGGTGTCATCGGGTTATGCAAAATGGATTCACAGCAAGGTTCCAAGGGCTCGGTAGTACTTTCCCTTACATACTACTGTTCTGCATCTCATTGTAGTTTCCTGCCAGCTAGCAAATATATAAACTTATCTCAAATATGTTTTAAAATTTTGCTTCAACTTTAAAATTACTAACAGTAATCTCCCTAGATAGACTACCTTCTTACATCAAAACTGGTGAGCATGTCCTCACTGGTGTCCTCGGAAAGTGTCTTTCTGACCCTCTGCTGTTTCCACCCTGGCGCTAAGAGGCTCCTCGTAAATATTGGTGGAACAAAATGCCCAAGAGTCAGTATAGGTCCCAACAGATCAATGACTAGTAGAAATCAAACTTCCCAGAATCAACACATTGCTTCAGACCTAAAAAAGGCATTGGCACAATTTTGTTTTCTTCAAGTGCCTTTGTCCTTGGAAGCTGCTGAGTGTCACACGGTAACCCCATGATATAAACTGGGAAGAATACCTGGAAATGTAAACTTCGAGCTCAGGAAAACGTGTTCAAACCCTAACTGCCACTTACCCATTTGAGATCCTGAGCAAGTTTTGTGAAGGTCTCAAATATCTTCATGTTTAAAATGAAGATGATGAAATGTCTCATGTTATAAAAGAGAGGATTAAATAGTATAACATTTAAAAAGTTGTTTGTACATATTACGACACCACCCTTCGTTCCCTATCCCACACCCTGACTGTCTAACTAGCACTACTCACACCCCTGCCCCCACAAGCTGTACCCCCAGGCCCTGCCCTCCTCCCTGTCAGAATGTCAACCAGGGCAAGATATCAGCCCCTGAGCACCATAAGAAATTCCTAGATGTTTTCACCCTCCAAACATTATTAATGTACTTTTGATCAAAAGATATACTTTAGGTAGCTGGATATCACCAACAGGTATCTTATTTTACTATTATAATCTATTTTAAAATGGATACGGATGAATTGGCTCATGTAACTTAATTCAGAATTATTCACAAATATCCTATTATATTGATTTGTCTTTTGTCTCAAGTGAAAGATAAAATGTTTCCTCGATTTTTATAATTGTTTTTCTATTGAAAAGAAACTTGAGCCACAGTCTGTTCTATTTTGCTTTCAAAACAATCATGTTACAAGTATCATTCGAGAAAAAATTTTTTAAATAGCAATGCAATCTCTGCAGGTCACCAGAGGGAAAATAACTAATATAACAAGATAAAAATGAGCTGCTCTTGTCTTGAACCAAGGCAAATGGAAGAGTTACTGAATGTGTCAGTTCACAATGATCAGTCAACCCAGGATGACTTAAAATGGTTATGATTTTACTGCCTTAACAGGTTGCTCTGACAGCCTTCAATCCACCAGATAATCATGCAATTCATCATGTCTTATTGTTGATGTGAACATGACCACAACATGCCCCAGATAAATATGAAGGCTTTTTAGGACTCAATAAAAAAAATAAACTATCTAAAGAAATAGCATTTGGACTATAAAGTCCCTCTTTCATCTGGCAGGATAATAGGAAGGCTATTTTTATTTTCAGTAATGGATGAGTGTAAATGTATTAGCAATTTCCTACACAGGCTCTCTCCATTAGGAACACAACTTTATAATTATCACACTCACCATCTGAATCACGTTTTTTACTTAACACCATAAAAAGGACCCGTGTCGATGCTGTTGGCCGCTAACAAGCCTGTGACCTAAGCAAAATCGCAACTCACTCCAAGGACAGGATGGCTCTGCTCTCAGTCTCTTGGCAAAGGCCAGGATTTTAATGACTTTAAATAAGCAGGCCAGGCACTCACACTGCCTGAGAACTCCAGACCTTTCCCCCAGTTTGTTCTTGCTGCAGCGAGCTCAGGCAAAAGCTTTGGCAGCAGTCTGAACATGGGGCAAAGGGCTTCAAGTGGTTATTTTTCTGCAAGTAACTCTTTATGGCTGGGTTAAAAAAAAAAAAAGGAGGGTGTTTGTAGAGAACTTTGCCTAGAATAATGTCAGTGCTCTATACCTGGATGGGGTACAAAGGAAGGGTCCTCTGAAGGTATTTCTTTTTCCTAATTTGTACCTAAGTCCTTATAAGAACATGGAAAGTGAGTGGATGCGTGTTGGGGGTACGGTAGAACTTCTGTAAAACAGATGCCCTGTGTCTCTCTTCTCGGATTGCTTTCAGAAGTTAGAAGTGGGGATGGGGACAGAATCGCTGCCCCCACACCCGCTGCCCCATTGAGAGGTCCGTGTTGAAAGGTTATAATTGATTTAAACGTTCTTGTTTTTCCAAGTGTGGATTAAAGAAGCAAGAGTGAAATGGTACATGAGAGACTGAACATAAATCAGCTAAAGGCATTCAAGGAGCTGCCTGTGGCATCAGCAGGACGCTGGGGCTGAGGCGGGAAAAGCCTCACAGGTGCCACCATGGCTGAACAGGCTCCCACCGAGCTGCTGCTGGAAGGGGGAGCACCAGCATGGAGTGAGTATCTCCCAATGCTGTGCCCCTGCAGACTGGCACAGCCAATACAAATGCCCAGTGACTCTTCACGTTCTCTGTCTTCCCCCTATTTAAATAAAGTGGCAAAGTTAAATAAGCATGCCACAATGCAACCTTTAACTCTCTAGAAATAGCAACACTTCCAATAGGAACATGATTGAAATCACTTTTCAACAGAGAAAAATAAAATAATAGAAAACATGCAGTTTCTCAACTGGTGCTTTTTACCTGTCTTGGGCTAAATGTTGAGGATAAGTCCATTCATAGGAATGAAACATGGATCCCACCTCTCAGAGCCCAGTGACTACAGCAGGTGGCTGTCTTAAAATTCTACAAACACAAGTTAAAAACTACATGGGACCAGTTGTGCAATCCTGATTAATTTCAACTAACATCCTCTCGTTCAAGGCAGGGATTCGGTCCTCAAGGGGCTTTCCAAGTTGTTAGGTGATACATGCCCAAGTGATAGAAAGCCGGTCACAAGACTGCAGAAGGTATATAAAATCACAGAGGTACATAAAGGCAGAGGATGTACCTTCAAATGGGAGATCAAAAAGATTTATATAAAGCAGATCCTACTTAAAAATAAGTGGGAAATGAATGGAATTCTGTGGAAGGACAGAGAATACAATGAAAGCGTGGGCTACATGGTGGGAGAATGGTGTTTTAACACCAATGGAGGTTGCCCATTACATATAGAATCCTCAAGAAAAAAGACATTTCTGTTGTGTGTCTCCAGGCCACTCAAACTTGTTGACCAAGAGAAGTACTTTTTCTTCTTGAAATACTGTCTTCTTTTGTTTGTATTTGAAGTTATTGTTCTTTCCCCATTTTCTTCTTATGAGTGGCAGCTCACCCTCACATTTCTTTCCAGGATTTTTTTCCCTTGATCAGGTTGCACTGATGTTCTTCAGAACTCAGATGATGCTCAGAACTCCTGTCTTCTCTCTCTGTACTTTCCCAAAGCAATCTCACCAACCGCCATGGATTTCATTTCCATCTCTATGCTGGGGACCCCCAGAGTTACAACTGCAAGCTGCATCTCCCCACTGAACTCCAAACATACGTCCCTTCCTCTGCATCTTTGTTTAGATATTCCACAAGCCATTCAAGCACATGTGCAGAGGTGAACTCATTCTCCACCCTCACAGACCTTGCTTCTTCTCCACTTTAATAAAGACCACCTGCCTGCACCTGAAATCTGGATGTCACCATTGACTTCTTTGTCGTCCCTACATCCATTGCCCCCAAGAAGTTCTTGAATGGGAAACTGTCTTCTCTCCATAACCACTGTCACCATGCTCATTCAAAAGACCATCACGTTGCACCTGAGCAACTCCAGGAACTGGTCTCCCACCTCTGGCTCCATCCCTGTAAGTCATCCTTCATCCTGCAGTCAGTTAAGATGTTAAAGTGTGGAATTACTAATATTTCTCTGAGTAAGACCCTTCTCTCTCTCATGCTCTACAATCAAACACATTGATCCTCCAACAGTCACTGGAAGACTAGACTCCTCAGGAGTCTGTGTTACTCCACTTCTTATATGCTTTGCTTCTCTCTTCTTCTCTCCCCCACTCCTGCCACAATTCCCTGGCTATCTTTCTTATTTCTTTAGGTCTCAGTTTAAACATCACTTCTTCAGGAATGTCTACACTTAGTCTCAGTGTGAGACTCTAGTAATTTTGCGATTTTTTCACAAAATCCATCGAAATGTTTTGCATTTACTTGTACCTATCAGCCCCATAGTATTATAAGCTCCTTTAAGTTAGGTTACAGGTCTACTCAGCATCACCACTGACTCAGGGTCCAGAACACATTCTGGTACAGGGTAGGCATTGCATACATGTGTTGTTCAATGAGTAAAGGATAAATACTCCAGTTTTATGGTAGGAGAAGCATTAAAAGAAATACAGTAAGAGATGTGCTAGAAAACTAATTGAAGCTAAATCATAAGGGATTTTAATAAAAATTATAGGTCTTATCTGAAAATATGGAAACCCATTCACAAAGCAACTACATGCTCATAAGGGTGGAGATGGTGGCGGCTTTGAGGCAATCTGCCTAGAAGAGTCTCCAAAAGCTGATGTATGTTTTTTCAGAGTGATGTCTATGAAAGTTCTTAAAAGAGTGCTTTTATATTTCCCTGAGAGATTCCAAGTTATAAAGTTAAAACATGGCTTCAGGACAAAAATTCACTGTTAAAATTGACTGTGTTTCTTTTTCAGATAAAATTGACTTGTGAGTAAGCAGAATGGCAGTTTGATTAGGACCATTTGTGACTTTGTCTCTGTGGGTGTTGTGCATTGTATTTAATTTTTATTCCCCACCTCCTAGCCTACAAAATACCTGGAGATACTTATGTATGTATAACATAGGACTAAGCTAACTAAGCCAATTATTTTTCCAGTCCTCTCTCCACCCCCTTTTCAGTGGGCACCCTAAGTCTCAGCTGCATGAGCCTAAAAAGATCCATGAATTCTGACATATGTGACATATGTCTTTGGTCTAGAATATTCTCCATGCCTACTACAATTCTTCATACCTTTCTAGACCCATTTAATTAAAAGTCTCCTCTTTTGTGACACTTTTCTAAACTTCAATTCTCCACAGAATGAACCCTACCTCCTTTCTGTTGTCAATGAAATACATACACCACTATAGTAAAATTTCTTTCTATTTGCTTTTCAGTTGCCTAGTGTCCTCATTGTATTGTGAGTTGCTTTAACAAAAAGAATTCCAGAGAGCTTCGCTCCTCAAAGTGTGGTCCCTTGATCAACATATTGCTAACAATGTAAACATCTGGGCCCAAACCTAAACCTCTAAATTGGCCTCATGATGTAGTTGCAGTTTACTTTTATCACAGCAAAGCTCTAACAGTGTATCTAGTATAGTTGGTACACAAAATGGGCTCCGTACAGGCTTGATGGATGATGGACGAGGCATGGAAAATCAGGCAGGGACACATACGTATGCACTCATATCAGTGTACAGATGTGGCTTGGGAATTATATCAGAGCAAGCACACAATAGGTAACCTGGACAATGTGTTTTATTTATGGGCCATGACACGTCACCAAGAGCCATGAGACGATGAGAGACATTGACGCATACCTGGAGTTTTGGGCAGAGAACATTATAAAGTATTCTGCGAATTGGAGATCTTTGTAAAAATCGCAATACCTTGACATATTTTGGATTATTTCCCTGCATTCAAGTATTTTTTTTTCATCCCTGAATATTTTCTTCTCCTGCTCCTTGCTGCGTAAATTTATATATAGAACTTATTTAACTCAGTCTGTCAGCTGGCGTAGGACTGTCTTCAGAGAAAAAATGTGGACACACGGTAAGTCCAAGGTCAAGAATTTGCAGGGCTGGTGAATTGCTGGGGCCCGTGCAGTAAGAAATGCACCAAGAGCTGTGGTTCTGGCAGGAATTGGAACAGGAAAGACTGGGCAGAAAGGTGAAAGAGACACAGAGGTCAACCTGCAAACCTTACAGATTCTTCCTCTAGAAGAAATAAAATAAAATCACTCCTATCATTTTCAGTCACTGAGACCAAGACTGTCTTACTAAGTTCCAAAATGGTGTCTCACCCCTCATGGAAACCAGAAGGCACTGAATTAGAGGCAAGTGAGGACATCTCAAAGGACAAGACAGAAACAAGCGAGGGGCCTGACATAGAACCAGAGATAAGGAAAGAAATGATGAGCTTGTTTTCTCTTTCTGTGAAAGTTTGAATTCCCACATTTCCATGACTTAATGTGTCATAATTTCACTTTTCAGCACTTGGCTAACAAACAGCATTCCACCATTTATTTTAAAATTGATAGTCAACACACGATCCATCAGATTTTTATATTGCCTCAGAGGAAAATTCTCGAAAGAATCAAATCCAAAGCTTTGCTGTAAGTTTCCCTTCGGGAAGCTGACCCCAAAGACCTTAGCCATAAGTGAATAGTCCTGACCCAAGGTTTAATTTCAGAGGTTACAGTGACATAGACTGATAAAATTCAGCTACCTAGTCCAGCCACAAATTACATGTCAACACTGATGGGTAACACTTTTCATTGTCTATTAAATAAAATTCAAACCCCCACACTGCATTGGAGGTTCTGTAATATGGCCCCAGTTTGAATTTCTAATCTTGTTTCCACAATGTTCCTACTCTCCAGCCAAGCAGAACAAGTTCTGTTCTGTATGTATTTTTTATTTACTGTCTTTGTGATTTTGTTTACAGTTCTTTCCACTTGGAATTCTTTTTACTCCAATATTTCTGATTCCCTAGTCCATCCAGTGGTTAAGATCTAGGACCAATGACACTTCCCACTAAACCTCCAGTGATTCCCAATAGCTGAAAATCCACTCATAAATACATCTCATAGTGACTCTAAGCTTCGTGTCACATTATATATTGTTAAATGCAACTCACTGGACTGAGAGTTTCCTGATAGTGAGAAATCATCTATCTTGTGTTCTTGTTTATACCTGATGTGGTTATTTGCATACATGGAATGATTACAGGTATTCAGTCAATTGAAACAATTGTAACTTTTTGGTGTGTTGTTCCCTTTTATTCTCACATTTCTGTTTTTATCCCCCAATTCCTCTAATTCTATTAAATCATTGTCACTGCAGTTTGTCTGGTTCCTTATGAAGTTCTTAGATAAAACTGGTGTAATGCACAGAATGACTTCTCTCCTTTGAATAAAATTAGACAATATTCCTGGCATAAGCCAATACCTAAACCTTAGTTGATTTTCAATAAATATTTGAAGAATGAGTCACTTATCAAACACTTGTCCTGCCAAAACCTCACTAAATCTGGCATGATTAGCATAAACTATGAGCCACTCAGAGAGTTTGTTGGTCTTTTCTACCTTGTGACACCTGTGAAGTAGCCAATGTCTCCAGATGCCATCAAGTATTCTTTTTTAGCTCCCTCCAGCTTTATTGAGATATAATTGACATATAAGATTGTGTAGATTTAAGGTATCAAATGTGATGACTTCATACACACATGATGAAATGAGTACTACAATAAGATTAGTGAACACATCAATCTTCTCACATATCTGTTATTTTTCCTCTAAAAAAAATTTAAGATCTAGTCTCTCAGCCATTTTCAAGTATATAATATAGTATTGTTAACTCTAGTGACTGTGCTGTTGCACATGTGTATATCTTCTTTGGAAAGATCTCTGTTCAATTCCTCTGCCATTTATTTCATTGCCTGGGGTTTTGCTATTGAGTTGTGTGGGCTCTTTCTATATTTTAGATATTAACCCATTATCATATATATGTTTTCTTCCATTTTAGAGGTTGTCTTTTCATGCTTTTGTTGTTTATTTTTCTATATAGAAGCTTTTAACTTCATGTAGTCTCATTAATTATTTTTTCCTTTTATTGCTAAGAAAAATCAGTGCAAAGACCCATGTCAAGAAACATTTTCCTATGTTCTAGGAGTTTTATAAGTTCAGCCTTACATTTATGTCTTTAATCCATTTTGAATTAATTTTTATGAGTTGTGTATGTGAGGGGTCTAGTTACATTCTCTGCATCTGAATATCCAGTTTTCCTGGCACCATTTATAGAAGAAACTATCCTTGCCCCATTGAGTATTCTAGGTCTCCTTGTCAGAAATTAGTGAACTGTATATAAATGGGTTTATTTCTGTGCCATCAGGTCTGTTCTATTGATCTATGTGTATCTCGTTATACCAGTATCATAATTTTTAATACTGCAGCTGTGTAATATACTCTAAAGTCAGGAAGTGTGATGCCTTCAGCTTTAATGTTCTTTCTCAAGATTGCTTTGGATATTCAGGATCTTTTGGTGTTTCATATGAATTTTAGGGTTGTTTTTTTTTTCTATGAAAAATGTCCTTATAAGTTCAATAGGGATTGCATTGATACTATAACTGGCTTTCAGTCATATGGACATTTTAATGATATTAATGCTCCTGATCCATGAACACAGGATATCTTCCCATTTATTTTCAATTTTCTTGATCAATATCTAATGTTTTCAGCGTACAAATCTTTCTCTTTCTCAGTTAAATTTATTTTTAAACATATTATTGTTTTTAATGCTATTGTATATGGAATTGTTTTCTTTGTTTTTCATATAACTTATTGTTAGTGTATAGAAACACAATTGATTTTATATGTTGATTTTATAGTCTACAATTTTACTGTATTCAGTAACTCATTAATTGGCACTGGGACAAGAGTTTACTTTAGGGTTCACCTTGGGTCTTCAGTCAGTGTGTCTGTTACCAAAATCATGGACAGATTTATGTAGTTCTTACCATATCCTGGGAGGGCTCTTGCCTGGTTATTGGGTCAGTCCCTGAGTGGGCAGGACTGGCACTAAACCATGGTGAAAGGGGATGGAACCAAGCCCCAGGATTCCATAGCTAAGATTAAGGTCTGCTAAGATTAAGGTCTGCAGATCTTGCTCAAAGGCATGCATGGGTGGTCATGTCTCCCACCAGGTCCCTCAGCTTGGACTGTATCAGGATTTCACAGTCCACTATTTGAACACCAAAGCTCCCACAAAGACATGTTGTCTGTGGATAAATATCAAGTTATCTTGTGCAGAGGGGTTATGAGAAGAGCATCTCTTATTTGACCATTTGCTGATGTATGTAACTCCCTAAATGGTTTTATAAAGTAAATAAATGCAGGTTGTTCAGCATGATATTCCTTCTTTAAAGATCATTCCTACACCCACTCATGGTGACTGAAGTATAAGTTTGACTATATTGAGCCCCACAAGTCTTCAGTAGGACTTAATCCCATGATTCAGCACTGATTGAATATTACCATAATTGCCACAGGTACTTGAACGTATAGCACTCAATAATTTTTTGAAGATGAAAATATATTGAGGTTATTTTTCAAGAACTCCAGATTATTTTTAATAGAATAGATTCAATATACAGGTTCTAAGCTGTCAAAGACTACAAATTAGCAACAAGTTTCTCTCACTTGTGTCCCAACCATGGGTTTGTGCATGGGTTGTAGTATCTAAACTTCTGCCTTGTTTTCTATGCCTAAAGGAATATCTTATTGATAACACTAGTAATATGCCCCTATGATTTTTGGAATTGGCAACACTTGTCAATCCCTGGTTGCACTTAAAAAAATAATAAAGTTCATTATCTGATATACCAGTTCCAAATTGTACTGGTCCCCAAATCCTCCAATACCATATTCTTTCTACTTTAAGAAACCTAAACCTGAAGAGCAAGCATGTCGTTTACAAGTGTTGCAGGAGAGCAAAACCTCAGAGCATTGACACTCAGATAACATATAAGAGGAACAAGAGAATTTATTAAGCCAGCAGAGCACACAGGGCTATAGTTCCAAAGACCCATGCCCCCTGAAATTAGATTTCTTACATCTTATATACCCTTCACAGAACATAAGTTTACATTCATGGGTCTCATGATTCCTTTGTCATCAATCACACAATTTCAGGATGGGAAGGGGCTTACAGGATGCCAGAGGATTATCATTTGTAAATCATCCATTAAGGAGAAAGAAAAGGGGAGAGGAAAGGGCTACTCAAATCTCCCTTCCCCCTCCTACATTCCTGGCTGTTTTACCTTCTTTCTCCCAGGTATATAGAAGGGAGGGTGTCCAAGCCTCCTTCCTCCTTCTACTCAAAACCTTCTAAGTATGAAAACCTCTTCATTTACAATATAACAGCCCTTCCTAAGCAGGAATATGATTGGCCATCTTGAGCTTTTGTAAATTATACAAGTACAAAATTATATTTACAAAATCTCTCTGAATGCTTGACCTAAATTATAAAATATCCTTGAAGCCTCTTATTTGAAGGGAGGTCTCCTTCCTCACAAGGAGTAGAAAACACAGTAAAATATCAACTAAGCTTATTATACCTTACTAAAATGATTTACATATATCTGCCTCCCCCATTAGACTTTTGCATAATTAAAGAAACTGTCTACTAATTCTTCTTGATTACACTCTTAAAAGAAGCTTGGCAAACTGTTGGGCAGATAAAATATATTATGCTCACTTTGTTAAAGATTGTGCTGCCCACATGGAAGCCCGTCACTCAGGTGATAATATTAGTTACCCTTCTTGCTTGGGATGGGTGCGATTATGTTAGTATGTGTTGGGGAAGGTCTTTTGCGCCATAAAGGTTTTAAAAAGAAGAGAGATCATGTTGTTCTGGGGGAAGAGTGATTACGTTCTAGGAGAAGCCCATGCTGTTAGACAGCAGATAAAGGCCGCATGGAGGAGGCCTGGAGAAGCAGCCAAGATGGTGAGTGCTAAAGGAGAATCCAGTTTGTGCAGAGAGAAGGAGATGGGGAACAGGTGAATAAGGCTGGTAATCTAGAAACCTTTGATTCTAGGAAACTCAGATAAGTCAGCGGCTTTGGGAGCCCTGAATGGAAAGGGAAGTGTTTTCCCTCTGTGTGTATTTCTTGCCCGCTGGGTACAAGCTAGGATTAAAGCTAATGGCCCACCAGTTCTTGGCTCCGTTGTTCCATTACTGTCTGTCCAAATCCTATGCGAACCTGCATGGGCCAGGCTGCTGTGATGTTCTTCATCCTTCAAGCAAAGACTCACATCCTGTGTAACTTTTTTTTATGATCTTGTATGTTTGTATTTTCAGTTGCATACTGATCATCAACAATAGCAGCCTAGAATAATTTACTATCATTAGTGAGTAAAGCCCCAATAGGCAGTACATGTGCAAACATATACTTAAGAAGATGCAATGGAATTAGCAATGGGCGTAGAAAACACCATGGAAATAACGTTCAGTTCATGAAAGGGACATGGCAATATAGAATCCAACCTCTCCTGTCTCTTAGCAAGAAGAAGGGACATTCCATGGAGGAGCATTGCTAGTGAAAGACGGAACTAAACCAGAACAGCAGCAGCTGCAAAAACAACAAAAGTAGCTGGTGTCACCCTAGGATCAGAGCGTTTAGTTTTTCTTATTTGTACCTGACAAATCAGAGTGCCTATCATCACCAGGGGTGTCAGGATGAATAGTAACATACACATGGTCATGTTGGAGGAATTATCAAAGTTGAGTTCTCAAGGTCAGATTAGACAGGTAAAGGTTGGGGAAAGGTGAGAGTCAGGCAGCAGACACAGAGTGCTTGGCAGTAACTGACTGCATCTTGAAAGAGACTATTGTCAAGATGGAGCAAAACAGGGGTCCGATTAGCAAGAGCCCAGCATGTCACGATAAGAAGATTGACTTCAGAGAAAGGAGCTGTGGGGAAGATTTCAGGTCCCCATTGCCTTGCCTAGGGGAATGAGGAGAGAAGAGCTCATGACAACTGGAATATACAGTTCACATACAATATTGCAAAGGATAACACTAAAGTCCTACCAAATGTATATCCATATAGATGTGTATAGTCTTTTGTAGAATGTACAATAAATTAGAATTTTGAAAACTCATGATTAAAATGCTTTAATTTCCAGAATCAATATAGCTTTTTCTCCCTAAGTAAGTTTTTTATCCCTGAGTAAGATAACAGCAGTCCCCAACTCTTCAGGGTTTTAGGAATATGTGACCCCAGGAGAGCTGTCCCACTGTGTCTGCTCTAATGGCCTTAGGAAGCAACCCACAGGCAGAACCGGCCCTCCTTATAAGCAGGGACTGTGGAGGACACTACAGGAGTCTAACTCTCATCACAAATCCAGGCTTAGGGGGCCATTGCAACCCATCCTGCTGTTGTCGTCCTAAGACCAAATCTGCTCCCTGGATCTCCTCGGAAAAATCTTGGGAGAAAGCTGGGCAACCATGTGATGGTTCAGGGAAAGCCAGAGGAGACAGGCACAGAAGAACAGCCTGCTAGGGAACCAGGCATGGAAAACAGCCTCAGCGGGGCTGCAGCAGCTAGTGTACGATGTTCTCAGCCTCTTCAGTTTCTCTGTTGAGTTTATCTCTGGAATAAGAAGGATGTTTGAGAAGTCATTTCTCTCTGCCCACATTCATTTACCAATTCACAGGGGCCGTTTATACCAGCAGCTGTTAAAGTATCTTCAATGGCCAAGTAAGTGGTTAGTAATGAGATTAGGATATGTTGAATCTTTTATGCAAAAGAAGATACAAGAACTTTCAATGTTTAAAGGTCACAAATAGAAATAGAAATGTCTCCCTAATTTGTCAAAAGAAGAAAAATAAACTAACACTTTCAGGAAAAAAAAAAAGTAGACCTGATTATTCAAAGATATCAAACATTGTTTTCTATTCTTCTACCAAACTTCATTGTTGCTATAACTAGTAATGTTCTCCCAGGATTTGTTGTTGGAAAACAAAAAAACAGATGTATCTGATTTCCCTCCTACCCCACATATGACCAAGCACAGCAAGCTGTGACTCACTAGCCTACCAGGCACCAAAGGCTCCTGCTTATTTGTGAGTGCCCTGGCTGGGGTGGTGGGGGTGACTGTGATTGTGCTGTCCTCAAAGTACCCTGATATGAAAGTTTCTTCTTCATAGCCAATCACAATTAAGAAAAATCTGATTACTCCTGAAATCCTGGATCTATGGATGAATGGAGTAGTGCATTCGCTTTAGATGTACTTGACTACTTTTATATACAGAAGAAAGAATATTTCCTTTTTCTACCTGGTCATGGCCACTCATGGAAGCAGGACCAGTAAGGAACCTCCATTTAAAAAAAGAAAAACACAACAGTAAAAAAGGCTCACTTAACAAGAAAAAGAATATGCCTCTGAGAAACTATACAAACTTTGGTGAATTACTAACTCTCTGAACCCTGGTTTCCTCATCTTTACAATGAAGATAGTCGGATGGCTGGTCTGACGGTCACAGGAGGTGGTGTATCTGAAACAGCTCGCACAGACATAGAGGAGCCATGAAATGGTGGCGATTCCCTCACACTTCCCACTCCTCTTCTTTGTCAATTGTTAGTGTTACGCGAAGCTGATGGCTAAGATGCAGACCATGTACTCTGTTGTCCGTAGTGCAGAGTTTCCAGCCGACCTCTCTCCTTCCATTTTCAGAGGGCTGGTTTCTAAAAGCTCAGTCATGTGTTTCCTGTAGCTCGCTGTCCCCGCAGAATTCCTTATCATCAAAGATTTGGGAACTGAGGTGCCCTTCTGCTTTTCATTTTATTTTTTTTATGAGAAATATTTTTTATACTCCTGTCCTTGCTCTAAAGATTTCTTCCTTCTTACTGAGGGAAAGATTTGCTTGGGTTTTCTTCTTAATCGTTTCTTCTTGTTCTTCCCCTTCTCTGTGCTTGGACAGAAAGATGGACATTTGCAGATGCCAGGACACCAACCATTGCCTGCCTTTTCCCTGCCCCTTGCCATCAAGAGCCAGCAAGCCTCTGCCAGGAGGAGAAAAAAGGAACTTGGCTTTCTGTCAATGAGTTAAATGTGTCAGATTTTCTCTCTTGGCAACAGAATGGATATAGGGAGGAGAGGGATCTTGAGGCCTTATCTGTTTTGAGCTGCATGCACACACAAAATAACTGTTTTGATTTAAACCAAAAAATTAGTGTTTAACATTATTAGCAGATACAACCAGAACATTTCACCTGCGTAATGACTGACCAGATCTGAACTGCTGCTATAAATATGTTGTCCTCGCTCACCCCCACTTCTCACTGCTCTGAACAACTCTTTTTTCAGCCTGGAATGCATTTTTTTCTCCTTCTTCAGCTGCAGAAGTCTTAGTACCTTTATTCACTCAACAAACACTTATTCGATGAATGCCCGGCTGGCTGTGTAAGTGTGGGAGTCACCAGGCCATCAGAAGGTGGTTATGAGTTGCAAATGAGAGCAGTAGACAGGGCTAGGCGGAATGTCAGTTGTGAGAATGAAGCCAAAGATGTTTCCTGGAAAACCCATATTCGAGCTTCTTTAAAGCGGGATCAACATTTGATATCTCTACTACTCATCTGCCAGCATGCTTGCAGTTCATTTGGTGATGTGGTGTGCCAGGCCGACCTCTCCCCGGGACCCAGGGCACCCTCCCCAGCTCTGTGAGCTTTGGCTATGAAGCCTCACTCTGCTCCCCTTCTGCACAGAATTACCCTCCACTGACAGGAGTCCCTTCATTCTCTGGAGTTTACACTGACACCCTCAAGAAGAGGTCCCCAGCCTGAGACTATGCTGGTGGACAGAGGCTGGCCCTGGCTGTTTCATGTGGCCAGGCCTTTGTTTATTCTCCCCCCTAGATTATCTCCACCATCCTCCATACTGGACATCACCTGCTCCAGAAAACCTTCCAGAATAACCTTCCTAGCCATGCTCCATGCTCTCTCCTGTTCTCTACGCACTCTGCCTTGATCACTTGCAATGGTCTAATCATGGCTTTGTCTCTCCACTGAACTGGATGCTCTTTGATGGCTGAACTGTCTGATTCCCCTTGGGATTCCTATGTCACGAATACATTCTGGCTCATAACATTTGTGCAATAAAATTTGCCAAGTCAGGTGATGAGGAAGAAAGGGAGAGAGGGAGGGAGAAAGGAAAGAAGTAAGAAGAGATGGAAGAAAAGAAGGAAGAAAAGAAGGAAGGAAAGAGGGAAGGAGGGAAGGAAAGAATAAGTCAGCAGCAGCTAAAGCACTGCTTATGCATTTAATAGTGTACAATGGCCCAAAGGAGAAAGAATCTCTGTCATCAGGTAAGTTACTTGCCAACATCATTAGCTTTTTAAAAAATGTTTATGTGATGTTTAAATGAAAGAGCATGCTAGGGTAGTAAATTAATTTAATGACAAAATGCATATGAAAGCAATTAAGATACTCACTGACATAAGAGGAACTCAGTAAATAGCAGTTCAATAAATCAGGGAATGGCAAGAGGTTCTCTATAAAAAATCCTTCATAGATTTTCTCAAATAAAATGCCCCCCCAAATTAATGAAAAACTGTGCAGCTTTATATCATGAAGCAGGATACCACAATTTTTTCTTTCCTACCCATTCTCTGCTTCTTTTGCCATCACAGTCTACTCTGTACTTAAGACTGTTTACACCAAAGATCCCTTCATAATCATACAATAACACCTTCCCTTGAATAGTGTGTGTAATGCTTCTCTATAACTACAGCTGTATCAAGGACCTTCCTTATCCCACTACTGAACTCCTAGAAAGTAACCTTCATTTCTCATAGAGTTGATAATCCTTACTCATCACCCAACACTCATCAACATCTTTTAAGTGGTTTGGAGCCTGAGTCGTGAAGATCAGAGTCATGTGAAGTCTTCCACCAAGTGCCCATTTTCTGGTCTGGTAATCCCAAATAGCTTTCACATTATCTACAAAACTAGAAACTACTGAGCGTTAGCTTCTCCCCAAGCACTGCTTCCACTGTGTCAGGCAGAATGCAGAGTTAGGTTGGCAGAAGGGGCCTACCACCACTCCAGCCTTCCACACTTCCTAGCTTCTGGCCGTATTTTTCAACACTGACTTTAATCTGAGCCCCATGAACATACATTTATATTTTAGCCTTGGTTCAGAGACTATCACATTTTTTTCTCTCATTTCTCAAGGTAATGTTTTATTGCATTAGACCATGCAAGTCCTTTAAAAAATGTTTTGTTTCAGCTTTCATACAAAGGCCTTTGTCAAAAGAATTCCTGGCTTCTCCAGATGCCTTATTTCATTTGGTTTTATGCTTCCCTTATCTCTTCATCTCTCTCCAATGCCCTAACGCCAAATCTTTTGTAATAGATATTTGCTCTAATTTTTAACTGGTCTGTAATTCAAACATGAGTTATTATCTCTTCCTCTTGACTGTCAACAATGAGAATAAGCAGAACAAGGCAATCAAAAGGCATCACTCCCCCTTTCACCACAGTCACATAACTACCAGTGCGAATGGAAAAGGAGGAAGCATTTCTTATCATGATGCTGAAACATAAGCCAGCAATCAACTCAACCTTCTAGTGAAGTTACATGGCTATTAAGCTTGATAGATTTGAACTTGAAGCCTTTTCAGATCTTTCAATTCCCTAATTTTAATCATGCTAACATGTAAACTAGTCATTTAAGAGAGTGGAGATTTAATAGTTTTAATAAGTGTTTTAACTTTAAAAATGCATATTTTGTATTTTAATTCATGCCATGGTAAATTTCCAATGTACACAAGCATATAGTTACTTAGACACCACGACAGGTAATACAGGATAAGGTCACTTTTATTTCTCCCTTCTGTTATCTTTCTCATGTAAACGTAGAATTTGGCTCTTTTTATTAATCTCTGATCCAAATGACCCAAGCAATAGCCTTAATTTTCCTTTTTTAAAAATAAATAAATAAATCTAGACCAAAAATAAGGAGGCGTTAAGTGACCTTTTCAAATAGGTATTAAATACATTTATTCCAATGGCATTATTTTTTCAGGATGTTAATGTCCAAATTATTCATAGAATAGTTTGGTGGAATTGTTGTGAACCCGTTTATCAGTTACTCAGCGACGTTCATCAAGATTGGTCAGGGGCCTACCAAATGCCAGCTATAGAGATGAACTGATGAGCACAAAGAACTGTCCCTCTCTTCATGCAGCCCATAGAGAACAGAAGACAGATATTAAACACATGGTCGCACCAATGAATGGATACTTATAAGCTGTAATGTTTCCTAAAGGAAAGGCATATGATTTCTTGAAATTATAATGCAGAGGAATCTGACTAGACTGAGGATTTTTATAAGATGGCATTTGTCTTGAAGATGAATGATCGTTAAGGGGACTGTGGGAGAAGTGAGAGGCAAAAAGGGAGTAAGCCAAGTTCAAAGGCATGACAGAGACTACGGTTGCTGCAAAGTCAAGATCAAGAAGGCAATGGAAATATTTGAAAGCTGGAGAGATAAGCAGAAGCTAAAACATACAGGCCTTAAAGCCATATTAAAGATTTTTGCTCTTCCTAAGAAAACTGGCAGGACATTAAGATTTTAAGCAAGGCTGTGTTCTAATCTAGTTGGCATTTGCAAACAATCAGTCTGGCTGCAGTGTTGAGCATATGTTGAGGTCCAGGGGGCATGTAGTGTAGGATATAGGGGTGTCCAGAGGTAAAATGATGGTGACTTTGGCCTTATTAGCAAGACCAGAAAAACTGAATGATTCAAAAGATATGAAAGCAGACAACCTAGACAGGTAGCTCAGTTGGTTAGAGTATTATTCTTGCATGCCAAGGTTGTGAGTTTGATTCCAGGTCAAGGCACATGCAAGAATCAACCGATGAATGCATAAATAAGTGTAACAACAAATCAGTGTTTCTCTCTGTGTGTCCCCCTTCCCCTCTTTCTCTCTCTAATTAATAACTTGAAAAAAATGTTCATATATATATGAAAGGGGATGCATCCAAGTGGTGGCCAGGCCTTTTCTATCAGTGGGAGACAATGGTAGAATGAGTAGTATATACCAGGTAAAACTCCTCATTAGAGGGGCTTAGAGCAGCGGTTCTCAACCTGTGGGTTGCGACCACGGCAGGGGTCGAACGACCAAAACACAGGGGTCTCCTAAAGCCATTGGAAAATACACATTTATTATACAATACATTTTTAAATAAAATATGTATTTCCGGTGGCTTTAGGGGACCCCTGTGTTTTGGTCGTTCGGCCCCCACTGGGGTCGTGACCCACAGCTTAAGAACCGCTGGCTTAGAGCCTGAGATTCAGGTTTATATCCTGAAACTTTTTATAATAGAGCTGACTTCAATTTTACCATTCTGAATCCTGAGAACATTCTCTACACTCCCAAAGAAGCTGGGACCCTTGCCTGGAAACCTCTTACTTCCATCCACAGAGAAGGTGCTCCTGGTCCAGCCTGGCCCAGTCTCTGTACTTTAGCACCCAGCTTGCTGCAAGGGAGTGATCCCCTGAGCCCTTGGCGACCACATCAGGACCTCAGGGTGTACAAAATAGGGGCAAAATGCTGTTGCCACAAGGAGCTTCATCTGAAGATCCTGGGAGGCCACCGAAGGGGAGTGGGATCTAAAGGGTGTCGAGTGATTCCTGCTGGCAATAAGATGAAAGCAGCTTCCAGTGCTGCTGCCCTGTGCTGAGGTTCTAGTGACTCCAGGACGTGCTTTTCGCCTGGGCACCTTCTGCAGTAGCCGGCCGCCCACGCTGTCATGTGGACATGGGCCATGGAGCTGCTAGAGAAGTTCCTATTTCAGGTGCCCACGGGGTATGCATGCAGTCTGAGGGGTGCAGGTCTGGGCTTGGGGGAGGGACACAAGGGGCCTCTCCTGGCTCCCTGCAATGGTTACAGAAAGAGGGCCTAAATATTTATCTGTGCATTTTGGCTAGTTTACCATTAAAAGGCAAGCAAGGTTGCTGCAGGGCAACTGCTCTTAACATGTATGCATGGAAATTACAGACTCGTCATTCATTTGAAATGCTCAGAGTGAAAAAGGCCAATTGGATTCAAAATCAACATGTATTATTACTTGAACCTTTAACATTATTACACTCACCTATGAAAGAAAAAGAAGTTATGATAAGATGTAATTCCGATTATTTAAAATCTTTTAAATGGTCACAAAAACATCTTTAAATTTATTAACTGCTTATGATGCCTGTAGTTTCTCAGTGATGGTATCTATCAGGGTTTTAGAGAGCTAATAATCTATGAAACAAGAATCACGTATAACTCATCTGAAATATAAACAGAAGAAAGCTAAATTTTCTCCTAAAATTTGTGACATGTCATCACTAGTGAATAGTCATGCATTCCTTAAAATTTTATGTTTTAGTTTTTATAATTATATGTCACCCACCACTATGTAGATGCCGTCAAATGTCTCCCCATTTACCGCAAAGTGCTCTATCATTTCCGTGTACTTTCAGGAGGATGTTCAGGTCCCATAAGGGCAAAGATTGTAAGAGAAAAACAAAGCCATCCTTTTTCTTCCTGCCCCTGAACCATTTGAGGACATAGGCATTTGTTCTTTGCTGCACTCCTCTGCACTCACCCAGCCTGCCCTGCTTGCTCTCCCTCTATACTTTCTTTGCAGCCAAAGGGGCAAATATCTTCCTTCAGAGTTCAAGTTGAATGACTAGAGACTGGGGGAGGCATGTATTTGGAACCCCACAGACAGCTATGGTCAAAAAGGAAGAGCCTCAATGTATTTAATGCTCGGAAATAGAACAAATGGAGCCCAAATACAAAGCTACCATCATGCCTGCAAAGGTGGTATTAAGTTGAAATGTCTCATAAATATGAACTGAAAAATAGAAATTTCAACAGGTTCATCAGATGCACTTACAAGCATTTTTATGAGTACATATACAGTGTTTTTAAGAGACATTTCAGATGTCCAAACTCCAGAAAATTTCCCTACTGTTGCAAAAGGTCAGGAAGAAAATGGTTAGGAATCTGGATTGAAAAAGTAAGTGAAGACCTCATTGTGTCCTTAGCAGTGTGAGAACCTGATTAGTAGCAACTGCTCCATTTCAACCAGACAGGGTCCACAGACACCCTCCAGTGTATTTCCAGGGATCCCATCTAATCACGCCACACCGGTTGCCCAAAAGAAAGCTCACTAACGTGCTTGAAGTGAAATCAACCCCTTCTGGAACTTTGGACAAAGTGACATAAGCCCGGGAATTTGGCTATGGCCACAGTGATGTTGAAAAGAATGATAAGCTTTCAATTTGAAGAGAATCATTTGGCCTTTGGGTAGTGCCCTAGAAACTATACAACATGTTTGTGGCTAATTGTTCCCAGAGCAAAATGGAAAATCAGTTGGACCAAATGTCCATGATTTCCATCTTTGCCAAAGTTCAAATATATATTAGTTCTTCTCAAAACATTGCCAATTAGTCACACGCTGGCTCTTTCTGATGGTGCTGTAAATAGTCTTTGGAAAGGTGCTATAGCCAGGAGGCCAGACAGAATGGGGCTAAAACCAGAGCAAGCCATGCTTGGCTTCAACACTTTTGAGATCAGTAAAGGGAAGTACTTTTCTAATTTCATAATCAGAAAATTTACCTTTCTAATATTGTTAAAGAAGCTTAAATAAGATTTCTCTTTGGCCTGATCAATTATAGATCACGAAACAGTCCATTTAGCAATTGAGATAAACACCCAATATAAAGAACTCTATTCTGAGACCCAGGAGAAATGAGTCATACACCCAGTTCATTTTTTTCCACATCTTTGTGAGTGAATAAATTACTAATCTCCCCAAGTCTTCAATTACTCTATGTTTTTAGAGTATGTTGACCACAGTCCTGAAGAGGTAAGACAAGCCTTAGGTTAGCATTTAACTTCATGAAGTATGTGATGTTTAAAAGATCCTTAAAGGTATAGAAAATTCTGACATGCAGAGATGTAGAGAAAAAAGTGTTCTTGAAGTAAGGAATAAACTCTAAAATGTGTGAGCATGGATTGTAAAAAGAGAACCAGCTGTCTTAGCTCTGTGGATCAAAAGAGAAGGCTTTGCAAAGGTAAAATTAAGAAGTGAATCTAGAAATGTCAATCAAAATCACAGTGAGCTATCCAATGGCCAAGTCTCTTTCCATTGACTGGTTACCATTTAACAAATATTACAAGGTCCTGGCCGGTTGGCTCAGTGGTAGAGCGTCGGCCTGGCGTGCGGGGAACCCGGGTTCGGTTCCCGGCCAGGGCACATAGGAGAAGCGCTCATTTGCTTCTCCACCACCCCCCCTCCTTCCTCTCTGTCTCTCTCTTCCCCTCCTGCAGCCGAGGCTCCATTGGAGCAAAGATGGCCCGGGCGCTGGGGATGGCTCCTTGGCCTCTGCCCCAGGCACTAGAGTGGCTCTGGTTGCGACAGAGCGACGCCCTGGAGGGGCAGAGCATCGCCCCCTGGTGGGCAGAGCATCGCCCCTGGTGGGCGTGCCGGGTGTATCCCTGTCGGGCGCATGCGGGAGTCTGTCTGACTGTCTCTCCCTGTTTCCAGCTGCAGAAAAATACAAAAAAAAACAAAACAAAAGCAACAAATATTACAGAGCTTATGCCATGTGTCAGCTCTATTTCAGGTACTGGGGCTATAAAAGTAAATAAAGGAGAAAGAAATTATCTGCTCCTAAGGAATTTACATTCCATAAGCATCCTTTGAAAATATTTTTAAGTAATACACACACATGCATACAGAGAGAAGAACCACTCAAAGTAAAAGAAGACTAGGGAGCTTCTTTGGAAACCATGTCATATTATTGATTCCCTATGAGGAAAAAAACTGTTGAGTGTGTGCTGTGTGGAATGGCCTGTGAGAGATGCTATGTGACTACAACAGATTTGGTCCCAACACATCCCCTCTACATATATATGATTCAAAACAGTCACTTGCAGTGTGATTATTGTACTGATGGAAAGACAAAAGCTTTCCCTTTTATAAACTTTTATTATACCAGATTAATCACTTATAATAATTGTTTAATATAACAGGATGATTAAAATTCAAATGATAACTAAGACTAAAGAGAAAAATTGGAAAATACAGGAACACAATTAGTGAGAGGCTAGAGACACAAAGGTGTTTACGAAAAGTGAAAGTAACAGGAGAAAAGAGAATCATGGACAATTACATTTCACTTCAACTTTTCTTTTCATTCAAAAAATTTTTATTAAGCATATATCAGGGTCTAACCCAGGCATGGCCAACATATGGCCTGCCAGATCCAGCCCACGTAATGAGTATATGCGGACCGCGTTTAAATTTTTAATATTCTCCACTACTTTAAAATCTCAGCTACTCAGAAGTGGAAGCATCTTTGATTATTGGAAATCAAGATATTTAAGAAGATAGTGATATGTGGAAAAGAATTTCACGTGTGACTAATCCAGGGTTAACTTCCAATAATTGGTCGAATGGATTTGCGATAGTTCTTTATTTTTAAAAAAAAATTTCATTTAAAGATGTATAACTTTTGTACTTGTCTGTACTCAATGTGAACTGTTTGACGTTTAGCAGCAATGTGAAACCCACATACTTTTAGGTGGAGTTTGTCAGTACACACCCAAGGTCAAACAATTCATTGTTTTTGTGGTCAATGGTGCTGAATCAAGTGGCACTGTAGCATAGTCAATAGCTGCAGTTGATAACTGAAAACGTATCCAGGCTGTTTGTAAAGAAAATAATTGTTTTATTTGCAATATAACCCCTTCAAGCTCATTCTATTAATTAAATATTGTTTCGGTTGATTGCGATACAGTTTGGATATTTATAAGGTATGTAATTATATTTTTAAAAATAATACTGTATATTAAATTTTTCACTCACTTATTTATTCATAAACAAATTACATAATAAAATTTTGTTTACTTAAACAAATCATTTTTTTATTTAACATTTTTTAATTTTAATATTTCGTCTGGCTCATGAAAAAAGTTTTCTTTCTAATCTGGCCCAGGGGCAAAAACTGTTGGCCACGCCTGGTCTAACCTCTGGCCAGGTGCTGGGAATACAAAGATGAACAAGATACAAGTTCTACTCTATGGACATTCTGATTTGGTATTTCTACTGAGGAAACTCTCAATAAATACTGCTGCCAGGAGACAGGAGAGAGACATCATAGAGAGAGACAGGGATCCACTGTGTAGCTTTTCTCATCCAGTTCTTTTGGGATCTTGGAGGAAACTCTGGACACCTATAGATTCATTTAAAAGAACTCAAGGTTCTTTTATTTAAAAATAATAGGGTGAATCTGGGCCACAGAGACTTCTTCTCCCAATAGCTAAAGAAACAACAAAGCTGTCAAAATTCACAAATGTTTTCTAAACAATAAGAGGAAGGCCATAGTCATGGCCTCTGAAAACAGATGGGAGAGTGTCAGCTCTTTACTAAGATCCTATCATTTTGAAGAAACATTGAAGAATAAGGGTTGGGAAGATCATGAGAATTTTCAGATACCCTCCATTTGAAATGGCTTGACTAGGGAGTAGAAGTATGGGGAGAAATGCCAAAAAACATCATCATGAGCAGAGAAAGATCTATAAACCATTCTGGAAGCTCAGCAGAGGGAAGGGGATACCCATGCCCAGGGTTCATTTTCTCAGGCACTGTACTAAGTGGAGATGGAAGTAGATTACACCTTGTCTGGATGGAGTGGTCCAGAATATGGAACATGTAAAGGGAGCTCATGAGTGAGCAACCAAGAGGACTGCACAGTGGATGAGTGATTCGCTCCCTTCACCCACAAACCTAGAGATGGTGGCATTTGCCAATATGCTAACAATAGTTCTCGGTCTCTATCCCTTGCTATATCCATTGGTATATCTTGATTCCCTGGGGGTCATAACTTCAGTATGCACCCCTGCCGGGGTCCAGCCCCGGGGGGGATCCAGGGGTCCCACAGGAGGAGCCGGCGTCGGCGAAAATGGAGTGAGAGAGCCGAACTCTTTTCTTTCTCTTTCTTCTCCGGTTAGCATTTACTGCCAGGCATCTCTACCAAATGCTAGTATAGCTCCCTTTTTATACACGCACACCGAGTTAAAATCACATGGTGTTAATTATTACTTTTGTTTCACTATGTTTTCATGTTTCCGGATAACAGTTAATTTACATCTATGAGTCACAAACCAGGTAGCAAATCATTCAAAATACAAAATAACTTGAATAGTGATAACAACATCAGTAAAAGCTTTTAGAGTATTAGTTCTAAAAGTTAACTATAAAGTGAGTTAAGGGGCAGAGAGAGAGATTAGCAGACGACAACAATGGACCACCGCTTGCTCAGGTAAATGGCCTTGGGTTTATGCAGTGTCCTACTTTTTCTCACAAGATTCTAAAAGGCTTGCCTTTATAGAAATTAACATAACATCAAGAATAGCTTTCACTGAGTTTCAGGGTGACGTCATGGAAATGGCGCCGTGAGAAGCGCGTCCGACACCTCTCCCCTAAATCACAACAAATTTATCAACTAGAAACAGAAAAATTTATCCTCGGAGCATTCCGGAGTTCCACACAAACTGAAAGCAAAAGGACTGTTATCACTTGAATCTGAGAGACGAGGGTGTGGAGGAAGCTACCGCAGCAGCGACGCTCATTCAAGCCGCGAGGGAGTGCGCCTGCGTGCTATCAATAAGACCACCCTCAGATGCCGATAAGAAAGAGGAAATCGAATATTATGGATACAAAAGAAAGAGAGGTAACACAAATAGATGTGGAAAAATCTATGGAGAAAAGACTTAACATATTGGAAGCCTTGGAGCTAAATGACAGAGAATTTAAAATAGAAATCTTAAAAATACTCAGAGATATACAAGAAAACACAGAAAGGAAATATAGGAAGATCAGAAAACAACTCAATGAACACAAAGAATATATTACCAAGGAAATTGAAACTATAAAAACAAATCAAACAGAAATGAAAAACTCAATTCACGAGCTGAAAAACGAGGTAACAAGCTTAGCTAACAGAACAGCCCAGATTGAAGATAGGATTAGTGAAATAGAAGACAAACAACTTGAGGCACAACAGAGAGAAGAAGAAAGAGACTCAAAAATAATAAAAAATGAGAAAGCCCTACAGGAATTGTCTGACTCCATCAGAAAGAATAACATAAGAATAATAGGTATATCAGAGGGAGAAGAGAAAGAAAATGGAATGGAGAATATACTCAAACAAATAATAGATGAGAACTTCCCAAGCCTGTGGAAGAAACTAAAGCCTCAAATTCAAGAAGCAAACAGAACACCAAGTTTTCTTAACCCCAACAAACCCACTCCAAGGCACATCATAATAAAGATGACACAAACCAATGACAAAGAAAAAATTCTCAAGGCAGCCAGGGAAAAGAAGAGTACAACATATAAAAGAAGGCCTATTAGATTATCATCAGATTTCTCAGCAGAAACTCTACAAGCTAGAAGAGAGTGGACCCCAATATTTAAAGCCCTGAAAGAGAGGAACTTTCAGCCAAGAATACTATACCCATCAAAGCTATCCTTCAAGTATGAAGGAGATATAAAAACATTCACAAATACAGAAAAGATGAGAGAATTTATCAACAGAAAGCCCCCACTCCAGGAAATACTAAGGGGGGTTTTCCAACCAGATTCAAAGAACAAAAGAAAACAACACCACAAGTAACAGCTCCACCAAGAACACAATAAAACCAAACTTAAACTGTGACAACAAAGGAAAAAAAGGGGGGAGAGGATGGAGATTAACAGTAGCAAAGGATGATGAAGTGCAGAAATACTTATAAGATAGGGTACTACAATGAATATGGTAGGTACCCTTTTCATTACTTAATGGTAACCACCCTTAAAAAAACCACCACAAAAACACTTGACTTAAAAAAGGTAGCAACAGAGGAAAGAAGTATGGAACACAAACAAACAAAAACAAATGATAGAAAAACAAAAGAGAAGAATCAAACTAGATACAAAACTACAAAACTAACAGAAAGCAATTTATAAAATGGCAGTAGGGAACCCACAAGTGTCAATAATTACACTAAATGTAAATGGATTAAACTTACCAATAAAAAGACACAGAGTAGCAGAATGGATTAAAAAAGAAAATCCAACTATATGCTGCCTACAAGAAACACATCTAAGCAACAAGGATAAAAACAAATTCAAAGTGAAAGGCTGGAAAACAATACTCCAAGCAAACAACACCCAAAAAAAAAGCAGGTGTAGCAATACTCATATCTAATAATGCTGACTACAAGACAGAAAAAGTACTCAGAGACAAAAATGGTCATTTCATAATGATTAAGGGGACACTGAATCAAGAAGACATAACAATCCTTAATATATATGCACCAAACCAAGGAGCACCAAAATATATAAGACAGCTACTTATTGACCTTAAAACAAAAACTAACAAAAATACAATCATACTTGGAGACCTCAATACACTGCTGACGGCTCTAGATCGGTCATCCAAACAGAGAATCAATAAAGATATAGTGGCCTTAAATGAAATACTAGAACACCTGGATATGATAGACATCTACAGGACACTTCATCCCAAAGCGACAGAGTATACATTTTTCTCTAGTGTACATGGAACATTCTCAAGAATTGACCATATGTTGGGCCACAAAGACAATATCAGCAAATTTAGAAAAATTGAAATTGTACCAAGCATATTTTCTGATCATAAAGCCTTGAAACTAGAATTCAACTGCAAAAAAGAGGGGGAAAAACCCACAAAAATGTGGAAACTAAACAACATACTTCTAAAAAATGAATGAGTCAAAGAAGAAATAAGCGCAGAAATCAAAAGATATATACAGACAAATGAAAATGAAAATACGACATATCAGAATCTCTGGGATGCAGCAAAAGCAGTAATAAGAGGAAAGTTCATATCACTTCAGGCCTATATGAACAAACAAGAGAGAGCCGAAGTAAACCACTTAACTTCACACCTTAAGGAACTAGAAAAAGAAGAACAAAGACAACCCAAAACCAGCCGAAGAAAGGAGATAATAAAAATCAGAGCAGAAATAAATGAAATAGAGAACAGAAAAACTATAGAAAAAAATCAATAAAACAAGGAGCTGGTTCTTTGAAAAGATCAACAAAATTGACAAACCCTTGGCAAGACTCACCAAGGAAAAAAGACACAGGACTCAAATAAATAAAATCCAAAATGAAAGAGGAGAGATCACCACAGACATCATAGAAATACAAAGAATTATTGTAGAATACTATGAAAAATTATATGCCACCAAATACAACAATCTAGAAGAAATGGATAAATTCCTAGAACAATACAACCTTCCTAGACTGAGTCATGAAGAAGCAGAAAGCCTAAACAGACCAATCAGCAGGGAGGAAATAGAAAAAACTATTAAAAATCTCCCCAAAAATAAAAGTCCAGGCCCAGACGGTTATACTAGTGAATTCTATCAAACATTCAAAGAAGACTTGGTTCCTATTCTACTCAAAGTCTTCCAAAAAATTGAAGAAGAAGCAATACTTCCAAACACATTTTATGAGGCCAACATAACCCTCATACCAAAACCTGGCAAGGATGGCACAAAGAAAGAAAACTACAGACCAATATCTCTAATGAATACAGATGCTAAAATACTAAACAAAATACTGGCAAACCGAATACAACAACATATTAAAAAAATAATACATCATGATCAAGTGGGATTCATCCCAGAATCTCAAGGATGGTTCAACATACGCAAAACGGTTAACGTAATACACCATATCAACAAAACAAAGAACAAAAACCACATGATCTTATCAATAGATGCAGAAAAGGCTTTTGATAAAATACAACACAATTTTATGTTTAAGACTCTCAACAAAATGGGTATAGAAGGAAAATATCTCAACATGATAAAGGCCATATATGATAAACCATCAGCCAACATCCTCTTAAACGGCATAAAACTGAGGACTTTCTACCTTAAATCAGGAACAAGACAGGGTTGTCCACTCTCTCCACTCTTATTCAACGTGGTGCTAGAAGTTCTGGCCAGAGCAATCAGACAAGACAAAGAAATAAAAGGCATCCATATCGGAAAAGAAGAAGTAAAGCTATCACTTTTTGCTGATGATATGATCCTATACATCGAAAACCCGAAGGACTCCACAAAAAGATTATTAGAAACAATAAGCCAATACAGTAAGGTCGCAGGATACAAAATTAACATACAAAAGTCCATAGCCTTTCTGTATGCCAACAATGAAATATTAGAAAACGAACTCAAAAAAATAATCCCCTTCACGATTGCAACAAAAAAAATAAAATACCTAGGAATAAACATAACAAAGAACGTAAAGGACCTATATAATGAAAATTACAAAGCATTGTTAAGGGAAATCGAAAAAGATACAATGAGACGGAAAAATATTCCTTGTTCTTGGATAGGAAGAATAAATATAATCAAAATGGCCATATTACCCAAAGCAATATACAAATTTAATGCTATTCCCATCAAAATCCCTATGAGATTTTTTAAAGAAATGGAACAAAAAATCATCAGATTTATATGGAACTATAAAAAACCCCCAATAGCCAAAACAATCCTAAGGAAAAAGAATGAAGCTGGGGGCATTACAATACCTGACTTTAAACTATATTATAGGGCCACGATAATCAAAACAGCATGGTATTGGCAAAAAAATAGACACTCAGACCAATGGAACAGAATAGAAAGCCCAGAAATAAAACCACATATATATGGTCAAATAATCTTTGATAAAGGGGCCAACAACACACAATGGAGAAAAGAAAGCCTCTTCAACAAATGGTGTTGGGAAAACTGGAAAGCCACATGCAAAAGAATGAAACTCGACTACAGCCTGTCCCCGTGTACTAAAATTAATTCAAAATGGATCAAAGACCTAAATATAAGACCTGAAACAATAAAGTACATAGAAGAAGACATAGGTACTAAAATCATGGACCTGGGTTTTAAAGAACATTTTATGAACTTGACTCCAATGGCAAGAGAAGTGAAGGCAAAGATAAATGAATGGGACTACATCAGAATTAAAAGTTTTTGCTCAGCAAGAGAAACTGATATCAAAATAAACAGACAGCCAACTATATGGGAACTGATATTTTCAAACGACAGCTCAGATAAGGGCCTAATATCCAAAATTTACAAAGAACTCATAAAACTCAACAACAAACAAACAAACAATCCAATAAAAAAATGGGAAGAGGACATGAACAGACACTTCTCCCAGGAAGAGATACAAATGGCCAACAGATATATGAAAAGATGCTCAGCTTCATTAGTTATTAGAGAAATGCAAATCAAAACTACAATGAGATACCACCTCACTCCTGTTAGATTAGCTATTATCAACAAGACGGGTAATAGCAAATGTTGGAGAGGCTGTGGAGAAAAAGGAACCCTCATTCACTGTTGGTGGGACTGTAAAGTAGTACAACCATTATGGAGGAAAGTATGGTGGTTCCTCAAAAAACTGCAAATAGAACTACCTTATGACCCAGCAATCCCTCTACTGGGTATATACCCCAAAACCTCAGAAACATTGACACATGTAGCCCCATGTTCATTGCAGCACTGTTCACAGTGGCCAAGACATGGAAACAACCAAAAAGCCCTGCAATAGAAGACTGGATAAAGAAGATGTGGCACATATACACTATGGAATACTACTCAGCCATAAGAAATGATGACATCAGATCATTTACAGCAAAATGGTGGGATCTTGATAACATTATAAGGAGTGAAATAAGCAAATCAGAAAAAAACAAGAACTACATGATTCCATACATTGGTGGAACATAAAAATGAGACTAAGAGACATGGACAAGAGTGTGGTGGTTACCAAGGGTGGGGGGAAGGGAGGACATGGGAGGGAGGGAGGGAGAGAGTTAGGGGGAGGGGGAGGGGCACAGAGAACTAGATAGAGGGTGACGGAGGACAATCTGACTTTGGGCGAGGGGTTTGCAACATAATTTGATGACAAAATAACCTAGACATGTTTTCTTTGAATATATGTACCCTGATTTATTAATGTCATCCCATTACCATTAATAAAAATTTATTTAAAAAAAAAAAAAAAAAAAAAAAAAGAATAGCTTTCATCCAAAGATATGCAGAGTGTACTTACAAGATAGCCCAGCAGCAACACAAGACATTCCATGGATTTCCCTACATTTTTAAATCTCATGAAAACATCTCATTGAGAAAGCCTAGCAATTGCCTTTAGTCAAAAGACAATTCTCTTAAAACATTCTTTTCTTGCTGACTATGCTCTCATCCTAGGCCACACAATGGGCCATTCTACTATACCTTATCTAAGATACTATTGTCTAATCAAATATTACTTATTTATTACATTTAAACACTAGTTAAGTTCTGACTCTATTCTTCTCAGAATATATCACTATTTGCAGATCAAAGAAGAAAGGAATGTTTCTCTACTTATCACATGAAAAGGCTAGGGAAGAAAAATGTTAAGTAAAGGCCGAAGGGTGCTCTGTGCACAGCCATTGCCTCCTAACCATTCACAAGTCACAATCTATACTTTTTAACATGATTAAGAAGGAATTCTCCTACAGACTTAACCCTTTACGAGGGATATCATAGCCAGCCTCTTATGTCTATGAGCCCAGTTCAAGGGGCTTACAGGCTTTTCTGTGGAACTCACACCCTCTGTCTCATTTCCAAAGAAATCACTATGAATCTACAGGGAAAGCACGGTACTATTATCCCTGTGCCACAAATAATAGCACACACCCAGAAAAGGGGGGATATAAGGCCAGATTAATTCAAAAAGTCAAAGGGGGGGAGTATCGTTGTGCCTATCCTTTGTGGTGACTTTGTCACCCCACAGCCATTGGTCTTCACTGCAGTGACTTTGTCACTCCGCAGCCATTGGTCTTCTCTGCTGTGACTTTGTCAATCAGCAGTTTTTGATCTTCTTCTGCTGTGACCTTGTCAGCCAGCAGTTGTGGGTCTTCTTCTGCTGTGACCTTGTCAGCCAGCAGTGTGGGTCTTCTCCTGCTGTGACCTTGTCAGCCAACAGTTGTGGATCGGCTCCCGACACACCCCTTACTGAAGTTCTATTCAGTTAAATATATTGAATGTAGTCTATAGTAGTAACAGTGTCAAGAAATATTTACCCACACCATATCAGAGCAAATAGTTGGCCAGAAAAATTCATATTGTTAAAATTTGTTAGATTAAAAGAAATGGCATACATTTTTAAAATGGAGAATGAAGGAGAGATCTACACAAAAACAAAACAACAAAAAGGTAATGAACATACAATTAAAGTAATGAACTTATTACTACCCCCAACAGTTCCTGGTGTTCTTTTAAAATCTCTCCTTCTTACCCCTCCCTGATTAGTACTTTCCACTGCTATTGCCTCCCTAAGCAACCACTGGTCTGCTTTTGTGCATGTGTCTGTGTGTGTGTGTGTATGTGTGTGTGTATTTTACATTTTCTAGAATTTTATATTAATAGAATCAGACTGTATGTATGTACTCTCTCTTTTGATTGGCTTCTTTTGCTCAACATGAGTGTTTCAGATTGATTCAGGTTTTTGCATGAATAAATAATTCATTTCTTTTTATTTCTGAAGAGCATCTTATTATAGACCATGGATGTTTAGCAATACCCCAGTTAATGGACACTTTGCCTACACCTTTTGGCTCTTACAGGTAAAGCTGCTATAACCATTTGTGTACAATTCTTTTCATGATTATATGGCTCAGCTTCTCATGAGTAAGTAAAAGGTAAAATGGCTATGTCATTTAATAGGTGTATGCTTAATTTCTTTAAGAAACTGCCAAGTTCTTTTCCAAAACAGTTATATTATTTTACATTTCCACCAGCTGTGTATGAAGGTTCCATTAGCTCCACATTCTCTCCAGAGCCTGGCATGATCAGTCTTAATATTAGACATTTATAATAGGGGTTTACTGGTATCACATAGTGTTTCAATTTTGCATATATTTTAATGTATTCCTATTATAATGTATTTATTTACCATCAATATATCTTCTTCAGTGAAGTCTATTTTCAAATATTTGGCCCATTTCTACTTGTTTTTGTCTTATTTTCGAGTTTTTAAAGTTGTTTAATATGATCTAGATATAAATTTTTTATCAGATATGTGATTTACAAATATTTTCTCCAAGTTTGTGACTTGTCTTTTCATTTTTTTTGTTGTTGTTGTTGTTTTTTTGGGGGGGGTTGTTGTTGTTGTTGTTTGTATTTTTCTGAAGCTGGAAACAGGAGAGACAGTCAGACAGACTCCCGCATGCGCCCAACCAGGATCCACCTGGCACGTACACCAGGGGCAACGCTCTGCCCACCAGGGGGCGATGCTCTGCCCCTCCAGGGCATCACTGTGTTGCGACCAGAGCCACTCTAGCGCCTGGGGCAGAGGCCAAGGAGCCATCCCCAGCGCCCGGGCCATCTTTGCTCCAATGGAGCCTTGGCTGCGGGAGGGGAAGAGAGAGACAGAGAGGAAGGAGGGGGTGGAGGATGGAGAAGCAAATAGGTGCTTCTCCTATGTGCCCTGGTCGGGAATCGAACCCGGGTCCCCCGCACGCCAGGCCGACGCTCTACCGCTGAGCCAACCAGCCAGGGCCATCTTTTCATTTTCTTAATAGTGTCTTTGTGAGAGCTGTCATTTAACATTGTGATAACGTTCAGATTATTGATGTTTTCTTACATTGATCCTGTTTTTGGTGTTATCTCCAAGAAATTTTTAGCCAACCCACAAAGTTCTCTGTTTTGTTCTTGAACTTACATATTTTAGGTTTAGATCTATTCTCCATTTTGAGTTGATTTTTGTATGTGGTATAAGGTAGACATTGAGCTATTTGTTTTTTGACAGTTGTTATTATGTGCATAAATATTTAGGATTATTATGCCCCCTTGGAGAACTCACTCACTTTGTTGATGTGTAATAGTTAACTGATCCCTGGTATTATTTCTATGCTCTGAACTCATCTTTGTCTGACATTATACAGCTTCCTTTCCATTAGTGTCAGCAGGATAAATCTTTACCCATTTTTTTCACACTTTCAACCAATGTGAGTCATGATATTTAAGGCTGGCTTTTTATGCACTATATATAATTGGATTTTTTAATCTATTATGTCAGTTTTTGCCTTTTAATTGAGGCTTTTTGGTCATTTATATTTAATATAATTTGATATGGTTGAGTATAAATTTTCCATCTTATTATTTGTTTTCTAATTCTCCCAGCTGTTCTTTTTTATTGTTTTTTATTTGTTTGTTTTCTTTATTTTCTAATTTTCATTAATTTTAAGTTATTGTGTTTATATGGATCCAGGTGTCCCACTCAATATAACACCCTCATCCACACCTCCATGTCCCCCATTACACCCTCTTTGTCCCCTTCCCCGTAACAACCTCCCCCCTTCCCTCTGGGATTTGCTGTCCTGTTATCTGTATCTATGTGTTATGTATATATAATTTCACTAATCCCTTCACCTTCTCTGATCCCATCCCCTCGTTCCCCTTCCCTCTGACAGCTGTCCCTCTGCTTCCTGTGACCTCACCTCTGCCTCTATTCTGTTCCTCGGTTCACTTTGTTACATTAGATTCCACATATAAGTGAGATCATGATATTTGTCTTTCTCTGTCTAGCTTATTTCATGTAGCATAATAATCTCCAGATCCATCCATGCCATCATAAAAGAAAAGGTTTCCTTCTTTCCATGGTCACATAGTATTTCATCGTGTATATGTACCACTGCTTTTTAATCCACTCGTTCACTGACAGACACTTTAGCTGTTTCCAGATCTTGGCTGTTGTAAACCATGCTGCAATAAACATGGGGGTGCATATCTCTTTTGAATCAGTGATTTGGTATTCTTAGGATATATTCCTAAAAGTAGGATAACTGGGTCAAAAGGCAGTTCCATTTCTAATTTTTGAGGAAACTCCATACTGTTTTATTTCCACAGTGGCTGCACCAGTCTGCATTCCTACCAGCAGTGCAGGAGGATTCTCTTTTCTCCACACCCTTGCCAGCACTTATTATGTGTTGATTTGTTAATGAGCACCATTCTGACAGGTGTGAGATAGAATCACATTGTGGTTTTACTTTGCATTTCTCTGTTGATTAATGATGTTGAACATTTTTTCATATGCCTATTGGCTGTCTGTATCTCTTCTTTGGAGAAGTGTCTATTCAGTTCTTTTGCCCATTTTGTAATTGGATTGTTTACCTTCCTGGTGTTGAATTTTAGAAATTCTTTATAAATTTTGGTTATTAACCCCTTATCAGATATATTGGCAAATATATTCTCTCATTGTGTGGGTTGTCTTTTTATTTTGTTCATGATGTCTTTTGCTGTGAAAAGCTTTTTAATTTGATAGAGTCCCATTTGTTTATTTTTCCCTTTATTCCACTGCCAGTGAAGATAAATTGGCACAATTATTGCTACGAGAGAAATCAGAGAGTTTACTGCCTATCTTTTCTTCCAAGATGTTTATAGTTCCACAATTTACATTTAAGTCTTTTATCCATTTTGACTATATTTTTATGAATGGTGTAAGTTGGTGGTCTAGCTTCCTTTTCTTTGCATGTACCTGTCCAATTTTCCCAACACTGTTTATTAAAAAAAACTGTCTTTACTCCACTGTATGCTCTTACCTCCTTTGTCAAATATCAGTTGACCATAAAAGCATGGGTTTATTTCTGGGTTCTTTGTTCTGTTCCATTGATCTATATGCCTGTTCTTATGCCAGTACCAGGCTGTTTTGATTATTATGGCTCCTTCTTTATTCTTCATTTTCAAGATTGCTAATGCTATTTGTGTTATTTTTTGGTTCCATATAAATTTTTAGAATATTTGTTCTACATCTTTGAAGTATGTCATTGGTATTTTAATAAAAATTATATTGAATATATAGATTGCTTTGGGTAACATAGACGTTTTAATGATGTTTATCCTTCCTATCCATGAACACAGTATATGCTTCCACTTGTTTGTATCTTCCTTGATTTCTTTTTTCAATGTCTTATAATTTTCTGAGTAAAAGTCTTTTATCTCCTTGGTTAAATTTATTTCTAGGTGCTTTTCGTTGTTGTTGTTGCAATAGTGAAGGGGATTGTTTCCTTAATTTCACTTTCAGACACTTTATTGTTGGTGTATAAAAATGCTACTAATTACTGAATATTAATTGTATATCCTGCCACCTTACTGAATTCACTGATCAGGTCTAGTGGTTTTCTGACTGAGACTTTAGGGTTTTCTATGTACAGTATCATGTCATCAGCAAATAATGATAGTTTTACTTCTTCTTTTCCAATTTGGATGCCTTTTATTTCTTCTTGTTGTCTGATTGCTGTGGCTAGGGCTTCCAGAGCTATGTTGAATAAAAGTGGTGAACGAAGGCACCCCTGCCTTGTTCCTGATCTTAAGGGGATTGCTTTTAATTTTTGCCCATTGAGAATGATGTTGGCTGTCAGTATGTCATAGATGGCCCTTATCATGTTGAAGTATGTCCTCTATATTCTCATTTTGCTGAGAATTTTTATCATAAATGGGTGCTGGATTTTATCAAATGCTTTTTTGCATCCATTGATATAATCATGTGATTTTTATCCTTCCTTTACTTTATGTGATGAATCACATTGATTAATTTATGAATATTGTACCATCCTTGCTTCCCTGGCATAAATCCCACTTGATCATGATCTATGACTTTTTTAATGTATTGCTGGATCTGGTTTGCTAATATTTTGTTGAGAATTTTAGCTTCAAAATTTATCAAGGATATTGGTTTATAGTTTTCTTTCTTTCTAGTCTCTTCACCTTGTTTTGAGATGAGGATGATGCTTGCTTCATAAAGGGAGCTTGAAAGTCTTCCTTCTTCTTGAAATTTTGTAAATAGCTTGAGAAGGATAGGTGTTAGTTTTTCTTTGAATATTTGGTAAAATTCTCCTGTAAAGCCATCAGTCCAGGGCTTTTGTTGGCTGGCAGTTTTTGATAACTGTTTTAATAATTCACTATAATCAGTCTGTTTAGGTTTTCTTATTCTTCCAGAATGAGTTTGGAGGATTGTATGTTTTTAGAAATTTATCGCATTCACCTAGGTTGTCCAATTTTTTGGCATATAGATCTTTATAATATTTTCTTACAATTCTTTATATTTCTGTGGTGTCAGCTGTTACCTCTCCATTTTCATTTCTAATTTATTTTTTAAAGTTCTATCTCTTTTTTTCTTGATGAGTCTGGCTAAAACATGTCAATCTTGTTTACCTTTTCAAAAAAACAGCTGTTGGTTTTATTGACCTTTTGTATTTTTTTTTAGCCTCTATGTCATTTATTTCTGCTCTGATCTTTATTATTTCTTTCCTTCCACTTCCTCTGATCTTTATTTGTTGTTCTTTTTTTATTATTTAATTGTGTTTACATAGATTCTAGGGTCACCCCGAATGCATCCCCCCTCCCCCCTTTCTGCTCAACATCTCCCTTGCCCCCCTCCCTACAGTTCCCTCCCCCCTTCCATTCAGGTTTATCCCATCTGATCAACCCCTTTCCCTCTGTCCTCTTTTTCTCTGGTCCCTTTGATCCCTCCTCTGTCTCAATTTCATTCCTCAGTTTTTATTATTCCTTGCATTCCTCAAATGAGTGAGGTAATTTGATATTTTTCTTTCTCTGCCTGGCTTCACTCAACATAATAGTTTCCAGGTCCCTCCAAATTGTTGCAAATGGTAATATTTTCTTCTTTTTCATAGCCCCATACTATTCCATTATATATATGTATCAAAGCTTTTTAATCCACTCGTCCACTGACAGACACTTGGGCTGTTTTCAGATCTTTGCTATTGTGAACAATGCTGCCATAAACACGAGGATGCATTTCTTTTTTTCAGTCGGTGATATGGTGCCCTTGGGATATATTTCTATAAGTGGGATGGCTGGGTCAAAAAGCAGTTCTATTTCAAATTTATTGAGAATCTCCATACTGTTTTCCACAGTGGCTGCATCAGTCTGTATTCCCACCAGCAGTGCAGGAGGGTTTCCTTACTCCACATCCTTGCCAGCACCTATTGTGTGTTGTTTTGTCAATGAGTGCCATTCTGACTGGTGTGAGGTGGTATCTCATTGTGGTTTTAATTTGCATTTCTCTAATGATTAGTGATGTTGAACATTTTTTCATTTGTAAATTGGCCATCTGTATGTTCTCTTTGGAGAAGTGTCTATTCATGTCTTGTGCCTGTGTTTTGATTGGATTTTTTGTCTTCCTGGTGTTGAGTTTTACAAGTTCTTTATAAATTTTGATTATTAATCCTTTATCAGATGTATTGTCAAATATGTTCTCCCATTGTGTGGTTTGTCTTTTTATTCTGTTCATATTGTCTTTAGCTGTGCAAAAGCTTTTTAGTTTGATATAGTCCCATTTGTTTATCCTGTCTTCTATTTCATTTGCCTGTGGAGATAATACAGCAAAGATATTGCTGCAATAGATGTTGGTGAGCTTACTGCCTAAGTTTTCTTCTAGGATACTTATGGTTTCACGATTTACATTTAAGTCCTTTATCCATTTTGAGTTTATTTTTTGCATGGAGTAAATTGGTGGTCTAGTTTCATTTTTTTGCAGGTAGCTGTCCAGTTTTCCCAAAACATTTGTTAAAGAGATTGTCTTTACTCCACTGTATGCTCTTACCTCCTTTGTCAAATACCAATAGTCCATAAAGATGTGAGTTTATTTCTGGGTTATTTGTTCTGTTCCATTGATCTATCTGTCTGTTCTTATGCCAGTACCAAGCTGTTTTGAGTACAATGGCCTTGTAGTATAACTTGAGTATCAGGAAATATGATACCTCCCACTTTATTCTTCTTTTTCAAGATTGCTGAGGCTATTTCTGTTCTTTTTTGGTTCCATATAAATTTTTGGAATATGTGTTCTATATCTTTGAAGTATGTCATTGGTATTTTAATTGGTATTGCATTGAATTTATAAATTGCTTTGGGTAATATACACATTTTAATGATGTTTAGTCTTCCTAACCATGAGCACGGTATAAGCTTCCACTTGTTTGTGTCTTCCTTGATTTCTTTTATCAATGGTTTATAATTTTCTGAGTACAAGTCTTTAACCTCCTAGGTTAAATTTACTCCTAAGTACTTTATTTCTTTTGTTGCAATAGTGAAGGGGATTGTTGCCTTAATTTCTCTTTCTGACAGTTCATTGTTGGTTTATAAAAATGCCTCTGATTTTTGTGTCTTAATTTTATATCCTGACACCTTGCTGAATTCATTTATTAGGTCCAGTAGTTTTTTGACTGAGACTTTAAGGTTTTCTATATACAGTATCATATCATCTGCAAATAATGATAGTTTTACTTCTTCTTTTCCAATTTGGATGCCTTTTATTTCTTCTTCTTGTCTGATTTCTGTAGCTAGGACTTCTAGTACTATGTTGAATAAGAGTGGTGAAAAGGGGCACCGCTGCCTTGTTCCTGACTTTAGGGGAATTGCTTTTAATTTTTGTCCATTAATGATAATGTTGGCTGTGGGTTTGTCATAGATGGCCTTTATCATGTTGAGGTATGTTCCCTGTATTCCAACTTTGCTAAGAGTTTTGATCACAAATGGGTGCTGGATTTTATCAAATGCTTTTTCTGCATCTATTGAAATTATCATGTGTTTTTCTCCTTCCTTTTGTTTATGTGATGAATCATATTAATTGATTTACGAATGTTGTACCATCCTTGCCTCCCCAAAATAAATCCCAGTTGATCATGATGTATGATATTTTTCATGAATTGCAGGATCTGGTTTGCTAATATGTATATAATGTTCAGGATTTTAGCATCTAAATTCATCAGGGATATTGGCCCATAATTTTCTTTCTTTGTGATTTCTTTGCCTGGTGTTGGAATCTGAATTATGCTTGCCTCATAAAAGAAACTTGGAAGTGTTCCTTTCTCCTGAATTTTTTGAAATAGCTTAAGAAGGATAGGAGTTAGTTCTTCTTTGAATGTTTTGTAGAATTCACCAGTGAAGCAATCGGGCCCATGAGTTTTGTTTTCTGGGAGCTTTTTGAAAACTGTTTTGATCTCTTTTGTTGTAATCGGTCTGTTTAGGTTTTCGGATTCTTCAGATTGATTTTTGGAAAATTATATGTTTCAAGGATTTTGACCATTTTACCTAGGTTGTTTAATTTTTTGGCCTACAGTTCTTTATAGTATTTTCTTACAATATTTAGTATTTCTGTTGTGTTGGTTGTTATTTCTCCACTCTCATTTCTAATTTTATTTATTTGAGTCCTCTCTCTTCTTTTCTTAGTGAGTCTAGTTAAAGGTTCATCTATCTTGTTTACTCTTTCAAAGAACCAGCTCTTGGTTTCATTGATCCTCCGTATTATTTCTTTAGCTTCTATGTCATTTATTTCCATTCTGAACTTTATTATTTCCTTCCTTCTACTACCTCTGGGCCTTACTTGCTGTTCTTTTTCTAGTTCTTTTGGATCAGCGGTTCTCAACCTGTGGGTCGAACGATCAAAACACAGGGGTCGCCTAAAGCCATCGGAAAATACATATTTATTATACAATACATTTTTAAATAAAATATGTATTTCTGATGGCTTTAGGCAACCCCTGTGTTTTGGTCGTTCAACCCCCGCTGGGGTCGCGACCCTCAGGTTGAGAACTGCTGGTTTAGATGAAAGGTTAGGTTGTTTATTTGAGCTTTTTCAAGCTTCTTAAGGAATGCCTGTAGTACTATGTATTTCCCTCTCAGGACTGCTTTTGCTGTGTCCCATAAATTTTGAGTTGTTTGCTCATTATCATTTGTTTCTAAGAATTTTTTTATTTCTTCTTTGATTTCATTATTAACCCATTTATTATTTAATAATATGCTATTTAGTTTCCATGTGTTTGAATATTTTTCGGTTTTTCTGTTGTGGTTGATTTCTAGTTTCATGCCATTGTGTCAGAGAAAATGCTTGATATGATTTCAATCTTCTTAAATTTGTTGAGATTGCTTTTATGTCCTAACATGTGGTCTATCTTAGAGAATGTACCATGAACACTTGAAAAGAATGTATATTCTGCTGCCTTAGGTTGAAAGATTCTAAAGATATCTATTAAATCAAGTTGATCTAGTGTGTCCTTTAAGTCTGCTGTTTCTTTGTTAATTTTCAGTCTGGAGGATCTATCTAGTGATGTTAGTGGGGTATTGAAATCTCCTACTATTATAGTATTGCTGTTGATCTCACCCTTTATATCCATCAAAGTCTGCTTTATATATTTAGGTGCTCCTATATTAGGTGCATAGATATTTATGATGGTTATATCTTCCTGTTGGATTGCTCCTTTTATCATTATGTAGTGACCTTCTTTATCTATTACTATAGTCTTTGTTTTAAAGTCCATTTTGTCTGATATAAGTATTGCTACCCCAGCTTTTTTTCATTTCCATTTTCATGAAATATTTTTTTTTTCCATCCTTTTACCTTCAGTCTATGTGCATCTTTTGTTTTAAGGCGTGTCTCTTTTAGACAGCACATGTACGGGTCCTGTTTTCTTATTTAAGCAGCTACCCTATGTCTTTTGTAGTTGTTTATTGCCATTTTATTCTTGAAGGCTGTATTCCTCTTTTGCTCTATTCTTTTCCCACTTTGATCTGTTTACAACAGGCCCCTTAACATTTCCTGCAGCATTGGTTTGGTTGTAATGAATTCCTTGAGTTTTTTTTGTCTGGGAAGCTTTTTATTTCTCCTTTGATTTTAAATGATAGCCTTGCTGAATAAAGTAGTCTTGATTGTAGGCTTTTGTTCTGCATTACTTTGAATATTTCATGCCATTTTCTTCTGGCCTTAAGTGTTCCTGTTGAGAAGTCAGAATTCATCCTTAGGGGGTTCCTTTATAGGTGATATTCTTCTTTTCTCTAGCACCTTTTAATATTTTCTCTTTATCACTTAGCTTTGGTATATTAATTATGGTCTTGGTGTAGGTCTTTTTGGGTTTCTATTTAATGGAGTTCTCTGTGCTTCTTGAACTTGTGAGACCCTTCCTTGCATCAATTAGGAAAGTTTCCAGCTATAATTTGATTAAATAAAGTTTCTATTCCTTGTTCCTTCTCTTCTTCTTCAGGAATCCCTATGAAGCGATGTTATTTCTCTTCATATTTTCACAGAGCTCTCTCAGAGTTTCCTTAGAATTTTTGAGTCTCTTTTTTTTTATCCTGCTCTGCTTTCATGCTTTTGTTTATCTTGTCCTCCAACTCACTGATTTGATCCTCAGCTTTGTCCTTCCTGCTTTTAATTCCTTCCATTGTGGTCTTCATGTCTGATATTGTATTTGTCACCTCTGACTGATTCTTTTTTAATATTTTAATGTCCTTTTTTATACTTGCTATCTCTTTATTTAGGTGTTTGTAATGAGCATCCTATGTTGTTCTAAGATCCTTAAGCATTCTAACAATTATTATTCTAAACTCTGCATCCGGCAGTTTGGTTATTTCTATATCACTCAGTTCCTTTTCTGGAGATTTCTCTTGTGGTTTCATTTGGATTGCACTTCTCTGTCTTTTCATTATGTCTGTATGTTTGAGTGTGTTGTTTATAGGGCTGGTTGAGTCTAGGTATGGTGTTGTCTGCCTCCAATTTTCAGTTGTGTTATTTCTAGGTCCTCTAGTTCTTTTGTTTTAGGGTAAAGTTGTTTATTTGAGCTTTTTCTTGCTTCTTAATGTATGCCTGTAATGCTATGAACTTCCCTCTCTGGACTTCTTTTGCTATGTCTCATAAATTTTGAGATTTTTGAGTTGTTGTATGTTCATTTTCATTTGTTTCAAGAAAATTTTTTATTCCTTCTTAGATCTCATTGTTAACCCATTCGTTATTTAATAACATGGCTATTTAGCCTCCAAGTATTTGAATGGTTTTTAGTTTTTCCATTGTAGTTTATTTCTAATTTCATTCCATTGTGGTAAGAGAAGATGCTTCATATGATTTCAATCTTCTTAAATTTGTTGAGACTTATTTAGTGTCCTATCATGTGGTCTATCTTAGAGAATGTACCATGACCACTTGATGAAAATGTGTATTCTGCTGCATTGGGGTGAAAGGTTCTAAAGATATCAATTAAATCCAGTTGATCTAGTGTGTCATTTAATGCTGCTGTTTCTTTGTTAATATTTTGTCAGGAGGATCTATCCAATGATGTTAGTGGGGAATTAAAATCCCCTACTATATAGTACTGCTATTTCTCTTGCCCTTTATGTTCATGAAAATCTGCTTTATATATTTAGGTGCTCCTATATCAGGTACATAAATACTTACAATGATTATCCTCCTGTTGGAGTGCTCTCTTTATCATTATGTAGTGACCTTCTTTATCCCTTACTATGGCCTTTGTTTTAAAATCTATTTTGTTAGATATAAGTATTGCTACCCAAGCTTTTCTTTTTTTTTCATTTCAATTTACATAAAAAAACTTTTTCCATGACTTTATTTTTAATTTATGTATATCTTTCATTATGAGGTTGATCTCTTATAAACAGCATATGTACAGGTCCTTTTTTCTTATCCATGCAGCTACCCAATATCTTTGGATTGAAGCATTTAATCCATATACATTTAAGGTTATTATTGATATGTACTTATTTATTGTCATTTTATTTTTTAAATCTACAATCCTCTTTTTCTATATTTCTTTTCCTTTTTTGCTCTTTTTACAGCAGGCCCCTTATCAGTTTTCTCAATACTGTTTTGGTTGTAATAAATTTTGGATTTTTTTTTTTGGTCTGGGAAGCTTTTTATTTCTTCTTCAATTTTAAACAATAGCCTTGCTGCATAAAGAAGTCTTGCTTGTAGGTTCTTGTTTTGCATCATCTTGAATATTTCTTGCCAATTCCTTCTCTGGCCTTAAGTGTTTCTATTGAGAGGTCAGATGTCATCCTTATGAGACTCCTCTGTAGATAATAAACTAATTTTCTCTTGTAGCTTTTAGTATTCTTTTTTTTTGTCTCTTAACTTTGGCACTTTAATTATGATATGTCTTGGTGTAGGCCTCCTTGGGTTCCTCTTTAATGGTACTCTTTGTGCTTCCTGACCTTATGTGACGTTTTTCTTCATCATTTTAGGGAAATTTTCAGCTATGATTTCAAACAGGTTCTCTATCCATTGTTTGTTCTTTTCTCCTTCAGAAACCCTATGATGCAGACGTTGTTTCTCTTCATGTTGTCACAGAGCTCTCTTAGTTTCCTCAATCTTTTTGAATCTCTTATTTTTGCTGCTCTGCTTTTGTGCCTTCATTTGTCTTGTTCTCTAAATCGCTGATTTGATTCTCTGCTTCATTCAGCCTACTGTTGATACCTTCTAGTGCAGTCTTCTTTTTTGATATTGTATTTGTCATTTATGACTGGTTTGTTTTTATGATTTCAATGTCCTTTTTGATTATTGCTATCTCCTTTTTTAGATGCTCATTATGTCCATTTGTTGTTGCTCTAAGAACCTTGAGCATCCTAAAAATCATTATTTTAAACTCTGTATCTTGTAGTTTGGTTACTTCCATTTCATTTTGTTCTTTTTTCTGGGGATTTCTCTTATTGATTCATTTGGATCACATATCTTTATCTACCTATTGTGTCTGTGTATTAGTTAATGCTGTGTGACTTTTAAATTTTTGTGCCATCTTTATGAGGAAGATTTGTTTGGTAGTACTGGCTTCCCAGGCCACCTGTTTTTCCTTGTTTTAGGAATGCTTCTTGAGGGTACTATTTTCCCTTTTGTTGTATGTGAGTATTGAATTCTGTTTGTCCTTTCATGGGTGTGGTTATTTCTTTAGCCTGGCTGGCACCAAGGGTCAACCTTGATCATGTGTATTACAAACTGTGCAATGTCTGTCCTGTTGGGCATATTTATTCTTTACATTGTCTGTTGCCTGCTAGATTCCTCCTTTGGGCATGCTGCTTGTACACCTAGCTGAGTCTAGGATTGGTGTTGTCTGCCACACACTATTGGTAGTGTTGGTTCTAGATCTTCTTTCGTTGGTGTCAGCTGTTGTTTGTAATCACTGTGGTCTACCTGTCTGCAGCTACTGCACTTTTCACTGTTTGTGTCTTGCTTTTCTGTGCCTGCATAGTGTGGGAGGGACCAACCATTGTATAAGGGTCAGCTTCCTCCTGCTTAGATACGGCAATAGCTCTATTAAAGCCCAAAGCTCTGTAAGATTTGTCTCTACTTTTTAGCTGCACCTCCTTCACTGTCAACTGCCTGGTCTTCCCACAGTCTTCTGTAAAAAGACTGTAGTGTGGGCTCAGACTGGCCTCATCTAACCAACCTCTCTACAGGTTACACATTTGTTGGGGTAGGGCAGCTGAGGTTGGGAATACAATGTTAGTGGGCCCCCTGCTTCAGGGGTCTCTTGATTAGGAGGTCAGTATGAGGAATGTGGCCCCTACTACAGGGCTTAATCCCTCAGTCAGTGCTAAATACTAAAATTTTATTTCTCCCCAACAAGGTGAGCAGCAGGTTCAGACCTAGTGTGGCTGACAGTCCCTTCTGCAGTTCTTTCAGCTTGTGAGACCCTGGTTTCAGGAAGGAAGACTGAAAGAGTCCTCTCCTGGAGCTGACTGTGCCCCCCTCCAAAAGTTAGCTAAGCTCTATGACTAGATTCATCAATAGGCTCACAGGGACCCACACATTAAATGTTTATGCTTCAAGCCTCTCTCTCTTCCCCCTGTGGAACTTAGCCTGGCAGGACAGAATATACATTGCCCAGGCTAGCTGACTGTGAAACTCCACCCTATCCAATGCACATGAGCCACTGTGATAGTGCTGATCACAGAGAGTGGAACTTGCTTTAGTTGATCCAGGTATGAGGAGCCTTCCCTTAGGATTCCAATCTATCACAGATTGTTAGGTCCTGAACCATTGCTCTCTGCAGCTGGCCCCTGTATGTGCTAGCCCTGGCAGGAACCCTGGAACAGACCAGTGGGAGACACAGCCCATAATTGGCCCTCAACAACCTTCTTGAAGCTACAAGCAATCCAGAGTTTGTGGCTGCCTTTGCTGGGCCCAGGTGCACATGGAAATTCCAGCTACACACCTAGGCTGGCTTTTTCCCACACTGAGCCTGGAGAAGAGCCACTTAAATGGCCAAGGTTCCCTTAGACACTTTTCCAGCAGCCTCTGTCTGCTGGCTGCTTCTTGGGCTCATTCACTGAAAAAAATCTCCGCTAGAGTCTAGTGTCTACAGCAATTCAGGGATTAGGAAGGGTGGTGGGTGCGGCTTTGACCTTCATCCCCAGGTGTCAATCTTTCCAGACTTTTTTTATAGACCACAGTAGGGTGTGGTCCCAGGAGTTCAGGGGGTATAGCCTCTGAGACCCAGAAGTGTGGTCTGCCTGCCCTCTGGACTGTTTCTACTGAGTCTCCTGTGGGGTGGAAGCACCAATCTTAGAGTTGGAAGCATGTGGGGGAAAGCTTCGGCCTCAACACCAAAAAACTGAAACACTGATGTACCACCTGCTTCCTGGACTCTCAGAATGATCCTTTGCCCTGAATAGAGCAGGAGAGACTCCAAGGGCAGAGCAGCTGCTTTTCCCTAGGCTGATGATGCTCAGGGGGGATTGCTTCACATAAAAAAGATGGCAACTGAAGTACTGGAGCATGACTCAGCACAGGGGTTCTGGTGGCCATCCCCATAGTGTCTCTCCCTGAGCCTCCAACTTTCTATTCTCCTCACACAACTGTAGACCTCTCAGCATGGTATACTACCACTTTTACATAGACTGTGATAAGTTAAAAACTTAACTATAAATCCTAAGGCAACCATTACAATTACAGACTAATAATATAGCTAGCGGAGACAAGATGGCGATGGAGTAGGTAGACATACCAACTTCCACCTCCCGGAACCAAAGTGGATTACAAACTAATTTTAAGAACCATCATCTGGAAAGACCAACTTTGGACTAAACTAAGAGGACTCTTCAACCAAGGAACACTGAAGAAGCCACACTGAGACTGGTAAAAAAAAAAAAAAAAAAAGTGGAAACACGGAGAGGGCTGCCCAGCTCCTCCGAGTGAACGGCAGCCGTGAGAGACTCATGTGGTGGGAAGTGAGTTTAGAAGAGAGGGGAGAGTCCTGAGTCCCAGGAACAAAGCCCCAGCCTGCAGCCTCAGAGCCTAGAAGAAGCATATAAACAGTATTTAACTGGAAACAAGACAGGATACTGTTTGTGAGAAAGAGACTGATTTCTCAGACCCAAGATTCTTCTTAAAGGGACCGTGCAGAAAACCTCTCTCACAACCACTCACCCAGGGCTCTGGGAGATGGGGAAAGAGGAGAGGACCAGAGTAGCAGGAAGAGAGAGTAATCTAGGAGGCACAGGGAGAAACATTTTGAGAGACAGCCACCCTAACCCCTGGGACGAGTCACTCCCCAAACCTGAAGTGAATATTTCCCCTGGAAACAATAATACCAGCAAAAGGAAGCAGGACACCAGCCAAACAAGCTCTCCCATGGTACTTAGAGCAAAGTCGCTTAGAAGGAGGGAACTTTCGGGACTACGGTAGTGAGTCTTAGCATCTGAGCTGCAGCGCCCCCATCCACATGGTTGAGGGTTCACCAGAGGGCAGGCAGCGGTGGGATGGTGGAAGTGTGGTTCCGTCTGCAAGCGTGGAAGCCAGCTAGCCACGACTGAGTCCCAGGTGTGAGCTCAGTCTTACCCAGCTGGGGAGGAGAGGATGTGCAAAAGTGGTCAATCCAGCTTGAGGGGGAAGGGCAGGAGTCCTGGAAGGGGTGGAGACCCACCCTTGAGCAAGGGTGCAGGAGCACAGCCTTGCCCCACCCACAGAACCTAGGCTTGTGGCCTGACTTGGGAGCTGGCTCCTCCTGCAGGGGTTGAGCTGAAAGCCCAGAACAGGCGGAGTCCCGCTACTGAGCGTGGGCACGCAGTCCTGCCTGGCCTGTGGAACCAAGGCTTGCAGCCATTCCACAAGCTGGCTCCTACTGCTGGGGCAGGGCAAAAGCCCAGAATCAAGCAGAGACCCACAGCTGAGCAAAGGTGCTCACCCCTGCCCTCAGGGCTGAGCATAATGCCACCAACAGGGGCAGGGCGAAGGCCAAGGCCACTGAGGCTTGTACTCGAGCACGTGATCACAGTCATTCCTGAGAAGGAAAGGCAGAAATCACAGCAACAGCCCCAGTGGGAAGGCACTGGCAAATCCCATACCTGAACACCCTAGGCAGCAACAGAAGAGGGGGTGGTAGGCCTGCAGACAGACCACACCTAGGGAGCACAGAGGCCACAGAAAAATTCAACACAAATGAATCAAGAGAAATCCCCAGAAAAGGACCTAAATGAGTCAGATATAACCAAATTACCAGATGCAAAATTTAAAATAATGATTGTTAGGATGCTCAAAGATATTAGAACAACAATAGATGGTCATTACAACACCTAAATAAAGAGATAACAAATATTAAAAAAAACATTGAAATAATAAAAAAGAAATGACAAACACAATATCAGAAATGAAGAACACAATGGAAGAAATTAAAAGCAGGATGGATGAAGCTGAGAATCAAATCAATGAGTTAGAGTACAAGACAAATGAAGGCACGGAAGCAGAGCAGAAAAAAGAAAAGAGACTCAAAAAGTCTGAGAAATCTCTAAGAGAGCTCTGTAACAACATGAAGTGAAATAACATCTGCACCGTAGGGGTTCCTGAAGAAGAAGAGAAAGAACAAAAGATACAGACTTTGTTCAAACATATCATAGCTGAAAACTTCCCTCAATAAAGACAGGAAAATGTCTCACAAGTTCAAGAAGTACAGAGAACTCCATTAAACAGAAACCCAAAGAAATCTACACCAAGACACATCCTAATTAAAATACCAAAGCTAAGTGATAAAGAGAAAATATTAAAAGCTGCTAGAGAAAAAAAGACTATCACCTGCAAAGGAGCCTCCATAAGGATGACTTCCAACTTCTCAACAGAAACACTTGAGGCCAGAAGGGAATGGCAAGAAATATTAAAGTAATGCAGAACAAGAACCTACAACCAAGACTACATTATCCAGTAAGGCTATCATTTAAAATCGAAGGAGAAATAAAAAGCTTTCCAGACAAAAAAAAAACTCAAAGAATTTACTACAACCAAACCAATGCTGCAAGAAATACTAAGAGGTCTGTTGTAAACAGATCACAGGAGAAAAAGAATAGAGCAAAGGAGGAATACAGTTTTATTAAAGAATAAAATGGCAATAAACAACTACATATCAATAATAACCTTAAATATAAATGGGTTAAATGATCCAATCAAAAGACATAGGGTAGCTGCATGGATAGGAATACAAGACCCATACATATGCTGTCTACAAGAGACACACCTTAAAACAAAAGATGCACATAGACTAAAGATAAAAGAATGGGAAAAAATATTTCACGCAACTGGAAATGAAAAACAGCAGAGGTAGCAATACTTATATCAGACAAAATGGACTTTAAAACAAAGGCTGTAGTAATAGGTAAAGAAGGTCACTACATAATGATAAAGGGAGCAATCCAACAGAAAGATATAGCCGTTATAAATATCTACGCACCTAATATAGGAGCACCTAAATAAATAAAGCAGACTTTGATGGATTGAAAGGGCGAAATCAAAAGCAATACTATAATAGTGGGGGATTTCAATACCCCACTAACATCACTAGATAGATCCACAAGAAAGAAAATTAACAAAGAAACAGCAGACTTAAAGGACATACTATATCAACTTGATTTAATAAATATCTTCAGAACCTTTCACCCTAAAGCTGCAGAATATACATTCTTTCCAAGTGCTCATGGTACATTCTCTAAGATAGACCACATGTTAGGGCACAAAAGTGGTCTCAACAAGTTAAAGATTGAAATCATATCGAGCACTTTCTCTGATCACAATGGCATGAAACTAGAAATCAACCACAACAGAAAAACTAAAAAATACTCAAACACTTGGAAACAAAATAACATGTTATTAAATAAGGAATGGGTTAACAATGAGATCAAAGAAGAAATAAAAATTTCCTAGATACAAACAACAACGAACATACATCAACTCAAAATCTATGGGACACAGCAAAAGCAGTCCTGAGAGGGAAGTTCATAGCATTACAGGCATAACTTAAGAAGTTTGAAAAAGCTCAAATAAACAACTTGACCCTGCATCTAAAAGAACTAGAAAAAGAACAGCAAGTAAAGCCCAGAGGTAGTAGAAGAAAGAAAATAATAAATATCAGAGTGGAAATAAATGACATAGAGGCTAAAGAAACAATACAGAGGATCAATGAAACCAGGAGCTGGTTCTTTGAAAAGGTAAACAAGATTGATGAACCTTTAACCAGATTCACCAAGAAAAAAAAGAGAGAGGATGCAAATAAATAAAATTAGAAATGAGAGTAGAGAAATAACAACTGACACAACAGAAATGCAAAATATTCTAAGAAAACACTATGAAGAACTATACGCCAAAAAACTAGACAATCTAGGTGAAATGGTCAAATTCTTGAAATATATAATCTTCCAAAAATCAATCTGGAAGAATCAGAAAACCTAAACAGACTGATTACAACAAATGAGATTGAAACAGTTATCAAAAAACTCTATCAAAAAACTCCCAAAAAAGAAAAGTCCTGGGCCTGATGGCTTCACAAGTGAATTCTACCAAATATTCAAAGAACTAACTCCTATCCTTCTCAAGCTATTTCAAAATATTCAAGAGGAAAGAAGACTGCCAAGCTCTTTTCATGAGGTGAGTATAAATCTGATTCGAAAACTAGGCAAAGACAATACAAAGAAAGAAAATTATAGGCCAATATCCCTGATGAACTTACATGCTAAAATCCTCAACAAAATATTAGCAAACCGGATCCAACAGTATATGAAAAAAATCATACACCATGATCAAGTGGGATCTATTCTTGGGAGGCAAAGCTGGTACAATATATGCAAATCAATCAATTTGATTCATCACATAAACAAAAGGAAGGAGAAAAACCACATGATAATTTCAATAGATGCAGAAAAAGCATTTGATAAAATCCAGCACCCATTCATGATCAAAACTATCATCAAATTGGGAATACATACCTCAACATGATAAAGGCCATCTATGACAAACCCACAGCCAACATCATACTCAATGGGCAAAAATTAAAAGCAATCTCCTTAAAATTAGGAACAAGGCAGGGGTGCCCCCTTTCACCACTTTTATTCAACATAGTTCTGGAAGTCCTAGCCAAAGCAATCATACAAGAAAAAGAAATAAAAGGCATCCAAATTGAAAAAGAAAAAACTATCATTATTTGCAGATGATATGATATTGTATATAGAAAACCCTAGTCTTAGTCAAAAAACTACCAGACCTGATAAATGAGTTCAGCAAGGTGGCAGGATATAAAATTAATACTCAGAAATCAGAAGCATATTTATATACTAACAATGAACTGCCAGAAAGAGAAATTAAGGAAGCAATCCCCTTCACCATTGCAACCAAAGAAATAAAGTACCTACGAATAAATTTAACCAGGGAGATTAAAGACTTGTACTCAGAAAATTATAAATAGATACAAACAAGTGGAAGCATATACTGTGCTCATGGTTAGGAAGAATAAACATCATTAAAATGTGTATATTACCCAAAGCAATTTATAAATTCAATGCAATACCAATTAAAATACCAATGACATACTTCAAAGATATAGAAGACATATTCCAAAAATTTATATGGAACCAAAAGAGAACACGAATAGCCTCAGCAATCTTAAAAAGGACAAGTAAAGTGGGAGGTATCACACTTCCTGATATCAAGTTATACTACTAGGCCATTGTACTCAAAACAGCCTGGCACTGGCATAAGAACAGGCATATAGATCAATGGAACAGAACAAATAACACAGAAATAAACCCACACTTTTATGGACAACTGATATTTGACAAAGGAGGTAAGAGCATACAGTGGAGTAAAGACAGCCTCTTCAACAAATAGTGTTGGGAAAACTGGACAGCTACCTCAAAAAAATGAAACTAGACCACCAACTTATACCATTCACAAAAATAAACTCAAAATAATAAAAGACTTAAATGTAAGCCATAAAACCATAAGCATCTTAGAAGAAAACATAGGCAGTAAGCTCTCTGACATCTCTCGGAGCAATAATTTGCCAATTTATCTCCACGGGCAAGTGAAATAAAAGACAGGATAAACAAATGGGACTATATCAAACTAAAAAGCTTTTGCAGAGCTAAAGAAAATAAGAACAGAATAAAAAGACAAACTACACAATGGGAGAATATATTTGACAATACATCTGATAAGGGGTTAATAACCAAAATTTATAAAGAACTTGTAAAACTCAATACTGGGAAGACAAAAAATCCAATCAAAAAATGGGCTAAAGTAATGAATAGACACTTCTCCAAAGAGGACATACAGATGGCCAATAGGCATATGAAAAAATGCTCAACATCATTAATTATTAGAGAAATGTAAATTAAAACCACTATGAGGTATCACCTCACACCAGTCAGAATGGCGCTCATCAACAAAACAACACAGAATAAGTGCTGGCGAGGATGTGGAGAAAAGGGAACCCTCCTGCACTGCTGGGGATGCAGACTAGTGCAGCCACTGTGGAAAACAGTATGGAGATTCCTCAAGAAATTAAAAATCAAACTGCCTTTTGACCCAGCTATACCACTTTTAGGAATATACCCCAAGAACACCATAGCACTGTTTGAAAAGAAGAAATGCACCCCCATGTTTATGGCAACATTGTTCATAATAGTGAAGATCTGGAAACAGGCCAAATGTCCGTCAGTGGACGAGTGGATTAAAAAGCTTTGGTACATATATACTATGGAATACTACTCAGCCATAAGAAATGATGACATTGGATCATTTACAACAACATGGATGGACCTTAATAACATTATACTGAGCGAAATAAGTAAATCAGAAAAAACTAAGAACTATATGATTCCATACATAAGTGAGACATAAAAATGAGACCTAGAAACATGGACAAGAGTGTGGGGGTTACAGTGGGGGGGAGGGGTTGGGGAAGTGGAGGGACACAAAGAAAATCAGTTAGAAGGTGATGGAAGACAATTGGATTTTGGGTGGTGGGAATTCAGCATAATCAAATGTCAAAATAACCTAGCGATGTTTTCTCTGAACATATGTACCCTGATTTATCAATGTCACCCATTAAAATTAATTTTTAAAAAATGTAGCTAGCGAGAACAAAAAGAGATTAAATGAAATCATAAAAAAAGCCTCAATAAATCCTAGAGGACAGAAAATTAAAGCAAATTAAAAAAAGAACAGGTATTCCAAGATGGCAACAGAGTAAGCGAACGTTCCAACTGCTACCTCCCAGGACCAAATTGGATTACAACTTAATTTAAGAGCAATCATCTTGAAAAACCAACTTTGGACTAAAGGATGAGGAGTCTATAACCAAGGATCACAGAAGAAGCCACACCAAGACTGGTAGGAAGGGCGGCAATGTGGAAAGGGCTGCCCGACACCCAGGAGCAAGTGATGGCTGAGGGTCCAGAGGGACTCTCACTATGGGGAGGGTTGCCCTGAGAGGTGTGGGTTCTCAGCCCCAGGCCTGGAGCCCCAATCTCAATCCCAGAGCCTAGAAGAGGTACCCACACAGCATTTGGAGGTGAAAAGAGCCAGGTTGCTGTCTGTGAGAAAGAGAGAGAGCTCTCAGAGATGCAGGCTCTGTCTTAAAGAGCCTACACAGAAAATCTTGTTCACAGCTACTTACCTAGGGCTCCAGTGGAGGGAGACATATCACAGAGGAAGCTTGTAATAACATTCTCTCCCATCTTTCTGCTGGCCTTTGTGCTTTTGTTATCAGTCTTGCTTACATATATGTCATAAACTTCACAAAATATGGATACAATTTATTTATTGCACACTACCATTTGTTTAAACAGTTTATTTTTTAAAAGACATAAATAATAAGAAAATATGATTTCATATTTTCTCTTGTTTTTATCATTCCCAGTGCCTCTCAGACTTTCTTTGTGTGAGTCCTGTTGGTTATTCACTCAAATCTGAGTTTCTGACTATCAAAAATAATTTTTTCTGTGTTGGAAATCTCTTTCAGTACAAGTTGCTTAATTATTTGCAGAGTGCTGAAATGTGTTTTCAGAGTTCTGCTATGGCTTTCCTCCTTGTGGTTCCCTAAAGTATAAGCAGTGTTTTCAAAGGGTCTTGCTTCCAAATATTTTCTTCTCAGCTGGCCCTCCTGAAAACTTTCTTATAAAATTAATGAGAGAACTCATCATGCATAGAACCAAAGGAGAATTCTTAAATAGGACACTCACAAGCCCTTTTCCAGTTCCCTCCTAAATGTCAGAAGACCACAATGAATGGGAAAGTTTGCAATGACTCTTTGGAAAGTGTCCTAAAAGATCAAACCCATGAGCAGTGATCTTGTGTGTTCCCCTGCTTGACCACAGGTTGAGTCTTCTTCTTCTTAGGTCTGTACTTTGACCATGTTTTGAAGTGAAGTTCTCATGTCAGATAATGAGGTTTCTCCTGGGCATACTTTGGTGTGTCTGTGTAGTATTGTAGCTAATTAATATATATTGATTCCCTCTGATTTTCTATTATCCCATCATGTAAAACTGGTAAGTCAGATGTGATAACCTAATATACAAACTATGAAATTTTGGAAGATAGAGAGGTAAAGGCCCTAAGGAATCCACAAAGAAGAGCTGTCCTCAAATTAGGGTGCAGCAGGGGTCCACATGACCGCTGATCAAGAAAATCAGAATATGTGTGTTAAGATGTGATGACAAAAAAAAAATCAGTAAGGAGTCAGTTCAAATGTGAACATGGATTAAAAGTTACTAGAGAAGCTCCAAAATATGGCACTGATTTGTGATTAATCTGTTCCAGTGAAGTATGCATGTTGGTGAGAAGGTGCTGAAATTTATTCATTTAAAAGTGATCAGTGATGCTCCCGAGTAATGCAAGGGAAGCCCATCAGAGTCTGGTACAAGTAAGTATAGCCAGCTAATGTCAGCTCATGACCAAATCAGATATTTATTGAAGTTTGCTTTTCTGGTAATTTTGCTATCTCCCAAAGGATACGAAATTTAGCAATACCCAGTTCCTATCCTAAAATATACTATAACTTAGTAAGAAAAAACAAGGAAGGTTTTATACACATAATAAGAATTAAATATTTGTCAAAAGCATTAGTTTTAGTGCAATATAAAGTGTGATTAATATTATAGCAAAAGACCCATGGGGGAAAGGTACCGAGAGAGATTTACTAAAAAAAAAAAAAAAAAAAAAAGGCAGGAAGAAAACTTCCTGAAGAACTGGATCTTGAAATATGGGATGATTTCAACATGAAATATGGGATGGGTTTCAATGAGGACCATCTCTAGGAAACAGGATACTTGTATTGTGGCACACTCTCCTACAGAGAATAAATAGCAAGAAAAAAAGACACCAAAATGAGAACAGGAAGTATGTTTCCAGGAACAGGAAATCTCAGTTGGAATGCTCTGAGTCATAAGGTGATAAAGCTTGAATGATTGCAGTCATATAGTAGTGGACTATGAATTTAAGATGAAATGATTTATACTCTACTATAAATAACTTTGTATAAATACAAATAAAAAGGAATCGATTAGGAAAAGAAAATAAATTGAGTTAAGCAGGAACCCAGGAACCATAGAGATGTTCATGCAGGGCTGGAAATAGTACTTTTTCCTATAACTTAACAGGTCAAAAGCTCATAGTTCATGGGACATTGGCTTGAGTACCTAGAATAGAACAGTTAACCTGGGCTCAGTGCTGCTCTGACTCTTGCTAAAATATATATCTTAAAAGGAAGGCCCCGAAAAACCAAAGTGTTTCTAAGTAGCTTAACTACATCCTAGAACAAAGTTCAAGATGTTTGTAAGAATACAAAAATATGCAGCACCCAACAGCATAAAATTCACACTACTAATTAAATCAAAGATTATCAGACATGCAAAGAAGAGAGAAAATATGACCCACAATGAGGAAAATAATCAATCAATCAGAACCAATCAGAGCAAATGTAGATGTTAAATGAACAGACAAGAACAATAAAACAATTATTTTACTTTGGGTAGTAAACAACAATGCAAGATGATATATTATAGATCTGTACATTTGAGACGCATATAACCTTATTAACCAATGTCACCCCGCTAAATGTAAAAAAATTTTAAATACAATTATTTTTTGTTTTCTAAGTTTCTTCAATCCTTTTTCTTCAACAAACCTATTTGTCAGTTTATACAGATTAATAGAAAGCATTTACCACAGCCAAAGCAATAAAGTAAAAACAGGTTTTCAAATCAACGAAAACCTTGAAATTTAAATTTTGAATGAAGTTGCTTTTTTTTTTTATAATTACTATATAGTGTTCTATTTCATAATGACTTTTTTTAAGCATTATTTAAAGTCTGAACCTTTTCTGGAATTAGTGACAGTTCTTGTTAGCAATTGTCCTTCTCCCTTTTCTATATGTCATTTAATGCTTTAGAACTTTATCCAAAAAAAATCCTCTTTAGAGTATCTCATTACTTCTCAAGTAGAATGCAGTTTCTTTAAAAAATTATTCCTTTCTATAACACTGCTTGTCTTACTAACCTCATGTGGTAACTTGCTGTTAGTTGTCTGACAGAATGGTAAGTATAGTAGAAGCTGTGATAGTCTCATGCCCAGGAACGGAGGTTAAAAATCCCAGCTTTCAAACACAAATTCCATTCTTAGAGCAATTACCCAACACAGTGGTTCCCAAACTGGGATGCACACTAGACTCACTCAAGAACTGTTTAAAATGTGAAAATACCCAGGTGCCACTCCATATCAATTAAATCAGAATTATGGAGTGGGGGGGGGGGTCTGACTGGCACAATTTTTTAAAAGCTCCATGGTGATGTTCACTTCCAGTCAAGAACCAATTCAGGATAAGAGGAATGATCATATCTTGTTCATTTACTTCTTAAGCATTCAAAAAGAGAATATGTAAATCTATATATCATGCCTCAAAAAATTTAAAGCCTTTCTTATGTGTAGTACCTAAAAATAAAAATCTCATAATAAATTAATCCTCTTTTTGATAAAGGGACATGAATCTCCCTCCTATTTCCTGTTAGTTGTCTGACAGAATGGTAAGTATAGTAGAAGCTGTGATAGTCTCATGCCCAGGAACGGAGGTTAAAAATCCAAGCTTTCAAACACAAATTCCATTCTTAGAACAATTCCTGAAAACATATATCCAGGAATGGCCAACCAGTGATTCTTGACCTTTGGGTGTGGTAGAGAGAATGGCAGATTGGACAGGCAGATTGGCAGAGCTACAATTGAGAATTTTTAAAAAATCTATGGATCCTCTTTCAAGAAGACATGGACACACACAACAAACTTTGGCTTACATTCCCAGGGGTCCACGTATGCCCTGAAAGCCAGCTGTGAGGCAGGTCCAAACTCTCTACCTCAGGTTCCAAAGTGGATAGCGATTCCTGTTCTGTTCCTTTTTGTTTCCTAAAGGTCTCAGTGCCCAAAGCCAATTGTTAAGACTTCAGGGAATTTTTTTCATGCTTATTTTATGGTTATTGGAAGGTCACTCAAACTAAGCTATTCATAGAATGCCTCCTTGTCTGGTAAACAAGCTCATTCCTGATGAAAACAATTAATAAAGCATTCCTTCTGGTCAGACACAGGGAGCAGGAAATGACCTGTGGAACAAAGCACTTTGCTTCTAGGGGATTCCTTCAGGCTTCTGAGCTATAATTTGAGTTTTGTTCTTCATGAAGCTCTAGTCAAAGAGGACAGAGAGCAATTCAGCCTGCAGGCTGGCCCTCTGCACTCCTCAGGCATCAGAAGGTAATGACACCATACAGGCCAGTAGTTCTATCCCACAACTCACTGTGGCTCATTCCCTACCTGCCCCCATACCCCCAGACATGGCGTGAACCATGTGTTGGCTTTATGAGAACCTGTTCACTCACTGCAATAACTATTGCCTTTTGCTCATGTCAAAACTTTTCATAGTCATGTATGTTATGTACTTAAATATTTCTGTCATGTCAGCCCTATACTTGCTCATCTTACCCTTTTCCACCTTGGGACTATTTCATTGGTCTATGTTTTTGTTTTTTTACTTTATTACCATACTTTTTGGTTGCTATAGCTTTATAATATAGTTTGAAATCAGGTAGTGTGATAGGTTCAACTTTTCTCACCTTTCTCAGGATGATTTTTGCTATTGGGAGCCTTTTTTGGGTTCCACATGAATTTTAGAAATTTTTTTTTTACTTCTGTGAAAAAGTCATTGGAGCCTGACCAGGCAGAGGTGCAGTGGATAGAGCATCAGACTGGGATGCGGAGGACCCAGGTTCAAAACCCCAAGGTCTCTGGCTTGACTGCAGGCTCATCTGGTTTGAGCAAGCCTCACCAGCTTGAACCCAAGTTCATTGGCTTGAGCAAGGGGTCACTAGGTCTTCTGTAGCCCCTCCCCCATCATGACATATATGAGAAAGCAAACAATGATTAGCTAAAGTGCTATATGAAGAATTGATGCTTCTCATCTCTCTCTTCCTGTCTGTCTGTCCCTATCTGTTACTCTCCCTGTCTCTGTCACAAAAGAAAAAAATATTGGAAACTTGAAAGGGTTACATTGAAATTAGAGATGGATTTGGGTAGTATGGTTCTTTTAACAATATTAATTCTTTCAATTCATGAGCACAGGATATCTATCCATTTATTTGTCTTTAATTTCTTTCTTCAGTGTCATTATTTTCATAGAGATCTTTTACTTCCTTGTTTAAATTTATTCCTAAGTATTTATCCAGGATATAACCGTAGAGTTGGCTTTTTTTAATATAATTTATCTGGTTTTGGTATCAGAGAAATACTTGCCTGGCATAATGAATTTAGTACTGTCCCTTCTTTTTTTTTGGACATTTGAGAGGAATTGACATGAATTCTTCTTTAAATGTTTGGAAGAATTTGCCAGTAAAACCATCTGGTCCTGGGCTTTTCTTTATTGGGAGATTTTTGATTACTGATTCAATTTCCTGGTTCATTATTTGTCTGTTCAAACTTTCTGTTTCTTTCTCATTCATACTGGGTGGATTGTCTTTAGGAATTTGTCAATTACTTCTACATTGTTCAGTTTGTTGGCATATAGTTATTTATACTAATCATGATTCTTTGCATTTCTGTGGCATCAGTTATGTCATCTTTTATTTATAGTTTTATTGATTGGTTCCTCTCTTTTACTTGGTTAGTCTATCAAAAGATTTTGTCAATTTTATTTATCATTTCAAAGAACCAACTTTTAGTTTTGTTGTTTTTTGCTATTGTTTTTCAGTTCTCTGTGTCATTGATTTGCTCTAGCCTTTATTATTTTCTTCCTTCTTCTAACTTTGGGCTTAGTTTGTTCATTTTTGTAATTTGTTTAGGTATAAAGTTAGATTGTTTATTTGAATTTTTCTATTTTCTTGATATATGTGTTTATAACTATAAACTTCCTTTTTAGAACTGCTTTGCTTCTTGCCATAAGATTTGGTATGTTGCATTTCCATTTTTCTTTGTCTCAGGACACATTCTTATTTCCCTTTTAATTTGACCTCTTGGTTATTTTGGGAGAACGTTTCATTTCTATGTATTAGTGATTTTTCCAGATTTTTTTCCTGTTATTGATTTCTAATTTCATACCATTGTGGTCAGAATATTTACTTGGTATAATCTCCATCTTTTTCAATTTGTTAAACTTGTTTTGTGGCCTAGCATAGGGTCTATCCTAGCAAACATTCCATGTAGTCTTAAGAAGTATATGTATTCTATTGTTGTGTGGAATGTTCTGTATATGTCTTTTAGGTAAATTTGATCTATAGAGTTGTACAAATTCACTGTTTTCTTATTGACTATCTGGATGACCTATCTATTATTGAGAGAGTAATATTAAAGTCCCCAACTATGATTGTATTGCTGTATATTTCTCCTTTTAGTTATGTTAGTATCTGCAATATATATTAAGGTGCTCCGATGTTGGGTGTATAAATATTTATAATTGCTATAGTTTCTTAATAGATTGACCCTATATCATATAATGACATTCTTAGTCTCATTTTATTAATGCATTGTTTTCTTAACCCTTTAAATAATACGAATGTTTACATAATGTACATCCTCGTGCCTCTTGATTATCCAGAGTACAATTGTACATGTATGATAGCAACATTAAAAAAAGGCAAATGTATGTTCTTCCTGTTTCCATAAATTGGTTATCAAACAAACATGATTTTAAGTTAATAAAACTGGAACTGAAACTAATTGCATTTTTTGGAAAAAAAAAACTCACTCCCAAGGGTCAGTGAGCATGAAAAAACTCACTACTCAAAAGGTTAATCTTGTTTTTGTGTTCTTTTAGTGCACTAAACCTTTTGGAAAGATTTTTCTGAATTTTTGTCTGACAGTTCATAGATCTCTATTTCTTTTGAGTCTGTTGTTAGAGCAAGGGTCCCCAAACTATGGCCCACAGGCCACATGTGGCACCCTGAGGCTATTTATCTGGCCCCCTCTGCACTTCTGGAAGGGGCACCTCTTTCATTGGTGGTCAGTGAGAGGAGCATAGTTCCCATTGAAATACTGGTCAGTTTAATTTAAATTTACTTGTTATTTATTTTAAATATTGTATTTGTTCCCATTTTGTTTTGTTTTTACTTTAAAATAACATGTACAGTGTGCATAGGGATTTGTTCATAGGTTTTTTTTATAGTTCGGCCTTCCAACAGTCTGAGGGACAGTGAACTGGCCCCCTGTGTAAAAAATTGGGGGACTCCTATGTTAGAGCTTTATTTTTTTCCTTTTAGTGATGTTATGTTTATCTGATTTTTTTTTTATTTCTTGAATCTTTATATTGGTATCTGCTTATTTAAGTAAGTGGTCTTTAACTTCCAGTCTTTATAGGTTAGCTTTGGCAGAGACATTCCTTCAATAGTCAGTTCAGACTGACCAGGCATTGTTGCAGTGGATAGAGCATCGGACTGGAATGTGGAAGACCCAGGTTCGAGACCCCAAGGTCGCTAGCTTAAGCATGGGCTCATCTGGTTTGAGCAAAGCTCACCAGTTTGGACCCAAGGTCGCTGGCTAGAGAAAGGGGTTACTCGGTCTACTGTAGCCCCACGGTCAAGGCATATATGAGAAAGCAATCAATGAACAACTAAAGTGTCGCAACAAAAAACTAATAGTTTATGCTTCTCATCTGTCTCCGTTCCTGTCTGTCTGTCCCTATCTATCCCTCTCTCTGACTCTATCTCTGTCTCTGTAAAAAAAAAAAATTAAAAATAAAAAAATAGTCAGCTCAGCATGGGGTTATAGATGGATTCTCTGGTAGCATCATTAGATTCTTGGGCAGATGCAACTTGCTATTATGGACTATTTCAGGGAAAGGTCACTGCCTGAGCTTTGACATAGGGAAACAGGTGTTGCCAATGACTGGAAACAGGTGAGTAGGACTGCTTCCCAGGCACAGCTATAGAATTAATTCTGTGATTACTGGGAATCTCTGGCAAGACTTCCTTCTAGGTAGGCAGGACTGGGCACTACTATAATTAGCTGAAGGTGAGGCTATACGTTAGCTTCACTGCCTAGGCAAAATGACAAAATGGATGTGTTATTTGGGGACCCAAAACAGGCAGAACTGCACATGAGTTCCCTAGCCTGATGGGGCTCTGCCATCTGCAAACAGGTAGAGCCACTGTCTGGGCTCTCTGCTCATATGCCACTATAAGCAGAACTGTAAGTAATTATAGTCCCAACCATTCAAGTGAACCCTGCTCTCAACAAACCTAAGTTGATTAATGTTCCAACCATCTATCACAGCTGTGGAGAATGTTCCTTTTATAAATGTATAATTTACCATGTTATAGCTATCTACTGTGTTTGTTAAACAATTTCCAAGCCTTTTTTAATTTTCTTCTTATGTATGAAGTTTTCCTATCCATGCCTAAGTTCTAAAGTATCTACAATATTTTGTTGTAGGAACTGGTTCATCGAATAACATAGTTAGCTTCTGTTGTGCTCCTGGCATGGGAGTTCCTTAGAAACCAGAGCAGACATTTTCTGTTATGTGTGCAGATAATTAATGAAAACTAGTCTGAAGGAAGAAAAAAAGCTGAAGCAAGAAAGGCAGTGAAGAAGCAACCAGTAATAATGTCAAACATAGAAAATAACTAATTTTTGATGTCCTCTAGTTCCTGATTCCAGTATCTTATGAAACAGAAGATCCTCCTAGAATTTTGATAAAATAGCCCTCTTGGATAAATCTCTGCCCCCTCTCTCAATTTAAAAATAAGCTAGTTTGAATGAATCTTTGTGGTTTACAAATAAAGACATTCAATGAGGCAGGTATGTCAAAATGAAACCATTTTTATAATATGGACAAAGAGTTCAAAAATATTTTTTAATTAATTTGGAAATAAAAGTAGAAGTGTCTTCATTTTATTTTCTTCTTTTCCAAATGAGAAGAGAGGAGATAGAGAAACAGACTTCCGTATGCACCCTGACCAGGATCCACCTGGAAACCCCCATCTTGGGCTGATGCTCTGCCTATCTGGAGCCATGCCTGCAACCACAACCAAGCTATTTTTAACACCTGAGACAGAGGCTCCATGGAGCCATCCTCAGCACCTGGGCTGATGCACTTAAACCAATTGAGCCATGGCTATGGGAGGAGGAGAGAGAGAAAGAGAGATAAAGGGGAGAGGGAGAAGTGGAGAAGCATAAAGTTGCTTATCCTGTGTGCCTTGACCAGGAATCAAACCTAGATATTCACACACCAAGCTGACATTCTACCACTGAGCCAGCTGGCCAGGGCCAAAGTAGGTCTTAATAAAAATTAGAGAAACTGTAATTATCACTTTAAAAACTCAATTATCACTTAAAAAACTTCTCATTGCCACTTTAAAAAATATCTCTCTCTATCTTTATTTCTAAAAGGTTAACAAAATATGAAAGTAGAATTTGAAGGACTTTACATCCTAAGGGAGATCTTGACCTTACCAGTTTGGAAAATGACCTGCTTCTTCTTTCAATTTATCTTTCCAATGATGGTACTATTTTCAATATGATATTTAAGAAAAACAAGTAGCTCAGTGAGTCAGTTGTAAGTCACCAGGCTTCCTGTGTGATGAAAACTGGGCACATGACAAAGTGACCCAAACAAGTAAAAAGCCATGGGAACAGACCAGATCTGTATTTAGGGAACAAGCAGTAACTGAATGAAAGTATAAGTAGGTGGATATGTGCTCATCACGGGATGAAGAATTCTTGGAGAATTTTCAAAACACAGAAGACAAATTAAAATGAACATTCTTTTGGAAAAGAGGATCAGAAACACAGATGGTAGACAATATGGTCCTGTTTCTTTGAGAAAGGGACTCTGGTTTAATATACAGAATCCCCTGAGAAGGGACCTGAAGATGGCAGCAGAATAGGCAGATGCACAGACACCACCAAACTAAATTACAAATTAATTTAGGAACAATCAGCATGAAAAATAAACTGGACTACAAGACCAACTTTCAAAAACCAAGGAGCAAAGAAGAAGCCACATTGAGCCTGGTAGGGAGCGCTGAGGAATGGTGAGTCACCCCTGCTTGCAGGAAAAAGGGGATGTGAGGCTGAGAGCCCAGAAGGGCTCTCATTCCAAGGAAAAGAGTAGTAAATATCACTCACAGCCACTTGCCTGGGGATCTAGGAACAAGGTGTGTTGAAAGGGCTGGCTTATCTTCCAAAAGGAAAGGGGGGAGAGAGAGACAGACAGTGACTGATTGAATCAGTGAGTTGGAGGACAAGATGAACAAAAGCATGAAAGCAGAGCAGAAAAAAAAAGAGACTCAAAAAGTCTGAGGAAACTCTGGGAGAGCTCTGTGACAACATGAAGAGAAATAACATCCATATCATAGGGGTTCCTGAAGAACAGAAAGAACAAGGGATAGAAACTTTATTTAATCAAATCATAGCTGAAAACTTTCCTAATTGATGAAAGGAAGGGTCTCACAAGTTCAAGAAGCACAGAGAACTCCATTAAACAGAAACCCAAAAAGACCTACACTAAGACACATCATAATTAAAATACCAAAGCTAAGTGATAAAGAGAAAATATTAAAAGCCTCTAGAGAAAAGAAGGCTAGCACCTACAAAGGAGCCCCCCTGAGGATGACATCTGACTTCTCAACAGAAACACTTGAGGCCAGAAGGGAATGGCAAGAAATATTCAAAGTAATGCAGAACAAGAGCCTAGAGCCAAGACTACTTTATCCAGCAAGGCTATCATTTAAAAGCGAAGGAGCAATAAAAAGCTTCTCAGACAAAAAAAAAAAAAAAACAACTCAAGGAATTCATTACAACCAAACCAATACAGCAGGAAATATTAAGAAGACTGTTGTAAACAGATCAAAGTGGGAAAAGAATAAAGCAAAAGAGGAATACATTTTAAAGAATAAAATGGCAATAAACAATTACATATCACTAATAACAAATGTAAATGGATTAAATGATCCAATCAAAAGACATAGGGTAGCTGCTTGGTTAAGAAAACAGGACGCGTACATATGCTGTTTACACACCTTAAAACAAAAGATGCACATAAACTGAAGGTAAAAGGATGGAAAAATATTTTATGCAAATGGAAATGAAAAAAAGCTGGGTAGCAATACTTATATCATAAAAAATGGACTTTAAAACAAAGACTATAGTAAGAGATAAAGAAAGTCACTACATAATGATAAAGAGAGCAATCCAACAGGAAGGTATAACCATCATAAATATCTACGCACCTAATATAGGAGCACCTAAATATATAAAGCAGAATTTGATGGATATAAAGGGTGAGATCAACAGCAATACTATAATAGTAGATTTCAATACCCCACTAACATCACTAGATAGATCCTCCAGACTGAAAATTAACAAAGAAACAGCAGACTTAAAGGACACTTGATTTAATAGATATCTTCAGAACTTTTCACCCTAAGGCAGCAGAATATACATTTTTTTCAAGTGCTCATGGTACATTCTCTAAGATAGACTAAATGCTAGGACACAAAAGCAGTCTCAACAAATTTAAGAAGATTGAAATCATATCAAGCATTTTCTCTGACACAATGGCATGAAACTAGAAATCAACCACAACAGAAAAACTGAAAAATACTCAAACACATGGAAACTAAATAGCATGTTATTAAATAACAAATGGGTTAACAATGAAATCAAAGAAGAAATAAAAAAAAATTCCTAGAAACAAATGATAATGAGCAAACAACTCAAAATTTATGGGACACAACAAAAGCAGTCCTGAGAGGGAAGTACATAGCACTACAGGCATAGCTCAAGTAAACAACCTAACCCTTCATCTAAAAGAACTAGAAAAAGAACAGCAAGAAGGCCCAGAGGTAGTAGAAGGAAGGAAATAATAAAAATCAGAGCAGAAATAAATGACATAATCGCTAAAGAAACAATACAGAGGACCAATGAAACCAAGAGCTGGTTCTTTGAAAGGGTAAACAAGATCGATGAACCTTTAACAAGACTCACCAAGAAAAGAAGAGAGAGGACTCAAATAAATAAAATTAGAAATGAGAGTGGAGAAATAATAACCGACACAACAGAAATACAAAATATTGTAAGAAAATACTATGAAGAACTGTATGCCAAAAAATTAAACAACCTAGGTGAAACGGTCAAATTCTTGAAACATATAATCTTCCAAAAGTCAATCTGGAAGAATCAGAAAACCTAAACAGACCAATTACAACAAAAGAGATCAAAACAGTTTTCAAAAAGCTCCCAGAAAACAAAATTCCTTGGCTCGGTGGCTTCACTGGTGAATTCTACTAAACATTCAAAGAAGAACTAACTCCTATCCTTCTCAAGCTATTTCAAAAAAATCAGGAGGAAGGAACACTTCCAAGTTCCTTTTATGAGGCGGCGTAATTCTGATTCCAAAGCCAGGCAAAGACAATACAAAGAAAGAAAATTATGGGCCAATATCCCTGATGAAGTTAGATTTCTCAACAAAATATTAGCAAACCGAATCAAGCAATACATGAAAAAAATCATTCATCATGATAAAGTCGGATTTATTTTTGGGAGGCAAGGATGGTATAACATTCGTAAATCAATTAATGTGATTCACCACATAAACAAAAGGAAGGAGAAAAACCACATGATAATTTCAATAGATGCAGAAAAAGCATTTGATAAAATCCAGCACCCATTTATGATCAAAACTCTTAGCAAGGTGGGAATACAGGGAACATACCTCAACATGATAAAGGCCATCTATGACAAACCCACAGCCAACATTATAATTAATGTACATTTATTAAAAGCAATTTCCCTAAAATCAGGAACAAGGCAGGGGTGTCCCCTTTCACCACTCTTACTCAACATAGTACTGGAAGTCCTAGCTACAGCAATCAGACAAGAAGAAAAAATAAAAGGCATCCAAATTGGAAAAGAAGTAAAACTATCATTATTTGCCAATGCTATGATACTGTACATAGAACACCCTAAAGTCTCAGTCAAAAACCTACTGGACCAATAAACGAATTCAGCAAGGTGTCAGGATATAAAATTAATACACAGAAATCAGAGGCATTTTTATGCACGAACAATGAACTGTCAGAAAGAGAAATTAAGAAAACAATCCCCTTCACTATTGCAACAAAAAAAATTAAGTACTTAGGAGTAAATTTAACCAAGGAGGTTAAAGACTTGTACTTGGAAAATTATAAAATATTGGTAAAAGAAATCAAGGAAGACACAAAAAAGTGGGAGCATATACCATGCTCATGGTTAGGAAGAATAAACATCATTAAAATGTCTATATTATGCAAAGAAATTCATAAATTCAATGCAATACCAATTAAAATACCAATGACATACTTCAAAGATATAGAACACATATTCCAAAATTTATATGGAACCAAAAAAGAACACAAATAGCCTCAGCAATGATGAAAAAGAAGAATAAAGTGGGAGGCATCACACTTCCTGATACCAAGTTACACTACAAGGCCATTGTACTCCAAACAGCTTCATACTGGCATAAGAACAGGCATATAGATCAATGGAACAGAAAGAGAACCCAGAAATAAACCCGCACCTTTATGGACAATTGGTATTTGACAAAGGAGGTAAGAGCATACAGTGAAGTAAAGACAGCCTCTTTAACAAATGGTGTTGGGAAAACTGGACAGCTACCTGCAAAAAAAATGAAACTAGACCACCAACTTACATTATGCAAAAAAATAAACTCAAAATGGATGAAGGATTTAAATGTAAATCATGAAACCATAAGTAACCTAGAAGAAAACTTATGCAGTAAGCTCACCGACATTTATCGCAGCAATATCTTTCCTGAATTATCTCCACAGGCAAATGAAATGAGAGACAGGATAAACAAATGGGACTATATCAAACTAAAAAGCTTTTGCAGAGCTAAAGATAGTGTGAACAAAATAAAAAGACAAACCACACAATGGGAAAACATATTTAACAATACATCTGATAAGGGATTAATAATCAAAATTTATAAAGAACTTGTAAAACTCAACACCAGGAAGACAAAAAATCCAATCAAAAAACAGGCACAAGAAATGAATAGACACTTCTCCAAAAAGGACAAACAGATGGCCAATAGACAAATGAAAAAATGTTCAACATCACTAATCACTAGAGAAATGAAAATTAAAACCACAATGAGATAGCACCTCACACCAGTCAGAATGGCACTCATTGACAAAACAACACACGATAGGTGCTGACGAGGATGTGGATAAAGGGAACTCTCCTGCACTGCTGGTGGGAATGCAGACTGGTGCAGCCACTCTGGAAAACAGTATGGAGATTCCTCAAAAAATTAGAAATAAAACTGCTCTTTAACCCAGCCATCCTACTTATAGTAATATATTCCAATGACACCATATCACCGACTGAAAAAAAGAAATGCACCCCATGTTTATGTCAGCATTGTTCACAATAGCGAAGATCTGGAAACAGCCTAAGTGTCCGTCAGTGAATGAGTGGATTAAAAAGCTTTGGTACATATATACAATGGAATATTATTGGGCTATGAAAAAGAAGGAAATATTACCTTTTGCAACAATATGGAGGGATCTGGAAACTATGAGTGAAGTAAGCCAGGCAGAGAAAGATAAATATCAGATGACCTCACTCATTTGAGGAATCCAAGGAATAATGAGAACTGAAGAATGGAATTGATACAGAGGAGGGATCAAAGGGACTAGAGGAAAAGAGGACAGAGGGAAAGGGGATGATAGGGTAGGAAAAACCTGAAGGGAAGGGGGGAAGGCGATGTAAGAAGAGGGGCAAGGGAGATGTTGAGGGGAATAGAGGGGAGGGGGGATTCATTTGGGGTGACCCTAGAATTTATGTAAACACAATTAATTAAATTAAAAAGAAAAAGAATCCCCTGAGACTTAGAAATAATTTAAATAATGGGAAATGCACTAGTCAACACAGGAAGTGATTTTTAAGTAAAAATCCCTATCACCTGTTAAATAGGTAATACAATTGTTCAAGATTCTGTAAGATTGAACAAGATTTGTTTACACACCAAGTAAAAACATTCTATTTGGACTGTTTCATGGGAGCCACCATGAGCAGCTGCATAAGGAGGAGAAAATATTCATGACAGTACTTCTAATTTATTTTCAATAATTAGAGTATTTTTTTCCTCAAGATCCATAATTATTTTTTCTCACATACATAGTTGTGGTAAATAAATACCTAAAATATCACTTTAAATTAGTTCTACATACATCTCTCCTATTGAATGTAACTCATGACATCTTTTATAAACCATGGCATTTTTAAGTGGCATCACCCATAACTCCTTACCACATCATGAAACCCATTCCTAATCTCACTCTTGGCACTATTGGTAGGCTTTTTGCATACACCCAGAAAAGGCAGCTATAAAACTCAATATATTTTATGTGCTTTTATGTGTATCAGCCCTTGATTTTACTATCATTTGCCTTAGTATCATCATCATATCTATTAGTGTATTTGATACAAATAAGTCAAGAAAAGAAAACTTTTTATGTATAGTTTTGTCATTCTCCTAATGAGCCATGTTATTTCACGCATACACACTTTCATTTATACTGGCCTCTTCCTGAAAGACCTTTACCAATCACCCTTCCATTTTTCCCCCTCTGGTAACTAACTACTCAGGTCACTTTCTGTACAAATCTTTTCCTGGCTCCTCCAACTAAATCAACCTCTCGAAAACTTCTATTATATTCTTTTCATACACATTTGCAATAGGTTGTATTTTATTTGTTTACATACCTATTCCCTGCCCCTCACTGACCATTTAAGATCATAAATTCTTAGAAGGTAGGTGTAGTATTTATCTTTGTATATACTTAGCCCATTAATCCTCGCACAGTGCTTCATAAATGCTCTGTAAATGTTACTGGAAGAATAAGTACATAGAAGTTCATAATTTATCAAACACATCATCACATTTTGATTTTTCTATATCACAGGTACCAGGGGAAAATATATCATTTATGTTGTTGACAGTTAAAGAAATGAAGGTACAAAGTATTGTCTCCTGTCCAAAGTCTGAAAGCTAATATGGAGCAGATTTCACTAATCACATTCCATGCTCTCTATGACAACACATTGCTTCTCATTGTTCTAAACCACCTTTCTTTGGAGAGCTAAATACATTTTTTGAAATTGCATTTTATAAAATTACAAATGGATTTGGCACAGCAAGCCATATGTTTAGATCTGGAAACATATTTTTAACTCCACTTTAAAGTAAGCCTTGCCAGATCCAACCAGCCCTACAAGCCTGAATTAATCTCAACATAGCATTGCACATTACATTATCTCACTCCTGAGATGAAAGCACACTTCAACTCAAAATGCCTCATCCAGTTTGTTTTGACTTTTGGATTGTTTAGGATTTTCAACAGATGGTTTAATGCTTCCATGTTCCAACCCTAAGTTGAATTCCACATGCCGTGTTAAGAGGAAGGTGATCCCAAGATAGGGAGGCCAGATCTACTGATGGGCATACAGAATAGCAAAGGAGTTCACGTTCCTAAATTAGAGTTTAAACTTTGACTGAAGACCTTCTCTAAAGTAGGGAAGATTGGTTTTCAAAAGTGATGCTCAGAAAAACAAAACAAAACATGAAAGCCATTTCATTATAGAGGTAGAAGTAACATTGTGCTTCAGTCAAACAAACACGTGTCACTGTGACCTTTATTGATTGTGTTGGACACAAAAGTGAGAGGACCATTATTAACCATTCTTTGTGACTCTCATCTCCTTAAGAGGTAGAAACCAAATCCTAGATTGATTACTCCAAGTAACATCCTGTAGATCTGTGGTGAATGAAACTTCCCAGATGATACTCCAAGATCACAGAAAGTATCTAGTTACCTGCAACTCAAGGCTAAAATTATTCTTATGCACAAGCTAAAAGGTTTAGTATGACTGGGCTCATTTCTTATTTTATCCTTTTAGGTTTCTTATCTGCTTAGACATCACCCTGAGATACCCAACTAATAATGGGAGTGAGGAAAAGTAAAATAAGCAAAAAAAAATGTGGACAGGTGTGCTTCAATTTAAGAAAAGCCAATTCAAAAAAAAGTTTACAGCTAGAAAAGCATTCATATTGGGTGAATTGGAAGGCTTGATTCATGTCATACATTCTAAAGTAATTTATTTTTCCTCCAATAGATTTAAACACAAAGTTCTATTGACCTAAAATTTTTTTTATACAGGAGTACATTCACAGACTAACATAAAAACAATGAGGATATAGGCAAAGAAGCAAGACAAAAAATATTCAGAGGATATTATGAATTGCATGGATGTGGATTGCCAATTGTCCCCCGTGTTCCTGTAGTTTATTTGCCAACAAGTGTGAAACTATATCACAAAAAAACTTTGTCAAGAGATCTTTCAATTGAAGGAGATTAGATGATAAAGGACACTAAAAACAAAATAATATGTTTGCACTTAAGAATTTCCTTAAATAAGTGGCACCTCATGGTCTTCATAAGAGAAATTAAAACCTGTGTTAGGATGGTTGACCCTAAAAACTAAACAAAAACAAAGAATAAAAATAACAAACCTACTAATCCCTAAAATTTTAGTTTCTTTAGAAAAAAAGAGTTGACAAAAGAAAGGCTGAAATAAACAAACTGAAGCAAAATTAACCATCTGTGTAACTGCTTCTCTCCTCTCCCCTTCCCTCCAGTCTTAGAAACTATTTCCAGACCAAGGCTGGAGCACATATTCTGTGCTCTCCTTCTTCCTACCACCTCTTGTCCTGCATCTCAACATGATAACCATCTCTCATATATAAAATAATAACAACAAAACCCTCCCCTAGCCCTGATTTATCTGTGTAACTACTGAGCTTTCTCTTACAATGGCTGAACTTTCTTTTGTCCTTCATCTAAGATTTCATTAATGATGACCAGGAGTCTCAATCCCACCTACCATCTGTTTTTGTAAATTAAATTTCATTAGAACACAGCCTACGTCATGTTTTTATGGGACTGTCTATGGCTGATTTTATGCAACAATGACAAACTTGAGTAGTTCAACTCATAAAGAGACTTTATGGCCCACAAAGCCTAGAATCTTACTGTCTGGTCCTTTATAAAAAAGCTTGAGATGCCAGCTTTGCAATCAAATATCCTGAAAAAATCATCTACTCTTGCTGTTCTGCTTCTTTACCTCTCATCAATTTTTAGCCCATCATGTTTTGGCTCTCACCACAGCCCTTCTAAAATTGACACCACATTAAATAATTATCAACACAATCCTTAAAAATCTCTAAGACATGAGACCTTCTTGTTGCTCCTTCAAATTTTGATTATCCTCTTATCTCTGGTTTCTCTTGCTCTTGTCATTCCTCAAGGTCATTATTTTCTGTATTTTTCTGTTACTGTCTTCTCTTTGTGTATCTTGTTCTAGGCAATCTTATCTACTTTTATGGCTTCAATTGTTAAGTCTATGTGGACAGTTTCCAAATTACTCCCAGCCCTGATCTGTCTGTCTCCCAAGCTCAACATTTCCAATTACATGCAGGGCACTGAACATCATATGGAAAATTCCAAATGTCAAAAACAGAATGTTTTATTCTCTGGTGATCCCTGGTTCTTCTTAATAGTATTGCTTATCATCTAGTTACCAAGGCTGGAATGGAAATATCATACTCTTTCATTCTGACTATCTAAATGCATCCCACATACCATAATATTGACCAAGTCTGCATTCCCAGTTGCTGGTGCACCCATTTGTTCTTTCCATCCCCATGGTCCTCATACTTTTTAAACCTTTGAGTAGTGAGTTCTTTTCATGCTCGCTGACCCCCGGAAATGAGTTTCTTTTCAAAAAATAAAATTAGTTACAGTTTTATTAAAGTCATGTTTGTTTGATAACCAATTTATGGAAACAAGACGAACATACATTTGCCTTTTTTAATGTTGCCATTGTACATGTACGATCGTACTCTGAATGGTCAGGAGGCACAAGGATGTACATTGCATGAACGTTCATACTACTCAGAGTTAATCTGGGTGATTCTGACTTTGCTAGGTGGTCCTTCTGACACAATCTCTATGTGGCTTCCATGTTAATCCTCTCACAACATAGCTCAGTTCACAGCCCTCTCCTGACACTTTCTTGTTTCTTATTGCCTGCTAAATGTGGTACCAAGTCCTTCCTTGTATTAGTCAGAGTCCCAGAAGGAAACTGGACCCCTTAGGAGGGTTAAAAAAATTTTACTAATTGTGGGAACCATGTAATTCAGGACCAATAGCCCTAATCCTGAGGAGGCAAGAGGAAGGAGAAATGACCAGAACCTAGAGGTGGTGACATACGGAGAGGGCTTCCTGACAGGAACTGTGGCCTGCTATAGAGGGCCTGCTGCAGGGAGGGAACTCAGAGAATAAAACCCATGCCTCCCTCCTCTCCCCTCCCCCAGTCACCCCCAGGGCTTCCTGTTGGCTGAACCCAAATAGAACCCAGTGACTAAATGACCAAGAGAGAATGATTCATAGAGGGCAGCTTCTGAGGCACAGAGTGGTCCTGGAGGGAAGTTACTCAGCACATTATGTAATGTTAAGTGGCTTTCTAATCTAGCCTCAAATGACCCTTTTACTTTATCTACCACAAATCTCCTTTACATGTCCTTTAATCAAGTCAAGATACAATTGATGACGACAGTTCTTCATTGCCCATATCACTGCGGTGCCTTTGTGCTGTTTCTGGGATGTGACTAGTGTGGGACAATGTACTAAGGCAGACGTGGCAGAGTACCAGTGCCCAGACCTCGAGAAATCTTGTACCTCTGATGTCACCATGAGAAGGACTTGCCTGGGCTTTCCGCCTGGGACCCAAAGGAGAATGAGAGAACAGTGGCACAGAGCCAACACACAGACATGTAACTGGGCCAACTGACCACACAGATGCACAAAGGAGCCCAGCCAAAATCAGCTGGACCCTACAGATGCATAAGAAATCATGGGTTGTTTTCATATGTCATAGGTTTTGAGATTGTTTTACTAAACACCAAGTAATGCAAAGATAATATATGTTCTAACCGCCTTTCCCAATGTGTCAGAATGTCCCTACCCTACCCTAATGTTACCCCTCCACTGTCCTTAATCCAGGTGTGGTAAACACTTACTCTAAGAAGGGGGGGGAACAACACTCTTTTTTCTCTATCTTTAGTGTCTCTTACTCCAGTGATTATTTTCCTTATATCTGCAAACTTACCATGTAAAACTCAACCTTTTGCAATATGATACACAGAATTCTAGGATTATACCTAAAACCCTAGTTTTGTATAATCTTTCCCGAGTATGAGAGGAACCTATGAATAGGACAGAATATCACTCCTATACTTAGCTTATGTTACATGGCACACTTGACTTTAAGAAAAGGATTATTCCTGATGGGCCAGACCTAATCAAGTAAATTCTTAAAATGGATGAAGCTCTTCTGTGAAAAAAAAAAACAACACAAAACTTTGAAGTGAAAGAGACCGATCGCCTACATTGTCTGAAGATGGAGAGTAGAGTAACCTCTGGCTAGAATGTGCAGCACCTCTAGGAGCTCAGGAGGGCCCCTGTCTGGCAGCCAGCAAGAAAAGGAGGACTCAGCAGTACAACCACAAGCAACTGGATTCTGACAACAACCTGACTGAGCTTGGAAGTAGATTCTTCCCCAGACTGTCCGGAAAGCAAGGCAGCCCAGCCAACCCCCTGATTTCACCCTGGCGAGAATCAGAGCAGAGAACTCAGTTGAGTTCTGCCTGGCCTCCTGACCCTGATGACTGTGAGACAACAAGGAACTATTGTTCTAAGCCTTAAGCTTGCGGTAATTTGTTGTGTGGCGGTGGAAAACTAATGCTCACCCTTCTCAGCTTTCCTTCTCAGACGAGCCCTGTCAAAGCATACTAATGAAAACTAATGATCACAGAAAGCTCTTGCCATAGGCCGGCACGAGTCTCAGTGTTGCGCATACCAAGTAACACATTTCACGCTGACAGCCATGATATTTGCCATGTTCCAGATGTGAAACATCCAGTGCAAAAGGGTTAAAACTTGCCCAAGGCCATAGCCACCAAATGGCAGAGCAGGGAGGCTAACCTGAGGGGCCTGGTCTGTGAGTCTGCACTCATCGCCACTGCGGCCCTGTCCTCAGTTTCCCTCCTGTTAGACTGTGGGTTCTGGGGTTCTGTCCTCAAACTCTGCTGAACTTGCTCTGGCAGAAATGCGGGAGCTCAATCATTTTCAAATGCAAACAGTACTCCTCAGTCATTATCTTGTTCAAGTTCTCATGGCATTTACCATTGTTTACCTTCTCCTCCTCTTTAAAACTCTCTAACTTTCCCACTGTCTTTCTGCCATGGAAATGCTTCGTCTCTGACACCTCTTCCCTCCCTCACCACATGTGTTCTGTTCAGTCCTCAGACTTCTCACTGTACAGAAATCCCATGGATGACTTCAACTTGACTTGACTTTAGCAATCATCTCTGTGCCTGTGTCATCCAACCAGTATGTCCTTCTTTCCAGGATTTAGAACCCACGTTTCCGGTTCACAGCAAGACAAACACAATTTGATGTCTCGCCCCTAACCAGCATGTCCCAGTTACCCCAGATGAACGTCCCTGTCATCTCCCTCTGGCTTTACCCCATCTGTTTACAGCATTTGCCGGCCCTCTCCTCCCAAACCCAGTGATTTCTTCTGTATTCATGATTCTTAACTTTCTTCTCAGAGCCCATTCTGCTCTTACCCCAAATGATAGCCTAATGCAAAATTTCCCCAAAAGTATTTTCCCGAGATGTATCTTCCTCTTCTATGTCCCTCATCTCTGCTAGGTGTCTGTGAAACAATCAGGTAGGCCGATTTCTTCAAAAACGATAACTAGTTATCATTATCCAGGTTAGCTGTACCTTAAGCAAATAAAATATCCAGCCTTCCTATAACAGTCCTGAAGAAGGAAAAATGATGCTAAGATTTCATAAAGCAGAGATATATTAGGAGGGGGAGGGGACAAAGAACCTTTAGTGTATGATCCTCAAACGGCACCTCTGAGTTATTAACACCTTGTCTTATCCATAAGACCGAGTCTCAGAGCTTGGAATCATGCCCAGACATGCCCAGGTCCCAGGAACTATCTTCCCATCAGCCAGATGTCCTTAATTAAAATAGGGACCTAAAGTCAACTTCTTAATCACATTGGCCCTGCTCTTAAAGCGCACTGAGATGAATGAACCCGAAAGCTTGTCTCCATTGCCACCTGATAACAAAAGTTTAAAATTTCTTTTTCTACTTGTACTTTCAGAAAAACAAATCTCTGTTATCTCCTCTCTTGGTCAAGGCTAAAAGCATATATCTAATTTTAAAAATGAACTTGACCTAAGATGTGGTTAAATGACTTTCTCAGCACTCAGCTACACTATGGTGATAAAGGTAGTGAGGTCACTGGCTGGGCTGCTGCCCTGTGACCAGAGCGCCCACAGACTTACTTACATTGCCAGGGGAGTGGAGGTCATCCTCCTGGTGGCTGAGGGCACCCCCTTCCTCAGGCTCTGCTGCACATCTCTAAGTGGATGCTGCACCTCAGGGAACATAATCAAGTGAAACCAATATTGGAGAAAAGACTATTAGAAATGCAGAAATCAAAGTCAGCACACCAGAGTGTGAGCAGTTAATTCTCTCAAAAGCCTTAGATGACCACTTAACACATGACAGAACTCTGTCTGATGAAGTGAATATTAACCAAATACTTTCAAAGGAAATGAACTCCAACTGGCCACCTGACCAAGGAAAATTCAAGGAAATTTCTTCAAAGTCAGGTGCATAGGAAATGGGCCTGAGTAACTAACTGCAGTTGAGGGATAAACAGTCTGTCCTTAGTATAAAGTTATAATGTTTAGGTTCTTTTTTCATAGGCTCACACAAACATCTTTTTAAAGTATGGCAAAAGGGGTGGTGACAACTAAAATAAGTATATAAGACATACCAAAATATAGTATTGGAGGTTGCTTTAACTTAAAATTACTGGTGGACGCCAAGGGAGGGGGGTCAGTCTGTGTAGGCGTCAAAAGCCAGTGACTGCAACAGCGAGAACATCACAGGGCCAGAGTGATCACCAGAGCTGCACAAGCTGGGGTTTCATCTCAGTGGGAAAGCTCCCAACAGTCAGATTTCCTTTCCACAATTTTTCAAAGTATAGCTGAGTTGCATGGCATAGTAATGGAGTTATTACTACGCTAATCCATACCTTATTTTCAAGTCATTGCCTCACTGAAGTCAGTAGTAATAACACCCCTGAGCATGCAGATAATGAATTTGGGTAACAGAGTAAATGATGCCTGCACAACTCCCTCAAGCTTCTGTTCCTGCTCTCTGGCCCCCACTTGCCACCTAATGTTCCCCACCTTGGAATGAACCAGAGTCAGGAGCAACTTCTCTATTCACAGCACCAGTCTGAGACTACCAGCCCATCAGGGACCACCCAGACCCATACTCATCTTCACAGTTTCACTTTCAGCTTGACCTTCAGCCCTCCTGGGCACTCATCCTAAATTGTACTTCTGACTCTTAATATATATATTTAAAGTATGTATATTTTTTTAAAAAAAATTTTAACCTTAGATCACCTGTCCAGGTCAATTCTGACCTCAGGATTCCTTTATATCACTTGCCAATCAGTGGTTGCTCTCCTTCAGGTTCACACTAGACTTTGGAGGGAAGCTGAGCAGACCAGCCAAGCCTTCTGACTGCGTTGCTGAGTGATGCTCATGGGTATCATGAGGAGAGTCATCTTATTCAGCCTCCCCTACCCTGACTTCTGCTTCCCTGTGCTTTTCCCAGGCCTCCTTATGCACTTGTTGCATATACACTTTTTCAGCCAAAGTACACAGGTGGTCACAGTGTTTCCCTCTGTTGACGTGGGCTTTCTGCAAGCTTAACCTCAAGGCCAAGGTCTGTCTGCCAAGGCACTGTAAAGCCTCCAACCAAAGGGTGAGGTCATAACTCCCTTCTATTTCCCTTATGAGATAAACCACAGCAAGCCTTTCCTGACCCGCCCTTTTGGCCACACTTGTAAGTTACAGCCATGCTTCTCTCTGCCAGAGGTGCTGGTGTCAGACGCTGGCTTCAGAGAGTGGGTTCCACAATCTTGCCTCATCAGTAGGCTTTGAGGAATTACCCCAAGGAGCCAGATATGTGCTTGCTGCTAGCTTGTTTTCCACAATTATTGTCCCCCTGGGAACCTCTCAGATTTCAGCCTCAGAGATAAGACAGCTCTGAAGCTTACTGACATGTACTCTGTGCTTGCTGATCATTCTGGGGAAAGCAGAGGGCTGTCCACGGGTCCCTTCCCTGCCTACTGGTCACCCAAGGCAATGCTGACAATGATGCCAAACACAGGAAGGTATAGAGGCCTTATCCTCAGGGCAATGAACTCTTTTGTTTTAATGACAAAAAAAAAAATCCTTTACTGTGATTTATATGATTAACTTATTGTTTCAAACAATACTATTATTATTATCATGAACATCACACACTACACGTCTCTTTTTTCTTTCCTTCCTTGCTATCTAGCCTCAGGTTCCCCGTTGCTAACTGTTGCTGCTGTCAGAATAGGGGACCTCCCTATGCTTTGAATAAATAAGTGAATGAATGTGACCTCTTCCAAATTGACCAAGTTCATAACATTGGGCTTGAAAACACTAAGGTCACTTGGAGGCGCTTGGACACAGAACAGATACCTCGAGGATGCTGGAGTTTTGAACTGACAGGCCACAGAGCTCCCTGGATGAAGCGCTGCTCAACACGGTCCTGCATGTCCAGAGGCTTTTGTGGGGTTTTTTGGTTTTGTTTTTTCAGGGGTTTTTTTTTTGGAAAGTAACTTAAAGAATTTCTGGATATATTCCCTACTTAATATACTGGCTTAGAGCAGAGCCTGTTAATTTAGAGAAAGCCCCAGATAAATATTTAGGTTACTATAGTATGAGAAAGCTGTAATGTTCTCCTGTTAATAAAAGAGTGTGATGGGGCTCCTCAATAAAGCCAGGCTTAGCTGAATTCCCTGGCACATGTTGGTTCTAAAACTCCTTTTAATATTAACTAATATGTATTGATCTTTATCATGTGCTGGTCACTGTTCTATGTGTTTTACGTGCATCACCTTGTTTAATTCTCAAAAAACCCTGTTAAGGTAGGATTAAAATCCTAGTGGATAGGTACTATCATTGTCCCATTTTCTGGATGAGCAAACTGAGACACAGGATTAAGTATGGGGTCAAGTCTTGTTCCCAGCAAATGTAGAATCAGACATTCATAGTGGGGAAGCCAGATTGTAACTAGAGCCCTGTCAATGAATGCTATGGGTCCGGAACTGGAGAGGGGGAACCAATAGTTATGGTTTTATTTTTAGCAAGACTGCAAGCTCTGTCGATGTTTATCACTGTGAGGAGCCACTGAGCCACTTCATCTGCAGGTGTTGTAAGGTACCAGAAACTACAGAATTAATATTAATACTTTAAGAGGCTTGGAGAGCATTTTATTAATTTGGGTTAAGGTGTGCAGAGAAATTGTGAGAATAGTCCCTGTTCTGTGTGATTGGCATAACCAGGATGGACCTTGGCATTGTATTGTAAATGCAAAGGGGAGGAAAACATGGATTCCCAGACATTCCACCACGCCTGTGGGGAAAATGGTGAATGGCTAGCCAGGTACAGGGAGAGAAAAGCCAAAATAAACCTTTTCTTATAGCAATGAGCCATTTGTAGGCATTTGTCCCCACCGAAACTACCTCTCCTATGTAAATGAGTGTGGTTAACACGTGTGACTCTGGACAGAAAGATGGCAGATGAACACTAGATAATATAGGAATGCCTTTAATATGTAAAGAGACATCTTTCTACCATTGTGTTGGCTTGTAAATTTTGTTTTCTCCAAAATGATGTATGGTTTGCAAATTGAACATGGTCCTATCATGTTAAAGGACATATGACTATAACTAATAGTGGTAAAGGGCTCCTAATTACAATTTTTGCTTCTGTACTTCCCACTTACAAAACTATAAAAACTAGGTAGAACAAAGGGCCGGCGCGCTCCCTCAGGTTTCTGTTGAGCTGCTGCGGCTTGGCCAAGCTAGACAATAAAGCTTTGATGTGTAAACAACAGACCTTGTTCCTGTCTTCCATATTTTGGGTCCCTCTGAATTTGGCTTAACAACTGCACCCATTCGTAATTGCTGCTTTCTGAACAAACACATATAACTTATTTTACCTGGCCCAAGCAATAACTGACAATCATCACCCCCATAGCAAAATATATTGAATCCTTCAGGTGTTACTCATCAGGAGTAAGATTCTGTTGGACAAATAAGTGTGTAAAATATGTTTAGATTTGCTTGCTTGTATTTTGCATTGGTAAGACCATGTTTATGTAGTCTGGGGAAGACTTTAGGTGTTTGCCCACAGGATGGCAGATTGCAAATTGCTGATTGCCTGCCTGCTTGGGGAGGGGCGATGGTTTGCTATTGTTTGCTGAGAAGGGTTATTTCCACCAGGCCTATTTGGCTAGGGAATGCTGAGGGGCTTGCTTGGGAGCCCTGCTGAGGCTGGGGAGTGCTGAGGTGGTGAGGCCTTTTAAGTGGGGGGTTAGAGGGTGTTTGGAGAAGGAGACCAGGTTGTGGAACCAGAGACCAAGTTGGGGCTTGGGAGCCCTGAGAGAAAGGGGAGCATTTTGCTCTTCCACCATTACAAGACTTTAATAAGCAGAATGGCCCACCATTTTCTGGCTCCACCATTCCTTTACAGTCTGCCCGAATCCAATGGGAACCTGCATGGCCATGGTGGCAGCCACTGGACTTGCAGATTCCTGGACGGAGGATGGAGGCAGGATAGTGTGTGCCTCTCACACAACCCTAGCCAGGGTGTCCCCTCAGGCAGCTCCCAAAGTGTTAAGAGCTGTTACTTCCCAGCTATCCTCAGAGTCCTTCTTGGAATTGACCTTCATAAACAAAAAAATGTCTGCCATGACTGTGGAAGAAAAGCTTAAGCTGTATCCACTCTCTTACCTTGTTCTTTATGATGTCACGTGATTTGGGGGCTGGGTTCTCTGTCGGATGGAGGTATAAATTTGATCCTGTGTGAAATCCCAGGAAAAGTATTGTTACATTATGATCCAAAGATTATTGGAAATCCTTTTTAAAATATTTTTAATGGCATACCTGTTAATGCAGGGTATTAGACATACCTAAGAATAAGGGGGGAGGAAATCTTTTTGAATATGTGAAGGGAAATACTTTATATTTTTTGATTGCTTACTATATACTGATCACTTTTTTCTAAACACTTTACATCCATCATTTCATTCAGTTCTTTTTTCTTTATTTCTACCTCTTCACCCATTTTTTCCAGTCCCTGTCATTGCCTCTGGAAAGCACCAATCTGTTCTCTGTATCTATGAGCTCAGTTTTTTGTTTTTGATTTTTGTTTATTTTACATTTCACATATAAGAGAGATCATACAATATCTGTCTTTCTCTATCTGACCTATTTTAATTTAAATAGTGCCTTTGAACTTTATCTGTATTTTCACAAATGGCAGGATTTTCTTTTTATGGCTGAATAATATTCCATTGTGTATATATACCATATTTTCTTTATCCATTCATCACTTGATGAACACTTACGTTGTTTTCATATTTTGGCTATTGTAAATAATGCTGCAATAAACATGGGGTACAGATATATTTTCAAGATAGTGTTTTCAATTTCTTTGGGTAGATACCCAGAAGTAGAATTGCTGAATTATATAATAGTTCTATTTTTAATTTTTTGAGGAGACTCCCTACTGTTTTTCATAGTGGCTGCACCAACTTGCATTCCCACCAATAGTGCACAAGGGTTTCCTTTTCTCCACATCTTCACTGATGCTTAATTCTTGTCTTTTTGACAATAGTCGTTATAACAGGTATGAGATGATGTATCATTCTGGATTTTACTTGCACTTTGATGATTAATGATGTTGAGCATCTTTTCATGTAAATTTTGGGCATCTGTATGTCTTCTTTAAAAATTGTCATTTAGAACTTCTGCCTATTTTTTATTCAAGTTGTTTGTTTTGCTATTGAGTTGTATGAGTTCTTCATGTATTTTGCATATTAGCCTCTTATCAGATATATAATTTGTAAATATGTTCCTCCATTCAGTAGGTTGCCTTTTCATTTTGTTGCTTGTTTCCTTTGTTGTGTAGAGCTTTTCTGTTTGGTGTAGTCCCAGTTGTTTAGTTGTACTTTTGTCGTTTTTGGTTTAGCTTTTAGTATCAGACTCAAAAAATCATTGCCAAGACCTATGTCAAGGATCTGACTGCCTATGTTTTCTTCTAAGAATTTTATAATTGCAGGTCCCATGTTTTAGTTGTAAATCCATTATTTTGTGTTCATTTTTGTATATAGTATAAGATGGTGGTTGAGTTTTACTCTTTTGCATGTGGCTGTCCAGTTTTCTCAACACCATTAATTGAAGAGACTGTCCTTTCCCCATTGTATATTCTTGGTTGTAAATTAATTGGTTGTATATGTATGGGTTTATTTCTGGGCTCTCTATTCTGTTTCATTAGTCTGTTTTTCTGCTGATGCCACACTGTTTAAAGTACTATAGGTTTACAATATAGTCTGAAATCTGGAAGCATGATGTCTCCAGGTTTGTTCTTCTTTCTCAAGATTGCTGTGGCTATTCAGTGTCTATTGTGGTTCTATTAAAATTTTATGATTATTTTTTCTGTTTCTGTGAAAAATGCCATTGGAATGTTGATGGAATATAATTGAATCTGTATATTGTTTTGGATAGTATGGACATTTAAAAATATGAATTCTTTTAATCTGTGAGCATTGAATAGCTTTCCATTTATTTATGCCTTCTTTAATTTCTATTATTAATGTCTTATAGTTTTCAATATATAGATCTTTCAATTCCTTGGTTAAATTTATTACTAGCTATTTTCTTTCTTGATGGAAAATTAAATGGAATTGTTAATATCTCTTTCTGATTATTCATTCCTAGTGTACAGAAACATGACAGGTTTTTACATATTCATTTATATCCTACAACTTTATGGAATCTATTTATCAGTTTTAACTGATTTTTGGTGGAATCATTAGGGGGTTTTCTTTCTTTTTTTTTTAATTAAATGAGAGACAGGGATGCAGAGAGTCAGACTACCATATGCGCCCCAACCAGGATCCACCCGGCAAGCCCTCTACCCGGGCAATCCTCTGCCCATCTGGAGCAGCTGCTCTGCTGCTTGGCAACCAAGCGATTTTAGTACCTGAGGCAAGGCCATGGAGCCATCCTCAGCACCTGGGGCCTACTTTTGCTCAGACCATAGGAGCCATGGCTGTGGGGTGGAGAGGAGAGAGAGGAAAAAGAGAGAGAGGTGAAGCAGATGGTTGCTTCTACTGTGTGCTCTGACCAGCGATCGATCAATCCTGGAACTTCAACACGCTGGGTCGTTTTTCTAACACTGAGCAAACCAGCCAGGGCAAGGTTTTCTATATATAATATCATGTCATTTTCAAATAGTGACAGTCTTGTGGGGATTTTTTGTGACAGAGACAGAAAGAAGTACAGTTAGGGACAGACAGGCAGGAAGGGAGTGAAATGAGAAGCAACAATTCTTCATTGCATCTCTTTAGTCTCCTTAGTTGTTCATTGACTGCATTCTCATATGTACAGTAGTCCTTCCTCTATTGCAAGGGTTACATTCCAGAACCCCCACGATAGGCAAAAATCCACAAAGTAGTGACGTTATATTTATTTTATTATTTATATATATTTTAAGGCTTTATTTTGATTTAATATTCTTTTAATGTTTTAATTAACATTTTTTATATTTTTATATTGTTTTCAATTTTTTAGGCTAGAAAATGCTTATTTTACTGCAAAAATAATTAAAATAATAAATATATTAAAATACCTATATATTGCAAAATCCTGCGATATAGCGAAAAATCCACGATACAAAATTAGATATATACAATTTTAAAATCCATGATACAGTGAAACCATGAAAAGTGAACTGTGATATGGCAAGGGATGACTGTACCTTGTCTGGGGGGCTCCAGCAGAGCAAGTGACCCCTTACTCAAGCCAGAGACCTTGAGCTCAAGCCAGCAACCATGGGGTCATGTCTATGATCCCACACTTAAGCCAGTGATCCTGTGCTCAAGCTGGTGGACCCCTGCTCAAGCCGGAGGAGCCTGTGCTCAAGCCAGCAAACTTGGGGTTTCAAACCTGGGTCCTCTATGTTCCAGTTCTACACTCTATCCACTGAGCCACTGCCTGGTCAGGAAATAGTGACAGTTTTATTCTTTCCTTTCCAATTTGGATGCTTTTTTTTTTCTTGTGTAAATTCTCTGGCTAGAAATTCCAGTACTATGTTGAATAAGAGTGTAAAGAGTGAGCATCCCTGTCTTGTTTCTGATCTTACAGAAAAAGATTTCAGTTTATCACCATTGAGTATGATGTTAGCTGTTTGCTTGTCATATATGGCCTTTATTATGCTGAGGTACATTTCCCCTATAACCACTTTGTTAAGATGTTTTATTATGACAGGATGTTGAATTCTGTCAAATGCTTTTTCTGCATCTATTGAGATGACCATATGATTTTTATTCATTTTGTTAATATGGTATATCTCATTGACTGGTTTGCGAATGATGAACCATCCTTGCATACCTGGAATAAATCACATTTGATCATAGTGTATAGTTCTTTTAATGTATTTTGAATTCAGTTTGCTTATATTTGTCGAGGATTTTACATTTGTGTTCAGCAGGGATATTGACCTATAATTGTGGGCAGGGTTTTATAAAAACCACCCACTTTTGCAGTGCTGGTCAACCTGGTCCCTCCCGCCCACTAGTGGGCATTCCAGCTTTCATGGTGGGCAGTAGTGGAGCAACCAAATGGTGCCATGATTGGCCCACCATGAAAGCTGGAACGCCCACTAGTGGGCGGGAGGGACCAGGTTGACCAGCACTGCAAAAGTGGGTGGTTTTTATAAAAAAGTTTGCCATCATGGGCCTATAATTTTCTTTTTTTGTCTGATTTTGTTATCAGAGTAATGCTGGCATCATAAAATGAGTTTGGCAGAGTCCCATCCTCTTCTGTTTTTTGGAAGAATATGAAAAAGATTTGTATTAATTCTTTTTTGAATGTTTGGTAGAATTCACCAGTGAAGCTGTCTGGACTTGGACTTTTGTTTGTTGGGAGGTTTTTAAGTACTGATTCCTAAGGGGGAAAAAACAGATAAAAAAGGGAGAGAGAGACAGAAAGCAGTTTTGTTGTTTGTGGGAATGCTACAATATATTTTCACACAGAAAGGAAATCATGCATGTTTATGCCTTGGGTATCTGAAAACCCAAAGTTTAAGAAAATTCAGGGCACAAAGAATAGATATAATGAGATACCTTGTTTTAAAGCTGCCTGTTCTGATAGGATTAGAAAATAAATTAATTTAAAAGTTTAAAGACACAAATAGAGGAAAATATTTTAGGACTGTTATATTTTTAAAACTAAAATAGCACTGAAATCACAGACATCACAGTTTAGATATTATATTATTCCTACATGTTTTCATAACCCCCCATACTTCGCATATCCAGTACCTTGACTTATTTCTTGTTTTTCCCATAAAACTCAAGCAGGGAGTCTGGTTCATCACTGAGCACTTAGCCCAGCATAGTACCCACCATCTATTGAGTACTCACTAAGCATGTGTTATGTACTGAATGTTACTGTCCTCTCAAAGTTCAGAAGTTGCATCCTTATCCCCCCTCCTGCCAGTATGATGGCATTTGGAGTTGGAGCCTTTGGAAGATAATTTAGGTCCAGATGAGGTCATGAGGGTGGGGTCGTCATGAGAGATTAGTATACTTATAAGAAGAGGAAGAGATACCAGAAAGTATAATATCTCTGTGTGTGTTTCTCTCTATTTCTCCTTCTCTCTCTCCCTTTCTTTCTCCCTCTCTCCCTCCCTTTCTTTCTCTCTCCTTCCTCGCCACCTTCCCCTGTACCCTACCCTATGTGTCTCTCTACCATGTGAGAACATGGGAAGAAGACAGCTATCTGTAAGCCAGGAAGGGAATCCTCAAGAAGTCAAATTGGTTGGCACCTTGTTCTTAGATTTCTCAGCTTCCAGAACTATGGAAAATAAATGTCTGAGGTTTAAGCTGTCAGGTCTATGATATTTTGTTATAGCAGTCTGAACTATAACAACCTAATGTGTATGTTTTTACTGACTGACAATGAATAGATGAACAATACCTTCTAAAGAGTTAGATGTGGAATTGTTGGGCAGATAAAATATATTATGCTCACTTTGTTAAAGATGGTGCTGCCCACATGGAAGCCCGTTGCCCAGGTGATTGCTTAGGATGAGCGTGCTTATGTTAATATGTGTTGGAGGAGGGCTTTCACGCCAAAGGATTTTAAAAGGAAGAGAGATCATGTTGTTCTGGGAGAAGAGTGATTACGTTCTAGGAGGAGGGCAGAGAGCAGGGAGGAGAGCAGAGTAAGGCCACATGGAGGAGAGGAGAAGCAGCCAAAATGTTGGAACGCTGAAGGAGAAGCCAGTTTGTGCAGAGTTTGTGCAGAAAGAAGGAGATGGGGAACAGAGGTCAATAAGGCTAGTGAGCTAGAAACCTTTAATTCTAGGAAACTCGGATAAGTCAGTAGCTTTGTGAGCACTGAATGAGTGGGTTGTGGAGCCCACTGTGTGTTTTTACTTGCTCACCAGGTGCAAGATAGGATTAAACCTAATGGCCCACCAGTTCCTGAGTACTTAGCCCAAAGTGCAAAATGTCCCCAGCTTTCTTTCTAGCCATGGGAAAAACTTCCCGGGGCAGGGGAGTGCTTCCAGCAAAGCCACTCCTCACCCCCATCAGGGTATTTCACATTGTCCAAAATCCGTAAGTCCATTCAACAAAGGAGTCAGTTCCCACTCCGGTCGTAATCCAGGAAATCAGTCCATGCACATGGGGCGTCAGCCACCCCCCTCATCCCTGTCATCCTGGCAGGTCTTACACTGTCCCAAAGAGGAGCACATGGCAATGGCAGTCAGCATTTCCATCTCTGCTCCGGAGAGCATGTCCCACCCTATGTCCCAAAATCACAGACCTACTAGGTGGGGCCGTGCTCTTTCCAGCTGGGCTCCCATTTTATGGAGACTGCTGATTGCAACTCCAGCCCGATTCTCCTCATCCTCCAAAGAGGAACTGAGAACACCAGCTCCCACTGCCGGGCTCAAGTCCCGGGCTGCTGCTGCCTTCTGCTCCGCAGACTTTGCAGCTCCAGCAGTGGCAGAACGCCGGGGCTGAGGCCAGAGCCCCGGCCTTCTGCCACTGCTGGCTCTCTACAATGTCCACCACAATCTGCAACTCACGAACCTGTGAATCCTCATCCAGCAGCTGGTCCATTTCCAGGCGAATCTCGCAAACCTGGTCGGCCTCCTCCTCCAGTGCTTCCTGCAGCTCCAGGGTCAGTATCTGTTTCTCCTGCTCCTTCCACTGCTCAGTTTGTGGGTCCCAGGCAGCCTCCTCCACAGAGCTCTTGGTTTCCTCACTCATGGCTGTAAAAGTCACCAGCCTATGGTCCGGTCCCCAAAAGGACAGCCATGGGGAACCATAACACTAGCCAGTCCTCTACTTCACCGCTCAAAAGGTGGTGATGGCTCCTTGTTGATCTGTATCAAATCCTGCCACAGACTATGCCAAATGTAAAGCCAGTAGCCATGGCCACTATCACAGCTGCCCGGCCCATGCAGGTTCGCATTGGATTCGGACAGTCAGTAAAGAAACAATGGAGCCAAGAACTGGTGGGCCATAGTCTTTAATCCTAGCTTACACCCAGCGAGCAAGTAAAAACACACACTGGGCTCTGTTGGGCAGATAAAATATATTATGCTCACTTTGTTAAAGATGGTACTGCCCATGTGAGGCCGTCACCCAGGTGATATTAATGTATGTTGAGAATCCTTGTAGCCTGGGGCTTGGTTTTGGGATTAAGCCTTTCCCACCCTTTTTGATGTGGGGTGGTACAATCCAATCATGCCTCAGAGAAGTAACTTTGTATTAGAGACTTCCCTATTTTGTATATTGGATTAAAGGTTTTGAATCTACACTATAAAATGGGGGCAGAATAGGAGCTTACACTCTTGGTTCCTGGGATGATTAGCATGAGAGAGCAGAGGGAACAGCAGAGAGCAGAAAGAGGCCATGTGGCCAGGAGAAGCAGCCAAGATGGCGGAGTGCTGAGTGAGATGCCAGTTTATGCAGAGTTTGTATCTGGGATAAGGAAGGAGATGGGGAACTGAGGAGAATAAGGCCGGTGAGCTAGAAACCTTTGATTCTAGGAAACTCGGATAAGTCAGTGGCTTTGTGAGCACTGCATGTGAGTGGGTTTTGGAGCCCAGTGTATGTTTTTACTTGCCCGCCGGGTGCAAGCTAGAATGAAAGAAAATGGCCTATCAGTTTTTGGCTCCATTGTTTCTTTACCGACTGTCCGAATCCAATGCGAACCTGCATAGGCCAGAAGGCTGCTGTGAGCATGGCCCTGGCCATGGCTTCTGGCTTTACAGGCTCCAAAACCCACTCACATTCAGTGCTCACAAAGCTACTGACTTATCCGAGTTTCCTAGAACCAAAGGTTTCCATGTAGCTCACCAGACTAATTTACCTCTGTTCCCCATCTCCTTTCTTCTCCCTGCACAAACTGCACAAACTGGCTTCTCACTCAACACTCCGCCATCTTGGCTGCTTCTCCTGGCCTCCTCCACATGGCCTTTCTTTGCTCTCTGCTCTCTCTGCTGTCTCCTCTAATGCTAATATCAGGAACCAAGAGAGCAAGTTCCTGTTCTGCCGCCATTTTATAGTGTAGAAATCCAAACTTTTAATCCAATATACAAAATAGGGAAGTCTCTAATACAAAGTCACTTATCTGAGGAATGATGGGATTGCACCAACCCACATCAAAAAGGGTGGGAAAGGCTTAGTCCTAAAACCAAACCTCAGGCTACAAGGATCCTGCCTGCCCACAGCCCGCCCCCAACACTTATTAATATCACCTGGGCGATGGGCTTCCATGTGGGCAGCGCCATCTTTAACAAAATGAGCATAATATATTTTATCTGCCCAACACTATACATTTTAAATTACATTTTAAAAAATTACTTTGCATCTGCTGATACGCTTGATGTGTTTATCATGAACCAGTCCAATGTCTACATAGCTGGTTCTAGAGGTCTGTTAACAAGGGCAGTATAACCGCTGCACGGAGGAGAGTAAGGAAATGGCTCTACTGCTTATTGAAGAGGAAAAGTATCCAATGTGTTTGCTTTAACTAATTGGTGTATGCTAGCTTTCCCTGGAGCTGTGCAGAGCCTTCGTTTTCCATGCAAATGCAGTGACGAACAGCATCTCCCCGATGCAGGATCTTCTGCTCTTGAGGCCCAGGGTGCAGAAATTTATTGCTTTAAGTGTTGTTGTTTTTTCTCTCCCTACTTAAATTAACTGAAAACAGCTTGGGAAGAGGAACTTCAGAGGAACTTTCTGGCTCAGCTCAGGGACAGCCTAGGACGGACTGGCAGAAATGTCTTAGAAAGTTTATACTCATTGTTCTGCAAATTGCATCAATTAAATAGAACAACACAGGGGCCTTTTTCAATTAGAGTGGAATGCCCTAGGCAATCTGTTGGATGGAGACTTTTTTAGGATTCCTGTTTATCATGTTTACAAGAGAATAATTTCCCCTTGGAGTTGAAAGGATGCAAACAAGGGGACCTCAGGAGTGCAGATGAAAAGTTCTTTCAGTGCCCTGCTCTTTCTCTCATGAAAATAAAAAGACAGCACACTTGGAAAATAAATATATGAATGAATGAAGAACTAACGTGAAGCCAGAAACTTTAGGGTGCCATTGCTAATGAAGCATCTCTATCTCTTCCTTAAATCAACCCAAGAAAACAGCCCTAAGGAAATATGCGGAATGAAGGGAAAGGGAATGGTCAGTTGAGATAGTGGGGGAAACCCGTGGGATATGGTCTCCCTGCCATCATAATATCTGCCTTACTCATCACCCTTGGCTATGCATTTTTTACTTGTTCTATGCAACCCAACAAAGAGTTTTGACCCCATTAGGAATTTTTACTTCACCCCCTGGTTTAGGAAATGTCAAAACTAAGCTAAACAAAATATGTTGATCGTCTGTATATCATATAACAATAAAAATAACATAGAAAAGCAATAAGTAGATTGTGAACAGGCTTATATATGTATATATACAATGCAGCTATTTAATAAATCTTGTAGGGTTTAATTTTTCAATGTGTAGAGACATCAAGCTAATAGGCCAGAGTCATAAATGGTATGCAGAGACCCGGGACCATTATCTAACAGTATAAAACAGTAAAGAAAGTACATTTTATGTGAATCTAAACAAGGTAGAACATAAATATATTTCTTCATAATAGTCCTGGAATAATGTCTCTGACACTTTGCAAAACCATGAAAGTGTGGTTTATATCCATGTTGCCTATTACCTGTCACTTGGGTCCTCAAACAAGGACACAAACTTCAAAACCGTGCACACAAGTGGAAGAAAAAGACTTATCTGGCTTGATGTCATTTTGTTCATTCAATCAGTCAACAACTACTTAAGAATTCACTGTCCCCAGAACTATGAGGAGTGAAAATAGAAAAATGAAGGTTCAATTTTCCCACAAGGAGTTTACAAAATAGTAGAATTAAAGGGACAAATGTAGGTATGGTCTTCTTGCTTTAACCAGCTAAACAATGACCCCAAAGACTACTCAGGTAAAGAGGGCAATGGTGGTGTGATCCATCTGCAGAGGGGAAGATGAGAACTGAGCTGCTGCAGGAACTTTCTCCAGGTGGGGAGGACAAGGAACAGAAAGAAGAGATTCAGGTGACTTTTTTAGTCTGGGTGACATGAGGAACTGTGTAACTATGGGAAGTGAATGTCACAGAGTCTTGCACGTGTTAGAGACTACAAACACTACATGCCATATCATCGATGTCTCTATTACTCAGTACCCCATGCCTGTACGCTCAGACTGCTGTGACGGTTGGCTCATTCTGCCTTCTACTGGCTCCCTTAGTGTCCCTGTACTGTCATGCTGGTTTTGAGGTATACTCCTAAGTGCCGCACAACATCAATCTATTTTCTACTGCATGAACTCATCTAAACAAGACTTTCTATGGTCCAAAGTTCTGCTCCCCAACCCCTCCTATGTTCATAGTTGAAATCCTAATTGCCAAAGCGATGCTATTAGGAGGTGGGCCTTTGGGAGGTGATTCTATCATAAGGTTGGAGCTTTCATGAATGGGATTAGTGCTCGTATAAAAGAGACCCCACAGAGCTTTCACCCCTTCTGCCAACTGAGGACACTGTGAGAAGCCTGCAACCTGGTAGAGAGCCTTCACCTGGATGACACTCTGATTCTGGACTTCCAATGTCCAGAACTGGGAGACAGAAATGTTTGCTGTTGATAAGCTGCCCACTCGGTAGTAGCCACCCAAAGAGATGTGAAGTTAGTAACACGTGAAGCGACACTCAGAAGCCATGTGGTAAGAGTTCAAAGCCCCTGATCTTTGGGCTCCCGACCATCATCCCCAACCTTCATGTTTTCTGCTGTAAACATTCTAGACCCTCTCCTGCCCTGCAGACTTTGGGCAGTTCCTCTGCCTGCACCACCCTTCCCCATTCGCTGGGAATTATCAGGGCCCAGGGAATTATCAGGGCCCAGGTTGCCCCAAAGTATCCCACAATGGCATATTGCTTACTTTGAATTAAAGTCTCTTGACAAGCAGCTAGTGCCAGAAGAGCACCTTGACACTCCCTGGTCTCCTTGAATGCAGGAAATATATCTCCCCAGCGATAGCATCCCTCCCTGCTGCAAAGAACACTGTACAATTGAATATGCAATCATCATACATGTTGAATAACTTCATGCTTAAACAGTTACCATAAAAGGGAACTTATAGGTCACACCCTCCTTAGATGACTGTGATTATTAAATACATTATAAAAAAAGAAGCCATTCTGTCCATAAATAATCCTACTTTCTATAGCATATAAAGTTAATCCACTTTCTTCATACATGTGAGCACATAACAAGACATCAGTCATGTGGCAAGAACCCTAACTCCATTCCCAAAGACCTTGAAAAAGTCCTTCATTGTCTAAGCTAAATGCTGCACAATATTGTGTTAAGCAAAACTCATAATTATCTTCCCTCTCTAATGATAGGGCAGTTTGCCACCATCTTCCTTCAAGAAATATTTATCAGCTTCAATAAAGATAACAGATTCCTCCAGTGGGCAAAATAAACTAAAAGAAAAAAAATTTTTTTTTTTTTTGTATTTTTCCGAAGCTGGAAATGGGGAGAGACAGTTAGACAGACTCCTGCATGCACCCGACCGGGATCCACCCGGCACGCCCACCAGGGGGCGACGCTCTGCCCACCAGGGGGTGATGTTCTGCCCCTCCGGGGCGTCACTTTGTTGCGACCAGAGCCACTCTAGCACCTGGGGCAGAAGCCAAGGAGCCATCCCCAGCACCCGGGCCATCTTTGCTCCAATGGAGCCTGGGCTGCAGAGGGGAAGAGAGAGACAGAGAGGAAGGAGAGGGGGAGGGGTGGAGAAGCAGATGGGAGCTTCTTCTGTGTGCCCTGGCCGGGAATCGAACCCGGGACTTCTGCACGCCAGGCCGACGCTCTACCACTGAGCCAACCGGCCAGGGCCAAAGAAAGAAATTTTTTAGAATAGCACCTGTCACTTTAAATAATTTCAACATATCCTGGACACAAAAGGCTGTACTTTTACTCTGTTTTCTATTTGATAAGGGTGGAGGTGGTTCTTTATGCAAATCAAAAAGTTAAAAGAGCCCTGGCCAGCTTGCTCAGTAGATAGAGTGTCAGCCAGCGTATGGATGTCCCGGGTTTGATCCCTGGTCAGGACACACAAGAGAAGCAACCACCTGCTTCTCTCCCCCTAACTCACCTCCTTCTCTCCCTCTCCCTCACCCCCTTCTCTCCTTCTTCCTCTCCCACAGCCAGTGGCTTGATTGGTTTGAACATGGCCCTGGACACTGATGATAGCTCAGTTGATTCAAGCATCGGCCCCAGACAAGGGTTCCCCCATGGATCCTGGTCGGAACACATTAAAAGATGGTAAGGGAGGAGATAGGTTCATTACAACAGAGACACTAGAGAACCATTTCCTACAATGTGCTAATTCTAAATGTTCTCTCATTAAAGAAGATCTAGATAGATCCTTTCTTACAGTCTTGTAGGTCATTAGTTTGTCCATTTTTTTTCAATATGCTACCATTTTTCATTTCATAACCAGTGGTGCACATTACTGATAACCAGATTACAATAGAAGTTTTGGCATCTGTGCTGAGTCCTGAATTGAACCAACCTGATGCATTTACATAACACCTTTTAAAATTCTAGTTCTTCTTGACTAGTTATTCTTGGGCCTGCTGCATGTGCAGCTCTGGAAATGCCTGAACATAATCAAAGGGCAGGATTTCCAAGTACACCTAGGACAGCTCTGTGAATAAAAATACCACTTTCTTTGAGTACTTACAGACTCCGCTTTCATAAACCCACCCTCTTTCCCCTGTGCTGACTCCCTGTCCTGACTGAAGACACCATCACCTATAGCCTAGAATATACCGCCACCTGTATCTTTCTTGTCCTGTATCTTCTAAGCTAGCCTTTGTATTGCCACAAGAGAAATATTCCTCAGAAAAAAAATGACTCACTCCCTAACTTACATCCCTTCAAATGCTTCCTGTTTTGTTTTCTTTTGTTAATTCTAAACATGAATTTGAAACCCTTCAAATGACTGGCAAGGCTCTGGGTGATCTGGTCCCTGCTACCGCTACCGCATTAGCACAGGACATCCACAGGCCATCGGTTCCTGAAAATCTCCACCGGTCCTTTTGTCTCCAGCCTTTTGTCCCTCTCTGTAGACCATCCCCTTGCTCTCCCATCCCAGTCATCCGACTGGATAGCTAATTCCTCTCCTGCCTTTAGTTGTCAATGGGGTCTTCACTTTCTCCCAACCATCCCACATGTGGGTCCAGTGGTCCACTTCTGTGTTTGGGACAGCCCATACTTCACACTCTCTGTATTTTCAGTGCACACTTCTCTGTACCCTGCCCAAGATCGTGAGCTCCATGAGGAGAAAGGTTATTTCCATTTTGCCATTGATCCTGTAGAGCCTAGAAAACACACTTATATTTGTTTAGAGAGTCAATGGCATGACAAAGTCAAACATAGGTCCAAGTGCACATAATTCATGAAGTATCCTGGTATATAAACTTGGGTCCATTTGTTTTAAAGTCCATTCTGGGCCCTGGCTGGTTGGCTCAGTGGTAGAGCGTCGGCCTGGCGTGTGGAAGTCCCAGGTTCGATTCCCGGCCAGGGCATACAGGAGAGGCACCCATCTGCTTCTCCACCCCTCCCCCTCTCCTTCCTCTCTGTCTCTCTCTTCCCCTCCTGCAGCCAAGGCTCCATTGGAGCAAAAGATGGCCTGGGCGCTAGAGTGGCTCTGGTCGTGACAGAGCTACGCCCCAAAGGGGCAGAGCATTGCCCCCTGGTGGGCAGAACATCGCCCCCTGGTGGGCGTGTCAGGTGGATCCAGGTCGGGCGCATGCAGGAGTCTGTCTGACTGTCTCTTCCCATTTCCGGCTTCAGAAAAATACAAAAATAAATAAATAAATAAATAAATAAAATAAAGTCCATTCTGTTTCCACTATATTTCTAAATAAAATAATAAAATTTAAAAAGCCATCTATTCATCCACCCACTGGTATGGAATTAGGAGAGGGCCGACCTTTAGGCTTTAGAAACAGGAAACCCACTGAGCAAGGAAGGGGAGAGAGGCAGCCGCCAGAGCAAGTGGTTGTGCCTGAGTTTACAGCACTTGGGAAAAGATAAAGGTCCTGGCAAATGGCCAAAGCCAGGAAGTAGAGTTAAAGGGTCCCATTTGGAAATGTCTGGATGCAGGTAGTAGGATATCAGCTATTAGCTTGGGATCCAACACAAGTATCTGAGGGAAGAGCTCTATATTACCTCTGGTCTTCGAAGAGCTGAAGTCCTGGAAAGCTTTCAAAGGAGAAATTTAGGGACAAGCAACAGGGCAGAGGCTTAGACACAAAAATTGATGAAGAAATTAAGGGTTGGTAACTACAACAATAGCCTTCTTTCTATTTATGGTTAGTACTTCTCTTCATGGCGCTCCTATAAATACAGCTACTGCATGGATTAGAATATGAAATCTAGTTCATCAATTGTCATAATTCTGTTTATAAACTTTATATACTCTCAGTCATTAAAAACACATGTGTATGTATAAATATATACATTCCTACCATGTTAAAAGCCCCCAGTAACCCTCCCACCACCACCACCACCACCAGCCCCTCTAAGATAAACATTACTCAGAATTGAATGGGAATTTCTCCTGGTTTGTTATATCCATGTACTAACATATAAAATGTGAAAAGTGGATTCATACAATGTATTCTATTTGCAACTTCTATTTGTAACTAGAGATCTTTACCTCCTTGCTTATTTGTACTTTCCTTTATTCACTAAAAAAAATGTAACTTGAATATCTTTCTATGTCTATACTTTAAAAAATAGTTTTTTTCAGTTTTAGTAAGCAGTAATTGATATACAACACTGTAATAAGTTTAACATGTATAGCATAATAACTGTACATACATATATATTAAAATGATTACCACAATAAGTTTAGTTAACATATATTATCTTAGTTACAAAATAACATTTTTCCTTGTGATGATAACTTTTAGGACTTACTCTTTTAGCAACTTTGAATATAGCAGTGTTAAATATATGCATCATGTTGTCCATTACATCCCTATTACTTTATCTTGTAACGAGAAGTTTGTATTTTGGACCACCTTCACCCAACTCCCCACCTCTCGTCACCCATCGTCTGATGTCTTTTTCTTTGAGTTTGATTGGTTTGGATTCACATATAAGAAATCATACAGTATTTGGGTTTTTTTTTTTATGGCTGGCTTATTTCACTTAGCATTATAACCTCAAGGACAATCCATCTTGTCGCAAATGGCAGGACGTCCTTTTTTATGGCTGAATATATTCCATTATGTGTGTGTGTATATATGCATATATAAATGTATTTATTTTTCCATGTGCCAATGGACACAGGTTGTTTCCATGTCTTGGCTATTGTAAAGAATGCTGTAATGAACAAGAAAGTGCTGATATCTTTGACATAATAGTTTTGTTTCCTTTAGATATATACCCAGAAGAATTGCTAGATCTGTGATGGCGAACCTATGGCACACGTGTCAGCACTGACATGGGTAGCCATTTTCAATGACATGCAGCCGCATACCAGAGAAGTATGGGGCTGCATGCCGAGAAGGACGTTTCATCCTCGGCTCCTGCACGGCCAGGTGCAGGAGCCGAGGATAAAACATTGCTGTAGTGTAGACACTCTGTGCTGAGGTCTATAGGCCAAAACAACAGAACTCCAGCACAGAACATCTAGTTCTGGGACTTCTGGTTATGCTGTTAGGGGATCTTTGACCTCACTTCCAGCCGGTGGAGCAGGGAGCAGCAGAATGCCATGGGGGGACACATCTCTGGGGGCCCTGTGATTGCCATTACCAGCAACCACATAACCACAGCAACCATCATCCAATCTACTGTTCTGGGGTGTCGTGAATTTCTAATTGACCATCATTACTGAGATAAGGGAGGGGCAGGCTGGGAGAGGCGAGGGCCTGTGCTATGGGTGCTGTTTCCTGCCATTAGAAATAATGGCAGCCATCTTAATTTACATAAGATGCAACTTGCAGAATTTCAAGACAGCATCTGGGCTCAGGTGTCTGTCGACTTGAGGTCAAAGCTTGAGAATCTAGAAAGGTGCCACTTGGAGAATCAAGAGGAGTGCCACTACGAACAGGAAATTTGGAGTGCCTAGAACCGATTACCAGACATTTTTAGCACCCTGAAAAATATAGCAATGGCTTTACTCACAATTTTCCCCTCTACGTACTTTTGTGAGACCTTATTCTCAGCGTTAAATAATATCAAAACCAACAAAAGGAACAGATTGACAGATGAAGTTAGTAGCGCTTGCTTGGGCTTGAAGTGTACAAAATACCAACCTTCAATTGAAGATTTAGCCAATGAAATTCAGCAACAAAAAAGTCACTAATAAGCAGGTTAGTTAAAGAATTCCCCCTCCCCCTCACTTATCTTAGTTTATGGCACCCCACACAAGTTAAATAATATCAAGACCAACAAAAAGACTGACAGATGAACAAAGAAGTCACTAAGCAGGTAAGTTAAATAATTAGTTTTTGGTTTATTAAACACATTTATATATTACAATTATACATTTTTGTTATTTAAACTATAAATATTGGGAAATTATGGGTTTTTTCTCGAAGTGACACACCACCCAAGTTATGCTCAGTTTTTTGGCGAATTTTGACACACCAAGCTCAAGAGATCGCCCATCACTGTGCAGGATAATATGGCAGTTCTGTTTTTAATTTGGGGGGTGGGCTTCAGACTATTTTCCACAGTGGCCGTACCAGTTTACAGTCCCACCAGCAGTGCTCAGAATTCCCTTTCTCCCATGTCATCATCAATATTTATTATCTCTTCTATTTTTGAGGGTAGTCATTCTAACAGGTATGAAGTGATATCTCATTGTGGTGTTTAATTGTATTTCTTTGATGATTAGTGATATTAAGCAGCTTTTTATATACTTTTTTGGCCATTTGAATATCTTCTTTGAAAAAAAATATGTACTCAGATCCTTGGCCCCTTTTTAATTAGATTATTTGGGTTTTTTTGTTTGTTTGTTTGTTTGTTTGTTTGTTTTGCTATTGAGTTGTATGGGTTCCTTATATATTTTGGATATAAACCCCTAAAAGATGCAGACCTTTTCTCCCATTTTGTAGGTTGCCTTTTCCTTTTCTTGATTATTTTTCTGTGCAAAAGTTGTTTTTCTTTTTTTAGTTTCATGTAGCCTACTTGTTTATTTTTGTTGTTGCTTGGGCTTTAGGTATCAAATACAAAACCAAACCAAAATCATTGCCAACACCCATATTAAGAAACTTTTTCCCTATGTTTTCTTGTAGGAATTTTATATCTTCAGGCCTTACATTTACATCTTTAATCTATTTTGAGTTAATATTTGTGAGTAGTATGAGATAAGGGTCTAATTTTATTATTTTCTATGCAAATATTTAATTTTCTCAGCACTATTTTTTGAAGAGACTGTCTTTTCTTTACTGAGTATTCTTGGCTTCCTTGTCAAGTATTAGTTGACCATATATGCATGCTTTTATTTGGGGGCTCTTGATTCTGTTCCATTAGTCTATTCGTCTGTTTTTATGCCATTGCCAGATTGTTTTGATTGCTATAGTTTTGTAATATAGCTTCAAATGAGGAAATGTGATAGCTTTAGCTTTGTTTTTTTCTTGGGATTGCTTTGGCTATTCAGGGTCTTTTGTACCTTCACACAAATTTTAAGATTTTTCTTCATTGTTTCTGTAGAAAATGCCATTGGAATACTTACTGACAGAGCTTACATTGAATCTACAGATGCCTGTGAGTAGTATGGGCACCTTAAAAATATTAATTTTTTTAATCCATGAACATAAGATATATTTCCATTTATTTGTGTCTTCTTCAATTTCTTTCATCAATATCTTGTAGTTTTCCATGTAGATATCTTTTACCTCCTTGGTTAAATTTATCCCTATGTATTGTTTTTGTTTGTATTATAAGTGAGATTTTCTTTACCTTTTTTCAGATAACTCATTGTTAGTGTATAAAAACTACTGATTTTTATATGTTAAATTTGTATCTTGTAACATTACTGAAAGTGTTAATAAGATCTAACAGTTGTTTTTTTGGTGGAATCTTTAAGGTTTTCTATGTAGAAACTCATGTTACAGAGACAGTTCTACTTCTTTCCAATTCTGATGGCTTTATTTGTTTTTCTTGTGTGATTTTTCTGTAGACTATAGTAGACTAGGAGTGAGAAGAATGAGCATCCCTGTCTTTTCCTGATCTAAGAGGGAAAAGTATCAGTCTTTGCTATTGAGTATGATGATAGCCGTGGACTTATCATATATGGCCTTTAATATGTTGAGGTATGCTCCTTCCAAATTTAATTTGTTGAGAGTTTTTATGATAAAAGGATGTTGAATTTTGTCATGTGGGTTTTCTGCTTTTATTGAGATGGTCATATGACTTCTTTTTATTTTATCAATGTAATTTACCACATTTACATGTTAAAACATTCTTGCATCCCAGGAATGAATGCCATGATATAGAAGCAAGGAAATTATAAACTGAGCAGAACAAAGACATTAAGAATAAATAATAAGGGTTCAACCTAGAAGGTGTTTAGAAATAAAATGCAAGATTGCATCTACCCATTAGATGCTAGAAGTAGAAAGGACTCCAAAATGATGGGAAGGTTTAGAATCTGTCAGAAAGAATGTGAGGCCATAAACCAGCATGACCAAGAAGAAGAAAAGATCAAAAGTAAGATAATAAGTACAATTTTGAACATTTTTATTGAAAGTATAAAGAACATCTAAGTGGATTACAAAGAATATTGGGTTATTCATCACTATATCATCAATTATTTTAGCAGGAGGTGAAGGGAAAGTAAGAGTGAACAGAGCTATAAATATTGACTTATTGCCTACTCTGTGTCAATTCTCTGCTAGGTCCTTTTGTCTAGGAGAAAAACTGAGACTTAAGCTAGTATTTATGAAAATGGCTAAAAGTAGCAATGACAGTAGAAAGGAATGAGCATTAAGATATCCATTGTCCTTGGTAGCTCCATGAGGAAATCTAGAGAACAGAAGTACCAGAGGACAGAAAATGTCTCAGTGTTACTCAACCCTCTGATTGTCTATCTATCAGAATGCCCTGACCTTTTCTTACTTTTGTTCAGCTTGTTTACCAATATATAGGATAAAGGCATTGAAGACAGCTTATCAAATACGGAGCAAAGATGGAGTTCCTTTGTTTGGCAAGGTAGGGGAGTGTTGGCAAAATCAGAATTTAAAATCATCTCTAACAACTAAAGTAATAGAGTCTCAAAGAAACATTTAAATGATAAATGTTTGGAAACTTGGTTTGGCAATATTTCCTATGAAAAATAGATCTGAGGTTTTCATTGAACCCTAAGTTCAATAAAAGCCAAAGTGTAAACCTGGACCACAATAATAAAAGTTAAATTTAAGAAACTTGGCAAAAAATAAAAATCCATCATGTTCTTCTTGATCAGGATATCTCAACAGTTTACTGAATTTTGGGTATTAGATTTTATAGGGAAACTGGCAAATTCAAGCAATATAAGAAGAATAAGAAAGATGAAGGATGTGAAAAATTATATTTTTTAAAAGAAATTGGAGAACTGAAGATAATTAGCCCAGAAAAGAGTCAATGAAGTAAAGTACATAATATTGTTCAAAAGAATTTAAAGGGTAGTAATTTGGAAGAGTATTAAGCTTCCGCTAAACTGATCTAGAAAACAAAACTAGAAGCAATCAGTTGGCAGTGGTAAGACGTACGTTTCACTCTGTTTAAGAACAAACTTTCTGATTTATTGATGAAAGCCTTACTGACAAGTGTGAGGTGATATCTCATTGTGGTTTTAATTTGCATTTCCCTGATGATTAGTGACATTGAGCATATTTTCCTATGTCTATTGGCCACTTATATGGCCTCTCTGGAGAAATAGCTATTCAGGTTTTCTGTCCATTTTTTAATTGAATTGGTGGATTTTTTTGGTGTTGAGTTGTATAAAATCTTTGTAAATTTTGGATACTAATCCCTTAGCAGATGTATAAAAAAATATGTACTCCCATAGAACTGTTGGCAAAGGTACAGAGAAAAGGGAACTTTTATGCACTGTCGGTGGGAATGCAGGTTGGTACTACCACTGTGGAAAGCAGGCATTATGGAGTTACCTCGAAAAATAAAAAAATGGAACGACCTTATGACCCAACAATTTCACTTCTGGGAATTTATCTAATGAAACACAAAACACTAATTTGAAAGTATATAAGCACCCCTATGTTCATTGCAGCATTATATACAAGAGCCAAGATTTGTAAGCAGCCCAAAGACCCATTAGTAGATGTGTGAATAAAAAAGTTGTAGTACATTTACACAGTGAACACTATATGGCCATGAAAAAGAAGGAAATATTTCCTTTTGTAACAGCTTAGATCAGGGGTCTCAAACTCGCGGCCCGCCGGACAATTTTGTGCGGCCCGCAGACTAAGCCACGAAGTTCAAAATATTTTGGATAAAATTAAGTAAGCCTAGGGGCCTACTTGTATTTTCATTTCTCTAGCATCCTAGCTAGATATTAGCTTAGTTAACAGCAGTTGTGATGCGAACTACAGTTTCTGGTCGTTTTGTGACACTGAGTAAACTGCATGTACGATTGTGCTTGTTGTACTGATTTTTTTTTGTTTTCAACTGCAGTGAGAAAAGTGTTGCGTAACAGTTGCCTTTTGTAGACCTAGTGTGGCCCGCCGAGCGGCTGTGATCTTGCTCTGCGGCCCACATGCTGAGTTGAGTTTGAGACCCCTGGCTTAGATGGACCTGGAGAGCATTATGCTAAGTGATGTAAGCCAGTCAGAGAAAGACAAGTACCATATAATTGTATTCATATAGAATCTGATGAACAAAATGAACTAATAAGCAAAATAGAGACACACTTAGATAGAGAACAGGCTGACAACTGTTGGGGTTGGGGAGTCTGGGCAAGGGAGGTGGAAGAATTGAGCAAAAAAGGACAAAAAATCCTCATGGACACAGACAACAGTGTGGTGATGGCCAGGGAAGAGGGAGTATTGGGGGAAGGTGAAGAAGGCTATAGGGGTCATAAATGATGACAGATGAAGACTTGATGGGGGGGGGGGGTACACACACAACACAGTGTACAGAGATATGTTATAGAATTGGGCACCTGAAGCCTGTATAATTTTGTTAACTACTGTCACCCAATAAGTTCAATTTGAAAAATTTATTGAAAAAGAACTTTCTATAAAGTATAACTGGTTTAAAAAAATGGGCTATAACAGACACAACTCGACAGAGATTGTCAAGTATCTATCTCTGCTTGTGGAAGTAAGTCACATATTAGGTAGGAAGTTGGCTTTGGTAACCACATGTACAACCTGCAATAACCCACATTTTCCAGAAAATCATGGGAATAATGACTCTGCAAGAGAAGAGTTGTGTGGAATCAAACAATGGAGAGAAAGAATAGATTTAGAAGCCAGAATCTTATATTTGACCTTAATTGTGCCAATTATAAGTTGTGTCATTTTATTTTATTTTTTATTTTTTTATTTTTTTGTATTTTTCTGAAGCTGGAAACGGGGAGAGACAGTCAGACAGACTCCCGCATGCGCCCGACCGGGATCCACCCGGCACGCCCACCAGAGGCAGGCGAAGCTCTGCCCACCAGGGGGCGATTCTCTGCCCCTCCGGGGCATCGCTCTGTTGCGACCAGAGCCACTCTAGCACCTGGGGCAGAGGCCAAGGAGCCATCCCCAGTGCCCGGGCCATCTTTGCTCCAATGGAGCCTTGGCTGCGGGAGAGGAAGAGAGAGACAGAGAGGAAGGAGGGGGGGGGGTGGAGAAGCAAATGGGCGCTTCTCCTGTGTGCCCTGGCTGGGAATCGAACCTGGGACTTCTGCATGCCAGGCCAACGCTCTACTACTGAGCCAACCGGCCAGGGCCGTAAGTTGTGTCATTTTACAAAACTGTTTCATCATGTAAAAACGGTGATGACAATGCCTGTCCCTCTTTATACCTGTGAGATTGGGGGAGATGATGTATATAAAGAAGCTTGTATTACTTTAGAAATGATATAATAAATTGAAGGTTTTTTTTTTGCTAAATAACTATCAAAAATTAGTCTCAAATTTTCTGAGAAATTAAAAACATTCTGCCCTCATTAAACTTATATTCTGGGAGGGAAAATTGGTCTCCTCTGCTTAGTTCAGACTAAGCATCTTAAAACGTCAAGACACGTGATTCCAGGCATTAATTAAAACCTTGTATAAATGATTTTATTTTCTGTCAATCATCCAGGAGCTAGTTCTTAACTTTGCCTATTGCTAAAAAAATCTTTATTTCACAGTAACTTATCAATTACTACCAAAAGGAACACTATTTGAATATCATTATGTGCATGTGAAGAGTTTATATTGTTGAATTGGTTTTTCTATAACCAGTGAGGGCCATATTTTTCCATTTATTCTGTTTTGGCTTTGATGTTTTATAATGTGCTTGTACAGATCAGGTCTCAGACACAGTGCTGACTTGAAGTTATTCTGCTTTTTTCCTCTTTTCCTTAGAATTATCTTGTTGCTTTAATGGTTTCCAGATTGTAGTGGATTTTTAAGAGAGAGACAGAGACAGAGACAGAGAGAGTCCCGGTACTGGTTTGCTCCAAGCAGAGCCCATACTGAGACAAGCTGCCGAGCCAGCAGGCGGTGCCAGGACTGTGATGTAAGGTCCTCGCATATACTTTCTCCAATGAATGCCAAGTCTTTTTCTGCCGTTTCCAGTGTCCAACCTGCTTGCCAATTATTTCTAATATACTTTTGTCTGATTTTTCTGGGAATCGGAGACGGAGCTATATTTTAACATCAGGACAGTGGATGACCTCAAACCCCAAAGTTAAACAAGTCTTCTAGTTGAAAGGTGCAGAATAAAATGTAATTTGAGAGTATACTGCATGTCAGAATCAACCAAATACCCAATTACATTCATGCTTACCCTCTCAAGTGTCAGGGGTGACCCTTTATGTTTAGAGTTAGTCCTACAGTTGGAAATAGTAAGAGGAGCAAATTTTATTCATAATAGAAACTAAAGTCAAGGTGCTAGTACATAATCTCTTTCCAAGGAAGTGCAGTTAACAATTTCTTTTTATTTTGTGGACTTCATCATACATCTTGGAGCAAAGAAAGGATACTGTTTATAGCCCTTCAAATCTAGCCAGTATCTAATTTTTTCCAATGCACAATTTCAGGGTTTCTATCCCTTGGGGAATTGACTTGATTTAATGAAAAGGTGAATCAAAAGTTCATATACCTGGATTCGATTCCAAGTTCAAATGAGTAACTGTGAACTTGATCTCTCCACAAATAGCTATCCCGTGGACATAAAGAGGGAGTGGGTTAGTTTTCTTACAAATTTCTCACCAGCTTGGATGGTGTAGGATCTGCTCTTTTGGGAAATCTTTGATACCTGGCTAAAGATAGAAATATAAGTAATTATCTCAAGTTAGTAACCTGCTATCTAAATAAGCCAGATTTGGGAATAGAGAAAAAACAGAATTGTTTTGTGATTGGAACAGGTCAAAATGAAACTGAATACAGAGAATTTAAATGGAATAGGCAGAAATCAAATAGTCTCCAGTATGTGGCAGGAGCTTGTCTGTCTACCTGTGTGTAAGGGGGGCACAGTTCTTACTGAGAGAAGTAGGTTCATAACTGATATGGTCTGGCATATGCTTAAGTTAGATGGCACTTTAAGAAAGAATCCTCCAAAACAGCTCTTTGTTATGCACATTATTAAAGGAAGAATCTACCAAGATTTTCCCAATTGCCATAACTTTGATAACACCGATTACATCTTATGTCTGAATAGCACTGTCTTACAAGATTTTCTTAACTGTTATTCCATTCCTCCAGATGACTGTCCTATGAAGTAGATTATCTCATCATCCCATTGGTCAGCTGAGGAAACTGAGATCCAAAGGAATAAGAACCATAAGTCATGAAAGCTTAGGTCATAAAAAGACCCATAGGTCATGAAAAGCAAACACTCAAAGAACCCAGGGTTTTTAGGTTCTTTAGAATATATATTATTTTTTTCTTTCTCTTTTCTTTCTTTCTTTCTTTCTTTCTTTCTTTCTTTCTTTCTTTCTTTCTTTCTTTCTTTCCTCTCTCCTTTTCATTTTTATTCCTAATCGCCTTCTCTCCCTCTCTCTTTTTTTTTAATATTATTTTTAAAAATATGTATTGAGTACCTAGGAGTCAGACATTGTATTAGGTGATGACATCATGGAGATGTGGTTTAACAGTTGCAGCTATTATCAGAAAATACCTCCCCACCCCATTATTGATTCCAGGGAAATAACTTTGTGCTCCTCTTTCCTACCCACTCCCATCATACATAACTCAAGAATATTATACAAGCATTTTTCTTACATAAAATTTATTAGCATATTTCATAACTTCCCAGATATTTGGTTTCTTTGACCTGAGATTTCAGCCCAGAGGATAGAGGCAACAGCATCCTACAAGATCTCATATTCAATGATCCATACACTACCTAGCATCCTGAATTCATACTCCCATTCCATCTACAATTATGAATTAGTTGGTGTTACATCAATAAGATTGTTTGTTACCTTTTAGCCAGTGCTATTATCTACGATTATCTCATTCTGTTAAATAAAATCACAAATACATGTCAGGAAAATATAACTGATATTCTAAGGGAAGTACAGATGTTTATTTAATCTAGTTGCTAAAGTTGAAGCCCAAGATGTTTCCCTTGCTGCTGAAAATGAGTTTCTTATTCATTGTTCATTATTAATCAAATAATCAGTTAGTTTTTGAACTGTTGAGTAATTTATACTATTTTAGTGGGAAAAACTGGAAGCATTCAAAACGTATTTATAATAAAACTGCAAAACATTTTTAAAAGTTGGTGATTAAAGAATGACTTGAAAGATTTTATAAGAATTATGGCCTCATCATCGTTCTATATATCTGAAGCTAGTATTACAAATAGAATTGTGCTTCCTGTTTACAGCACATAGACTCTTCTGAGAAAATCTTGTCCCTTGAAGAAAAGAAACTAGAATAGGTTATTCTCTTAACACACCCAAATGGTCTAAAAATTACCTAATTTCTCTATAAGAGAGTCCAATAGTAATAATTTCCAAAAATTTTCTTACAAAAAAGAAAAGCATCTTTTTTATTCTTTTTAATATTATCTTTTCTGAATATTAAAATATAAACTGTCTTACAGTCAGCAATGTGGAATTTGTCTATAATCTAAAATCTAATCTCAGGGGTTGGAAATTTTAAATAACAATACTTTTTGATAGATACATCTAATATATTTCCCTCTAATGTATAGTGACATCAATGTAATTTACTAGTCTTAGGCCTAAATTACCCAAGCCAGTAGCAACAAAAAATCAATTCTCTTTCAAACAAAATTGTTACCACCATAAAGGAAGTTGTAAGCATGAATGGTAAACTATGGCTCAGTCAATACTACCTGCTTCTAGAGATTTGGCAATAAAAAGCACTTATTGGTTTATGTAATTTTGGCTTTACTGATTATTTCTGAAGTAAGAAGTCATCATACTGTTTAATCATAAGCTTATCTTGCAACATCTTTAGAATACATGATGGTGAACTCCATCTGCCATTATAAAAGTTCATTCTGACCCACAAGTTGTTGTATCTGGAAATTTTACATCATCTTTTATATGCTGTTTACTCTTTACCACTAAAATCTGGACTTATGATAAGTTTATTCAATTGAAATAAAAGCTAAAGCAGTAAAAAAGAAAAAAGAAAGAAACAAGATGACATACATTACCAATTCTCTTTAAAGAATAATATATTAGTTCCTAAAATAAATCCTTAAAAACATCAACTCTACTACCTCATATGTTGTCATTTTGCTAGCAGTCCTAAGCCACTTCTGCCAAATGGAAAAGCATTATATTGGAAAAGGACGATTTAGTCTGCCTGGTTCATGTAAAGTCAATTTAATAGCCCTTGAGCAGAAGGGTCAACTCCTGATTACAGAAGTAAAAGGCAGCAGCAAATAGGAAAATGAAAATATTTCAGTATGGTGGCCCTGTTACTATGAAGCATACAGAATTTTAATTGACTTCGAACAGGTCTAGCTCCCTCGCCAATCATTACATGAGTCAAAATCAATGGCTTTTTCCAGCTCTCGCTATGACAGTTGGCACAGGTGGCTTTAATCAACCCATTTCTTGACAACTTCTAAATATAACACCAAAGCAAATAGGCATTGAATATGTATCTGCTTCTAAACTAAGAAATAGCATTATATATAAATATAGTAAATTACTATAAATATAGTAAATTTTTGGCACTGTCCGGGGTCTTCCAGCAGTTTTAGGTTACATAATCATAGCATTACATTATTATTCCACGTCATCATTCAGGTACTGAATGCTAAATGTGAGAACATCTTCCTAATTGTAATCTGAAGCATTAGAGAAGTGACCCCAAGACATTAAAATATGAGACATTCACTCTTTGCATTACAATAGCTATGCAGCTCACTCTTTGAGAATTATGTTTAATTTTCAGGAAAAAAAAATAAGATAAGAACATTCTAGAAATCTTTTTTTCTCCTGTCTTCCACCTCCATTCCTTAGAAGTACAGGAGCCTTGGCAAGATGAGCCCCTGCGTTCATGAGTTCTCTGCTCTTTGACACTTGTAACCTGTGCATCACCACAATTCTTAAGGTATATCAAAGATTTCAAAATTTTTAAAAAGTATGGACCAGCCTGACCAGGCGGTGGCGCAGTGGATGGAGTGTTGGACTGGGATGCAGAAGGATCCAGGTTCGAAACCCCAAGGTCTCCAGCTTGAGTGCAGGCTCATCTGGTTTGAGCAAAAAGCTCACTGGCTTGGACCCAAGGTCGCTGGCTCCAGCAAGGGGTTACTCGGTCTGCTGAAGGCCCACAGTCAAGGCACATATGAGAAAGCAATCAATGAACAACTAAGAAGTCGCAATGCACAACGAGAAACTAATGATTGATGTTTCTCATCTCTCTCCATTCCTGTCTGTCTGTCCCTGTCTATCTCTGCCTCTGTAAAAAAAAAAAAAAAAAAAAAAAGTATGGACCAGAGCCTTTCTTCCTCTAGCACATGGAGTGAAATCCTCTCTATGTCCAAAACATTCTTGAAGCAGGTATGAGGCCATAATTAGTAGCATTAAGCACCTTAAGAGCAAGTGCTGTGTCTTGTCTCTGTTTACACCCAGAGCCAATACAACCTTGTCACCTTATAAATACTCAAAAAATACTTATTGATTGAATGAACAGATGGGTAAATATTATTGTACTTCAAGAGCTGGGGGAGGTTTGATAGCTGACCACCCATGACTTCTGGAGTAAAGCAAAGCTCAGAACTTCGGTGTAAAGCCCACACCCACAGGGGCCAGTAGCTCCTGAAAGAATGTGTTATAGAGAAGGGGAGCGTGCTTCTGCCCTTCAGACCAGAAAAGCGACTGTCTGCACTGTTTCTGCCATTTTCTTCTGTTGTGACCCTGTGTAGCTATCTGAGCCTTGTTCTCAGCACCTATAAAATGGGAAGAGCAGCAGGGCCCTGAGTATCTCACAGCTGCTTCTGGAGGTCAAGTAAGATGCTGTCTGAGTGGAAGGTGACAACGCTGTCACATATGTACAGCACAGTCCTGTGCATGGCCCTCTTTCTTCAAAAAGACAGTGGGGTCCTGCAAGATTCTTCAATCATCAATTCAAATATTTTTACTCTAATATGCTAAGCTAATGCTAGAAATTAAA